>NW_020664417.1:68090647-68165307 GCF_002925995.2 Terrapene triunguis | reverse complement strand
AACATGAAAAACACCTCCCAGACTGACCAGGGTAACCAGTGACTGCACTGTGTATGTGTCCTGATGCTGGACCTGACACCGCCTCTGTACCCTGCTAAAGGTCACTGTCCTGCCCAATTACCAAGCCCCTTCCCCCCCTCCAGACAGACTCTCCCTCAAAAGAACCTGACTGAAACAGTAATGGAGAGAAACAAACATTTTATTGCGAACCAGACATGAAACGTGGGGTGTGAAACTTGGACGGGGGCTTGTGTGAGGTGGGTAGGAAAGGGCTTATGAAATTTTGGGGAATGTCAGCCTTCTAGTGCTAGAGCAGTCTGCAGGGGTTGACTGAAAGTTTTAACGGCCCTTGCCGCCCCTCCTTCTTTGGAGTTTGGGTGAGGGTGGTGTGGGACTTGGTGGCGGGTGAGGGCGGTTACAGATAGACTGCAGCGGGGCTCTGTCCTCCTGCCTCCGGTCTTGCAGAACATCCACAAGGCGCCGGAGCGTGTCCGTTTGCTCCCTCATTAGTCCAAGCAGCTTTTCAGTAGCCTGTTGGTCCTCCTGACGCCACCTCTCCTCCCGTTCCATGACTGCTCGGTGCATTTGTGACAAGTTCTCCCTCCACTGTGTCTGCTGGGCTGCCTGGGCTCGGGAGCAGCCCATTAGTTCTGTGAACATGTCTTCACGCGTCTTCTTCTTCCTCCGCCTAATCTGCGCTAGCCTCTGGGAGTGTGCTGACAGGCTGGGTTGGGAGACAGTCGCAGATGTGTCTGTGTGAATTTTAAAAAGGGAGTGAATTCCTGAGACAGATAAATGAAATTGTATACAAAGAACCTAGTCTTTCTCTGTGAACAAGACCATGCACTGAACCTCTCACATGCGCACTCAGGACAAGGTCGAATTTTCGGCCGTCGCCTTCAGTGCCTGTGGACTTGCGGAGGTCTTGGAGTGTTCAGAGAACTGTGGCTGGAGACCTGAACTTCTGGAGCGGGCAATAATGGTAAGCCGCAGACTTGTGGCTGCTTAAAACTCCAGCTGTAGCACTGGCCTCCTTTCACATTGAAAGCAATGCCAGTCTCTGCTGCCAGCAATCAGGACAGCATCAACTCTGCCCCTGTCCCACCCCCTCGCGGCTGTCCCAGGGAAAGATCCCTGTATGCTGCCCCTCTCCCTCCACCGCGTGGCTGTAAAGCAGTCCCAATACTAACAGTCCCCTCCCTAATTCAAAGCAGGGCGTCATGAGCGACATCACCCTCCTGAGGATCCCGGACACCCAGAGAGAACGCATGCTGCGGGAAAGCATGCAGAAACCGGGGCCGTATGCCGCCATGCTATGTCGGGCCATGATCCCCGAGTACCTGATTGTGGCATGGAGGGGACATGTCTGCTACCACGGAGGGCCCACTAAGATCGCCCTACCCCGGAACCTGATCAACAGGCTTGAGCTCTACCTCCACGAGACCTACGAGGAGTTCTCCTACGAGGATTTCTCGTCGATCCCCGGCCACATTGACCGGATTTTCGCGTAGGTGCACTGGGACTTTGGAGTGGAGCGTCTTGGGCCTGGGAATCATGTAGTAACGGACATTGTGAAATTTTTTTAAAATACTTGGGACTAAATTGAGAAGAGCCTAAGACAGAGAAATCATGCAAAACCCATTTGTTACCTTTGTAAATATTCCTGTTTTGTACCTGATTATTTTTTTACTAGTTTACAGCACTTTTATAAATATACATTGTTAATAGTATAAATATTACCGTTCTGTTTTAAATAAATGTTTACATGTTTACAGCACTTACTGCTTGATCCGTCCCCTGATTCTGTGTCCGGGGTAAGGGATGGGGACGGTTGGTACGGGATCTCGGTAAGGGTGATGAAGAGCTCCTGGCTGTCGGGGAAATCAGCGGTGCCAGCGCTGTCGACTGCCTCGTCCTCCTCATCTCCTTCCTCCTCTTCCCCGTCCGCTGTCATGTCCGACATGATCCCATCCTCGGAGTCCACGGTCAGGGGTGGGGTAGTGGTGGCGGCCGCTCCCAGGATGGAATGCAGTGCCTCGTAGAAACGGGATGTGTGGGGCTGGGATCCGGAGCGTCCGTTAGCCTCTTTGGTTTTTTGGTAGCCTTGTCTCAGCTCCTTGATTTTCACGCGGCACTGCGTTGCATCCCGGCTGTAGCCTCTCTCTGCCATGGCTTTGGAGATCTTCTCGTAGATCTTAGCATTCCTTCTTTTGGAGCGCAGCTCTGAAAGCACGGACTCATCGCCCCACACTGCGATGAGATCCAAGACTTCCCGATCAGTCCATGCTGGGGCCCTCTTTCTATTGGATTGCACGGCCATCTCTGCTGGAGAGCTCTGCATAGTTGCCACTGCTGCTGAGCTCCCCTCGATGTCCAAAGAGGAACTGAGATTCAAACTGCCCAGACAGGAAAATGAAAATGAATTCAAATTTTCCCGGGGGTGTGGCTGGTCAGAGCATCCGAGCTCGGACTGCTGTCCAGAGCGTCAACAGAGTGGTGCACTGTGGGATAGCTCCCGGAGCTATTACCGTCGATTTCCATCCACACCTAGCCTAATTCGATATGGCCATGTCGAATTTAGCGCTACTCCTCTCGTTGGGGAGGATTACAGAAATCGATTTAAAGAGAGCTTTATGTCGAACTAAATGGCTTCCTGGTGTGGACGGGTGCAGGGTTAATTCGATATAACGGCGCTAAAGTCGACATAAAAGCCTAGTGTAGACCAGGCCTAAATCTAACCCAGCTCTGAAGCTGCCCTGCACTGGGATATATGTGTCAACCTATATTTACACAATCACCAAGAGACGGGAAATATACATGTGAGATAAACAGTTACATCCAACACATTGCAATAATAAAGGAACCACCAAAAATATAAATAGCAACTAAAATTTACCCATTTTAACATGCTGCAGCAAGAGGCTTACACACGTTCATTTTCCATTGATGCTAGTTATCTTAGCAGGAAAATGGCTGTTTATCCACATGTCACTATTGCTACATAAGCAGACATTCTTATCACTTTACATTACAATTTATTAAAAAAAGCATTCAGAATGCCTATCTGCACGGGAGGGTACACTTTGTCTAACTGAAGAGGAGGGTCAAGGTGGTCCTAAGCCCTGTGTCCACTTCCCAGATCCGAGGCCTTTAAGTTAAGTGGCTGACCACAGCCAGCCTTATAGACAAAATGTCTGGTCTTACACACCCACCATCATATAGTGAGAGGGGAAGCCGACCTTGCAAAATTTTCTTTAAAGCTACAGGCTGCACTTTATTTCATAACACACAGAACTTAATAAAGTGCATGACACTTTGTTTGACAATTCTAAACAAGTAAGTATTATAGCTTTAAATCATATTAAATAATTTTTATGGCAATAACATAAGCATCCAAGTTTGACATTTTGAGGTATAGTTTTAAATGGAAATAGGGCCACCTCTCAATTTTTGACAGTTCGGGGTTCCTTTCTGTACTGCAGAAGCAAGCAAATTTTCCCTTGTCTTCAGTAGGAATTTTGCCAGTGTGAAAACTACAGGATTAGACTCATATTTTGTACAGTTCTGTTGCCATTTTATTTCATTAGTTACATCAAGTGAAGCTTAAACAACATCCAGAAAATGAAATGGAAACAAAAAGTGTAAGGGGAAGAAGGTGTCAACAGAAAACTTTACCTAGCTGCCTATCTTCTAGGAAGAAGCAACTAAATTTAGAAGGGATTGACGTTTTGAGGTATTCTACCTAAATAAAAGTAGAGGAAAGTTTTTTTTAAAAAAGTTAAGAAAATAACTTTAGAGTTAGGTTTAATAAGGTTTGGCTTTCTAGATGCTTTGAAGAAAGGAAAGCACTTTGAAAAGGCAGCTTCCTATTCTTGCTTTTATAGTTAGTAGGGGGTCTGAATTTGAAGTGTTACCAAATTGATTTTTTTCATGACAAAAACTGCAGCAGATTCCAACTCTAATGAATAAGCTCCAATAATAAAATGCCCCCCTTTCCAACCACTGCTCACTCAAAAAATATAGGCCCATGTCCCTGCTCACTTTCAAGCCTTGGACTGAGCCCACAAGCCACTGAAGTAACAGTGATTGAAACTGGCATTGCTAGAAGACAGCTGCCTTCATGATTACTTTTCAGTGAAAAGACAGAAACCAGGACTGATACTGTTGGTGAAGAGAGATGCAGGGAAAGTACTGTTGCAGATGCAGGATGGGGGGGGGGGGAGCTGAAGAGCAACTACATATGGGTGAAGCTTATTTTGGGGCATATGAGGATTAAAGAAGTGGAATAAACTGTCAGGTTTATTGACAAGTAAACTTCAGAAGTTTCAGAGATTTAATGTGGGAATCAAATTAGATTCATAGTTTTGAAGGAGGCAAAAGCATCAAAGCCTGATGCAAAAAGTCCACTCAAGTTTAGGACAAGGGGAAAATGTCAGCCATTTGTTGTCAACCATGTGTTTTCTTGATCCAAGTCTTCCTTCCCCATTTTATAAATTCAGCTACATGTATTTGTATAAATATTCCAGGACGATGTATTGGGAACATCTCACTTGCTAGCAGGAGGATAGACTAAATAACCTAACAGGTCACTCCATCTTTGATTTCAATGATCTTATAAGATGTATTCCTGTGAGATGCATTTGTAAAATCTAGATAATATCATATCATTTTTTTCAAAGACTTTTCTTCTGACTGAGATCACCTATTTTTGTTCAGGGGATCTCATAGTACAGCTGGACCAAGATTTTTCTTGTCTTCACATTGCCCTGTTCCCCCAAAATGAGAGTCAAATATCCATTCCTTAGATATACTGCACAAAGGGTCATTTGCTTCTTTCTGAACACAAGACATGAAAACTTTCATTGCTAGTAAAATACTGTCATAGGACAAAGCATGGGGAAGTTTTCCTTCACTGGGAGGAAGGAGGTCATTCTGTCTTTGATTTTGATGATCTTATATTTGTAAAATCTACATAATACTGTGTCATTTTTCACATTGTTTTATAAAGGACATTGATGCTCCTAGAATTTATTGAACCTAATAAAATTAAAGCCCATTCCAGCAGAGCAACTTCTTAGTTAAATGGGAAGAAATCTCTTTATGAATAATAATAAAATGGAAGTTTTATGTAAGGGATAGGTCATTGACTTCAGTGGAAATACTCATCAGTTTACACAAGCTGATGATCTGATCAATGGTATAGGCAACAGTTACAGGCACTACTTGGACACCAGGTCATCTTTGGGCACGTTTCTGAGAGAACAGGTCTCCTGGTGCTGACTTTTCCACTCCTTTCTTAATTTTTGACTACTCATGACACCCTGCAGTTCCTAACTGCTACAAAGGACCATGCAGAAATTCAAACTGGTCTTTAGAGAACTTGGAGAAAATATGAGAAGGTAAACAAATTTGTAATCACCCACACACCTTCCCCCACCTCCACACACAAACCCCTTTACTTTTTCAACGTCTCATCATTTCTCCTTTGAAATATTCCCTATTACAATTAGGCTCAGAAAACAGATTAAAGCCAATTTACTTAAGGGGAAAAGTTTAGCATCTTCCCCTCTTAGTATGGAGAGAATTTTCCACTATGAATTAAGCACAAATGTGCCTTTATGCTCTTGTAAGAAAATATGGGATTAATTGACTGACTGTTATTGAATAATTGATATTTAATAGCAGTACTTTACTGCCCCTTGCCCAGAAAATCATTCTGCTATGCTAGTCATTATTCAATTAACTGTAAGTATTGGCTAAATGGTATTTGTCCTGTAGACTCATGTAATTCATATTTTAATATCCACAACATCTAAACTATTTGTTCCATAATAAAAATATAAATTGTAGACCATAAAAATGTAAATAACATTCTGATGCCTCAGTAGTTTGGTTTCACATCTTTTCATAATACTGTATTAGCTATAAACAAATGTTTAGTCCTGTTTATTTCCTTCAATGAATACATTCTGGTTCATTACTGCCATTTTTCCTTTAGTTTTTATGCTCTTTATAAGATACATTGTGATGTTATGTCTCCAAAGCACATTTTAACCTATTTCTAAGAGAAAATGAACATCTCTTCCCAAGGATACTATAATTTTAAAAGGTGGTCTACTGTCTTATTTTAATACCCGTTTGTTCTGCGGCTGCTAAAAATTGGGGGGGGGGGGAGTTCTTGTACCAGCAAAACAATTTTTGTAATCACAGAATGTATTTCATCTTTCCTTGGTTCAAAAAATACCAGCTCATATCCAATGCCCGTCCAATAACACCTTCATTTTCCTCTGTTGGACCAGAAAGATGGATTTTAGATAATTGATTATCACATGAGAAAGTAAAAACTAGAAAAAAATTAAAAACAATACAGGACTGAAATGCAAGTATTAGAATTGGAGCTAGTTAGGATTTTTTTTTCTGTCAGAAAATGCTATATGCTATTTTGTCAATCTAAACTTCACATGTAGCACAGATTTTTTTTGGGGGGGGGGAGAATTTTGATAGAATTGGAGTATTTTAGTTTATCTGTTTAAAATAACTGTCTTTGATGTTATAATATAAAATACAAATTGAAATTGGAACAAAATATTTTGACTGATCTGTAATAGCATTTTTTTGAAAAGTTTGTTGAAGGAAATGTTGATATTTGTTTTTGTTTCAATTACAACTTCTGAAAACAAAATTTGAAATGTCAGAATATCTCAGAGCATAATTTTAGAATGTTAACATTGTCTTCAGATTATTACTTTTCTGGTTAATGACTTCACATGTTTGATGGTACTTCAAAATAGCAGCAAAGTTTCTTAACTCTTTGCCAAGCAGTGGCAGTTTCCTGGTGGTTTGGAATATGTTAGTTGCCTGTTGGAACAGTATTTAGTGACAAAGAGGCTCACGATATTTCCTAATTAGTATATTCATGATACATACACAAGTCCTCTTTGCCATAAACAGAAATGGTAATCCATTGTGAAGATACACACAGTCAATTCCACTTCAGAAACCCCAACTAAAACAGTACATATTAAACAAATTCTGAAAGAATATGTAATAGTTTACATATTTTCTTTCAAAATACGAATTTTCCCCATTTTGCATGTGAACCCTGCTGATCACAAAACAAGGCATTCACTTCTTCTCTCATCTCTGATGTGAAAATTCTGCCTTCTCTAAGCCTGAAGCTGTACCACAGCAAAATCAACTCATGCAAAAGTGAATAAAATTACACTGGTTTAAGGGCAGGGGAAACAAATCAGATTAGCATCTAACATCATATTTTGCACTGCTCTGTTTAGAGACCAATGATAGTTTGTCTATAAAACCTAGAAATACTACTAGAACAACAAAATTAGAATCTACATAATAAAAAAAACCCTCTTTGCTCAATCATTACTCTAATGTAACTTTGAGGCTTCTATATTCATAGCAGGCTACATGCCTTCTAGACAATAAGCAGATGACGTTCTCACTCTACTCCGAACAGAACATAGGTATAAATTATGTAAGACTTGTTTATGACCCTTCCTTGGTTCAGGCCTTAACATCAGTCTGAATTTTTTCCACAAACTTGGCTGTTTCTAGGGCGTTTATTAATTATAATAATTTAGCATTACAGTAGCAGATCTGGGCCCCAAATAACTGGCAGGCCTCACTTTTCTAGGCACTGTGAAAAGCAGAGGAGAGAGACATTTCCTGCCCTAGAGAGCTCAAAGTCTACAATTATAATAAGGAGCAACTGAACATATAGTGGGGTCTGGAGTAAAGCAAACACATTTTGCTTAAGCATTTTCTCAGCTAACCACCTGCCTAGCCATTGCCAAATAGCCACGTTCTGTAGGCATCGTGGCAGAGTTAATTCTTATGGAAGTTTTTAAAGGAGGACAAGTTAGTGGCTAGGGCTGGTCAAAAAATTCCCTCAAAACTGTATTATGATGGATGTGTTTTTAATTATTTTTTTTTCACAAAAAGTTTCTGCTTTCTGCAGAAATTGAAATATTTCATTGAACTATTCTGAAAACAAAACTTTTTCAGCCCAAACTGGGCTCATGTCTCCATTTTCCTCTATAGACTGGAATCCCGCATCTTGACTGCATCACGCATAATGCACCATAGCCAGGGACTCCAGGTTACTCAGTTTTCCCTAGGTGCTAGAGGGGGAAGCAGGCTAGAGGACAATAAAGTCACTGGCAGAGCAGAGACTACAACTTTCCCTTTGTCCCAACTCCCCTCTACAACAGAGATGCTCCAATTCCTCTTATATTCTAGTTGGAACTAAAAGAGTAACTGCCACTGCCAATATGTATCAGCACCAGTTATTATTTATCTTTAGTCAGCTTTCTAGCACTTGAAATTAGGATAATCTAATGGTAGAGCTCTGCATTCCATTACAGGGAGCCAAAACCGACTATCCTGTTAAACAAAATTGATACAAAATTTAATTTGGCAGAATCACTGTTGGTTGAGAGCTTTAATCCATTGCAGTACCAGTTATTCCCAGGTAGACAGCCTGAGGATGTTGCTTGACAACCCACTAGTCCACCACTGAATTGTAGGGATGCATGGAAGTAAAAGAGATATTATAGAAATAGGATTTTCAATACAGGATCTGGTCACTGAACCATCATGTATAATGTCTCCTGCAGCAGCCAGCATCTGAGAATGCCATGACAAAAAGATATAATGTACATAATCAATACAGGGAGGAGGGTTGCTATCATACATACACACACACACACATGTCATGCCTTGAAGCACAGGTGTTGTTGACTTTGGGGGTGGGGGAGGAATCATGTATTTTCTTTCATGTAATTTCTTTAGTCTGTGGAGGAGTGTGAAATTGTTTTCATGATATTTGTCAAATTTATCTGCTGCATCATGTTTAAAATTAAATATTGTCAGATAATCTACAACATTTGTAACGCATTAGCTACGTGTTATTAAGGGTTTGTCTATGAGAAGGCAATGAATTATGTAAGGACCCTAGTTTCATGCCTCTTTAGAGGACTTTCCCCCCCATAATGCTGGCACCTGTACTACAGTATGTTAATTTTCTTGGTGTATATTTTTCTTTATATTTATGTAGAGCAAATTTTAACTGAAGGGCAAAAGAAATGTGAAATGAAATATCGACATAGAGTATACTAGCAGCCACATAAAAAGAAGTACAAAATAAGCAAAGGCTCTCAATAGATGAAGCAAAGCTGGAATGCTAGCATTGAACCTTTTGTAAGATTCTTGTACTTTTTGAGTGAAATGCATTGGAAATGTTCCACAATGGGAACATGGGAAATAAAGGCAGATCATGAATAGTTCAAGATCAAAGTCTGAATCTGTAATGCATTTTCTCAGAGTAGACATATGAATCTCTTATTTTAGTATTTCACTTCCAGTTGAAGAGGTATATAAATAGGTCATCACTGTACTTGAAAGGTGACTCAAATGGGATACTGAAACATCTTTGCTAATGGGCCAAATCCTGGACTCCTGGGGTGCATTTCACTTAAAATAAATAGAAATATAAGTCTGGAAGGGACATCAACAGGTCATCTGGTCCAGTCCCCGGCACTGAGACAGGAGTCAGTATTATCTAGACCATCCTTGACAGATGTTTGTCTAACCTGTTCTTAAAAACCTCCAATGATGGAGATTATACAACCTCCCTAGGTAATTTGTTCCAGTCCTTAACTACTTTTATGCTTAGGAAGTTTACCCTAATGTCTAACCTAAATCTCACTTACTGCAATTTAGGCCCATTATTTCTTGTCCTGTCCTCAATGGATAAGGAGAACAATTTATCACCCTCCTCTTTAAAACAATTGTTTTCATACTTGAAGATTTATGTCCCCCCTTAGTCTTTTACAGACTAAACAAACCCAGGTTTTTTTCAATCTTTTCTCTTCTTTAATCATCTTCATTGATCTACTCTGGATATTCTCCAATTTATTCATATCTTTCCTGAAGTGTGGTGCCCAAAGTGGACACAATACTCCAGTTGTGGTCTTTTCAGTGCTCAGTAGAGTGGAAGAATTACTTTACATTTCTTGCTTATGACACTTTTGCTAATACACCCCGGAATGATGTTCACTTTTTTTGCAACAGTATTACATTATTGACTCCTATTTAGTTTGTGATCCATTATAACCCCAAGATCCTTTTCTGCCATATTCCTTCCTAGGCAATCATTTCCCTTTTTGTATTTGTGCAACTGATATTCCTTCTTAAATGTAATACTTTGCAGTTGTCCTTATTGAATTTCATCCTATTTATTTCAGACTATATTTCCAGTTTGTCAAGATCATTTTAAATTTGAATCCTGTCCTCCAAAGTATTTACAACCCCTCCCAGCTTGCTATAGTCCACAAAGTTTGTAACTGTATTCTCTGTGCCATTAACCAATTCATTTATTAAGATACATCCATGTGGGACTCCCCTCAATATGTCCTATCCTGCTTGACTGTGAACCACTGAGTATGGTTTTCCAAGCTGTTGTACAACCACCTTATAGTAGATTTGTCTAGGCTATATTTCCTTACTTTGCTTATGAAAAGTCACATGAGAGCATCAAAAGCCTTACCAAACTTGAGATATAGAATATCTAATGCTTGCCCTTAATCCACAGGATTTGTCACCGTCAAAGAAGCATATTAGCTTGGTTTGACATGATTTGTTCTTGACAAATCCATGTTGATTGTCACTGCCTTATTATCTTCAAGGTGATTGTTTGATTATTTTCTCCATTATCTTTCCAGGCACCAAAGCTAAGCTGACTGGTCTTTAATTCCCTGGGTTGTCCTTACTCACCTTTTTTTAGATAGGTACTATATTTGCCCTTTTCCAGTCCTCTGGGATCTCTCCCATTCTCTGAGTTTTCAAAAATAATCGCTAATGGCTCAGCGATCTCTTCAGCCAGCTTGTTAAGTATTCTAGGATGTATTAAGTGAGTCCCTGCCAACTTGAAGACATCTAGCTTGTCTAAGGGCATGTCTATATTTAAAATGCTGCATAAGCGCAACTGCACCAATGCAGCTATGCTGCTGGAGCTCTTAAGTGAACACGCTCCTATGCTGACAGGAGAGTTTCTCCTATCAGTGTAGTTAATTCACCTCCAAGAGAGGCAGCAGCCATGTCGATGCGAGAAGCTCTCCTGTCAACACAGCACTGTCTATACGGGAAGTTAGGTCACTGTCACTACATCCCTTTGAGATGTAGATTTTTCACTCCCTTGATCAATGTAGTTATACTGATATAGGTCTATAGTGTAGACCTGGCCTAAGTAATGCTTAGCTTGTTCTTTCCCTAATTTAGCCTGAGAACCTACCCCATTTACACCAATGTTCACTGTGTTATAGTCTAATCACTGCTAGCCTTTTTAGTGAAAACAGAAACAAACAAGGTTTAACACTTTGGCGATTGCTGTGTTTTCTGTTATCTTTTCCTCCTCGAGTAATTGGCCTACCCTGTCCTTCATCTTCCTCTTGCTTCTAATGTATTTGTAAAATGTTTTCTTATCTCTTATGTCTCTAGCTATTTTTATCTCATTTTGTGCCATGGTCTTTCTAATTTTGTCCCATATGTTTGAGTTTATATATTATATATAATTATTATCATCCTGCATAATTTGACCTAGTTTCCATTTTTTGGTATGACTCTTATTTAGTTAAACCCAGGTGGTCTTTACAATACTTCCTATCTTTCCTATGCTTTGGGATAGTTTGCTCTTGTACCCTTAGTAATGTGTCTTTTTTAAAACTGCTGAATGTCCTGAATGCTTTCCCCCCCCTTAAACTTGCTTCCCATGGGATCTTACCTACCAAATCTGAGTCTGGTAAAGTCTGCCTTCTTCAAGTCTATTTTCTTTATTCTGCTCTTTTCCCTCCTACTATTCCTTAGAATCATGAACTACATTTCATGATCACTTTCACCCAAGCTGCCTTTCACCTCCAAATTCTCAACCAGTTCCTCCGTGTCAGAATCAAAGCTAGAAAAACCTCTCCCCTAGTCATCCGAAGAAGTGGGTTGTAGCCCACGAAAGCTTATGCTCTAATAAATTTGTTAGTCTCTAAGGTGCCACAAGTACTCCTGTTCTTCTTGCGGATACAGACTAACACGGCTGCTACTCTGAAACCTCTCCCCTAGTGTCTCTCTCCAACTTCCGTAATAAAGTTGTTTCCAATATATTCAAAGAACTTGTTTGATAATCGATGCCCTACTGTATTATTTTGCCAACAGGTGTCTGGGTAGTTGATGTCCTGTCCTGTGCTTTGGATGATTTTGTAGGTTGCTTTAAAAAAAAGCTTCACCCACCTCTTCTTTCTAGTTAGGTGGTATATAGTAAATGGCTATCATGACATGAGGCCTGTTTTTTTACTCCTTTTATCCATACCCAGAGACTTTCAACAGGTCAGCTTCCCACTTCTATCTCAATCTCATTGCAAGTGTATCTTTGATATACAAGTCAACACCTCCTATGGTAATGGTAAGTGTCCCACTGGTGGAAGAGTAGAGATTATATATTAGGTGGTTTAATATTTCATTTCTTTGATTTTGAGGGTTTGTGTCATGTGTTGTCAGGATTCAGGCCCTGCAGCAGAGCCAATCTCTGGGCGGTCTAAGGCACACAGCTGGCCTGCAGTAGGCTGCCGGAGTGGCTACATCTCCTCATTGGCTGAAAGTCATCCCCCTCTTAAACCCAGCAGCAGCAACAGTCCAGCTGCTGCTCAAAGCATTTGCTAATAGATGTGATAGCTCCTGTGCTTGGTTGTACCCAGCCTTGACTCACTTTTGGCTCTGATTCCTGATCTCTGACTTCGGCTCTGACCCTTGATTTGGCATCTGGCCTCTGACTCTGGTTCTGACCTTGGGCTCCAATTCCTGGGTACTGACTCCTGGTCCAACCAGTAGGCACAACTACCCACATCTTTGTCATGTGACAGGTGGTTTTTTGTGTGTAACAACCTTAATTACTTCACAATTCATATTTTTGTATTTTAATTCATATTTCTTAATGATTTAAGTGCTCACATTGTGTCCAGCACACTCCAAGATACAAAAATAATAATAGTCGCTGCCTCAAGGAGCTGATCCTTAACAAAGAGATGTAGAAGAAAGGACATGCTTGGAAATCCAGAGGAGGAAACAACTTACATTTTAGAAAACTCACTAATTCTGTGAATCTGTCTCCATAGTTATTAATAATATTATGGACTCACATATTGTGGATTAAGTGCATTTCTGGAGAGATCTGAATGAAAGACTATAGTTGGTTTGTGTAGCAGGATCTGTGAAACTGGGAGTTCTGCCATTGTTTTCAAATCCTCTGAACAGTAGAAATGCCAATGCATGTGATTAACTCCCAGTATCTAATCAGATTAATAGTCATTTTAATGATGGAATCAATTTATATCCACCCTGAGTCCTGTAAACATAAAACGGGTGGTGTGTGTGGGTGTATGTATGTATGTATGTATGTATGTATGTATGTATATATATATATATATATATATATATGGTATATATATATATATATATATATATATTTCAAAGTAAGATTTTTTTTTAAGTCAAACATAGTGCTATATTGTTAAGATGCTAAACATGCAATCACAGTCATGCATGAGAACTACATCAACACATCTCAGAAGATTTATAAAATTTTCATCACCTGAAAAATTATTTTGCAATTCACTTTCACAATCCCCCCCCCTTTCTGTGTGCTACTTCTTAACAAGCCTCTGGAAAAGGGAAAAATCTTAGGGTTTTTTTTTTTTTTTTAAATCTGTCTGTCACACTGTAGCTGCACAGTTAGGAGTCTTAAGATAGTTATTTCAAATTATGCATACTGTTCTTATGTTCACTCTTTTTGCCTCTCACTTTTTTGTATTCCTCTATTAAACTGTATTTCTAAAAGCAAATATCATTAAGAAAAACTTATTTTTTTAAAAGAGAACCATAGAATTTTGATAATAGTAATAAAACTAAGCAGTAATTTTAAATCTATACCCTGCACTGCTTACTCACATAATGAACTTAGTTTTCATGATTACAATACTCAAATGACTTCAGTGAGAGTATTGGTAGTACCATTGTGCCTGAGAGCCCTAGTCATGGACAGGACCTCTCTGTGGTAGGCATTATACAATCTCAGAACAAAAAGACATTCCCGCTCTATGTGACAGTGACTACAGTGTTTATTATTATAAACCTTTTTTTTAAAAGCCTGACCATGTTAGTTACCAAGCTTAAGGAATTACCAATTCAGAAAATGTTTGGTTATTACTATAAATGTATTAGTATTATGGTATCACTTAGGGTCCCATTGTAAAAAGCAACAGAGAGTCCTGTGGCACCTTATAGACTAACAGACGTATTGGAGCATAAGCTTTCGTGGGTGAATACCCACTTCGTCAGACGCATGCCATTGTACTAGGCCCTGTACATACTCATAGCAAGACCCAGTCCCTGCCCCGAAGAGCTTTCAAACTAAATGAGAACTTGCAATCTAATAATTAGTGAGAAAATAATTTTGTCTAGCTGTCTAGTAAAAGACCGTGATTCTATCAACTTTATTAACATACAAATAGTTCCACGGAAGTCAGTAATGAGTAAGGAATTGTATAAAATGAGTTTGGGGGGCAGATTCTGGCCTTTGGCTTTTCATATAGTTACAATAATAAATACAAAGAATAAAATCTTCAAAAATCACCTTCATCCTACCATGTTAGTCGGAGCAGTGTTCACGTAAAGAAAAGTGTGTGTGGGGCAGTAACCATAGACTGCTCCATTGGGAGAGGTAAACCCTCCAGAAATGCTTAATGTTTTAATTGATATAAGTAAAATAAAAACTGGAGAGAACAGATTTTGTATAAATATTATAATAATGATTGTTAATTCTATCTCACCATCTCAGAGTATATAGACTTTACAAATAAATGAAAATTGATAGGTCCCTCTGGTTTAAACAAGAAAGCAGGAGGTACAGAAGGAGTATGGTGGGGAAATGGGGACTGAAAGTATGAGGTTCAAAAAAGCCACTTTGGGGACATGCTTATCCTGTTAGCGTCTCTTATTATTTTTAAGACAATATAAGATAATGCATTAAAGTAGAGAACTCCTTCAGTATTCAGACTGTGGTTGTACTTAGCAATGAAAGGCTAATGGAAATAGTGAGTTTTAAGGAAGAATCTGAAGAAAAACAAGGAGGTAGCATGATACACAGGTTTAAGGAAGATGTCCCAGGCATAGAAGATGACAAGTCAAGAAGGCATGGACCTAAATATTTAAAACTACTGATAGATTATAGGTGCTTCAGTTTTTGGAAGCCAACTTGAAGCACCTCAAAGGAAGGAATTTTCAGATGGTGGTTTCTCAGCACTTTCTGAATATGATGCCTCTTTCATAGGTCTCGGCCAAAAACGGAGGTACCCAATGTCTCTAGTTACAGTTGAAAATGTAAACCATGGATTTTTAATGACATTTCCAAATCTGACAACTTGTTGATGTCATAACCATGTTAGGTACAATCCTTTAGAATATTGCACAATGTCTTTAGACCACTAAGAGCAGGTGGATTTACAACTGGTACTGTGAATTATGCATTTGCAGAAAGGAAAATATGTCACCATTTGGGGGATAATAGTTTGGTACAACCAGGAAGAGCTAAGGCAGGAGCACTCCAGGTTCCTGTACCCAGTACACAAAGAAGCAATTAAATCATCTCTGGGTCTAGCAAATTAATAGTAATAATTAGGGCTGTCAAGCAATTAAAAAAATCTTGAATAATTGCATGATTAAAAATAATTGTGATTAATCGCACTGTTAAACAATAATAGAATACCATTTATTTAAATATTCTTGCATGTTTTCTACATTTTCAAATATATTGATTTCAATTACAATACAATATACAAAGTGTACAGTGCTCACTTTATTTTTGATTACAAATATTTGCACTGTAAAAAACAAAAGAAATAATATTTTTCAATTCACCTGATGATGGGCAATCACTCGTTACTGAGTATGTTCATCTTCCATGGGAGTTAGGGGTCCTCAGGTGGCTAATAAGGCCAATCCTTGAACCACAAGTTCTATTACAATGAGGGCAGATGTTTTCAGGCTCAGCAGGAGGCTGTTGACCATTACTGGACACCAGTATCTCCTTCCTCCTGTGCCTCTTGTCCTCTTCGGCTTGTCGGTGAGCAAGTTCAAAATGCAGGGGACCATCATGTAGGACTTCACTCCATTTTAAGCGATCCTGGGCAAGTGTCTCCCACGTATCAATGTCAATATTACATTTTTTTTAGGTTGTTCTTCAGCAAGTCCTTATAACGCTTCCGTTGTCCACCCACATTACGGTACCCTTCTTTCAGCTGAGAAAACAGGACCTGTTTTGGGAGGTGATGGTCTGGCATCTGGACAATGTTATCAGTCCAGCAGAATTGCTGATGGATGATCATTGCCTCGATACTGGTGGTCTTTGCCTCTTCCAGAACACTAATATTGGTGCTCCTGTCTTCCCATTTGATCTTCAGAATCTTACAAAGGCAGTGTTGATGGTGCCTCTCAAGGACTTTCAAGTGGTGTCTATAGGTTGTCCAAGTTTCAGACCCGTACAACAGTGTTGGGAGAATAACAGCTTGATAAACAAGAAGCTTGGTGTCTGTTCGAATGTCGTGATCCTCAAAGACCCTGTGCCGTAAACGAGAAAAAGCTACACTGGCACAGCTCAGGCGATGTTGAATTTCTGCATCAATATCTGCCTTGGATGAAAGCTGACTTCCAAGATAGAGGAAATGATCAAAATTCTCCAGTGCCACTCCATTGATTTTGATAGATGGGGCATGTAATACCTCATTTCGAGAGGGCTGATAGAGCACTTTCATCTTCTTGATATTAAGAGAGAGACCAAGACATGCGTAAGTATCGGCAAACACATTCAAGATCATATGAAGATCTTTCTCAGAGTGGGCAAAGATTGCGTTGTCATCAGCATACTGAAGTTCCACAATAGATGTTGTGGAAATCTTACTCTTGGCTTTCAGCCTACTAAGCTTGAACAGTTTTCCATCCATTCTGTAAGTGATTTCAACACCACCTGTAAACTTCCCAGCAATTAGGTAAAGAATGACAGCAATAAAAACCGCAAACATGGTTGGAGTGATGATACAGTCCTGTTTGGCTCCTGTTTGTACTTTGAAAGGTTCACTCTGGGAGCCAGTGCTGCTCAGAACAGTCACCTTCATGTTATCATGAAGCAATTTTAGGACATTGGATGTCCTGATACATACATCAATCTTAGAAAGAAAAGTCCAGAGGGCACGGCGAATCACTGAGTCAAAGGCTTTAGTTAGATCAATAAAAGCCATGTACAGTGGTTGGTTTTGCTCCCGACACTTTTCTGGCAGCTGCCGTACTGTGAAGATCATATCCACAATTCCACGACATGGTCAGACACCACTTTGTGACTCCGGTAAAATTTCGTCTCACGAGGCAGAAAGCAGGTTGCAAGGATCCGGCCATAACTTTGCCTTCAATGGCAAGGAAGGAGATACAATAATTTCCACAATCCACTTTATCCCCTTTCTTGAAGAGGGTGACAATCAAGGCATCCCTCATTTCACTGGAGATCTCCTCCTTTATCCAGATTTTAAGGATAAGCATGTAAAGCTGCTGAATTAGCTCTGGTCCACCGTTTTTAAAGATTTCAGCAGGAATCCCATCTAGACCTGCTGCTTTGTTGTTCTGCATCTGCATGGTGGCATTGTGTAGCTCATACAAATTGGGGGGATGTCCGAGTTCGTCCCGAAATGGTCGTTGAGGGATTTGCTCAAGGACTTCATCTACAACCATAGAATTACAGTTAAGGAGATCTTCAAAATGTTCTTTCCAATGAGAATTGATGGCTTTGTTGTCCTTCAGAGGTATGGTTCTGTCCTTAGAGCGAAGAGGATTCATACCATGACAAATTGGCCCATAAACAGCCTTAGTGGCACTAAAGAAACCACATGTATTGTGGATGTCTGCGAGATGTTGGAGTTCTTGTGCTTTCTCAGTCCACCATTTGTTCTTAAGTTCTCTGGTTTTACATTGTACTTCCACCCTCACCTTGGCATGGGTTTATCTCTTTATATTACAATTTATGTCATTCTGCCAAGCACGAAATGCCATTCTCTCATCATTGATGAGTTGCTCAATTTCAGCATCAATTCACCTAATACAAGTACTGTAGTACAATCTCTTTATCATGAAAATTGAACTTACAAAAGTAGAATTATGCACAAAACCCCCTGCATTCAAAAATAAAACAATGTAAAACTTTAGTGCCTACATGTCCAATCAGTCGTAGTTCTTGTTCAGCCAAATGCTCAGACAAATAAATTTGTTTACATTTAGAGGAGATAATGCTACCTGCTTCTTATTTACAATGTCATCTGAAAGTGAGAAGAGGAATTTGCATGGCACTTTTGTAGCTAGTGTCACAAGATATTTGCATACCAGATGCAACCACCATTCCAGGAGACATGCATCCATGCTGATGACAGGTTCTGCTTGATAACCATCCAAAGCAGTGTAGACTGACGCATGTTCATTTTCATCATCATGAGTCAGATGCTACCAACAAAGTTGATTTTCTTTTTTGGTGGTTTGGGTTCTGTAGTTTCCACCTCAGAGTGTTGCTCTTTTAAGACTTCTGAAAGCATGCTCCACATCTCATACCGCTCAGATTTTGGAAGGCACTTCAGATTCTTAAAACTTGGGTTGAGTGCTGTAGTTATCTTTCGAAATTTCACATTGATATCTTCTTTGCATTTTGTCAAATTTGCAATGAAAGTGTTCTTTAAATGAACAACATGTGCTAGGTCATCATCCGAGACTGCTATAACATTAAATATATGGCAGAATGTGGGTAAAACAAAGCAGGAG
The DNA here is from genome assembly GCF_002925995.2 of Terrapene triunguis. Taxonomy (NCBI): domain Eukaryota; kingdom Metazoa; phylum Chordata; order Testudines; family Emydidae; genus Terrapene; species Terrapene triunguis. Next base: position 68,146,392 of record NW_020664417.1, on the reverse strand, counting down.
ACATACAATTATCCCCCAAGGAGTTCAGTCACAAACTTAATTAACACATTTTTTTTAACAAGCATCATCAGCATGGAAGCATGTCCTCTGGAACGATGGCCAAAGCATGAAGAGGCATATGAATCTTTAGTGCATCTGGCACATAAATATCTTGTGACACCAGCTACAACAGTGCCATGCAAATGCTGGTTCTCACTTTCAGGTGACATTGTAATTAAGAAGTGGGCAGCATTATCTCCCATAAATGTAAACAAACTTATTTCTCTTAGCGATTGGCTGAACAAGAAGTCGGACTGAGTGGACTTGTAGGCGCTAAAGTTTTACATTGTTTTTGAGTGCAGTTATGTAACAAAGAACCCTACATTTGTAAGTTGCACTTTCATGATAAAAAGATTGTATGAGTACTTGTATGAGATGAATTGAAAAATACTATTTCTTTTGTTTATAATTTTTATAGTGCAAATATTTGCAATCAAAAATAATATAAAGTGAGCACTGTACACTTCGTATTCTGTGTTGTAATTGAAATAGATATATTTGAAAATGTAGAAAAACATCCAACATATTTAGTAAATTTCAGTTGGTATTCTATTGTTTAACAGTGCAATTAATCACAATTTTTAATCATGATTATTTTTTTTGTTTATCTCATGAGTTAACTGTGATTAATTCACAGCCCTAATAATAATTTGCAGCCATTCAAGACTTGTTATAAACATATTGTAAGAGATCAGAAAAAGGAAGCCTGATAGAGTTAAAAGTGTGACATTCAAGTTTTAGTATCATGAAGCACAAGTTTTGCAATGATCCAGCATTGGCATAGTCCTGATTTCACCCAGCCTTTTACTGTCCACACTGATGTATCAGAAGCAGGCCTTGAAGCTGTATTGAGCCAGGAAGAAGAAGAGAAAAAAGCACCCCATAATTTACATTAGTCAAAAATTATTTCATTCAGAATGAAATTATTCAACTATTGAAAAAAAGTGTGTGTCATAAAATGGGCTTTGGAAGCCATCAGATATTATTTAATGGGAACAGGATTTTTCCTACTGACTGATCATCGCCCTTTGGCATGGATTAATCAGATGTGGAAAAGGAAAGCCTGTATGACAAGTTGATACTTAGCTCTGCAATCTTTTAAATTCACAATTAGTCATTGGACTGGTACCATGATTATCAATACAGATGATTTATTCTGATATGGGGTTAGTTAGATGAGTTCAATAAAGAGGAAATGGGATGTTTGTGGTACAGTAAATTAGGAGGATTTTTGACTTGCCATAATTAGGAAAAAAGGTCTAGTGCTCACTCTCAGGGGTCTGTGTGTTTGATGCAGTATAAGTCAAGGCCTTGAGGATCTGCTTCTTTTGCGTTTTACATGGACCCTGAAATGATGCCCCTGAATGAAGCGGGACTTAGTAAGAGGGACTCTCACACTTATGTTTAGAGAGAACAAGAGCCTTCTAGCAGTGTAAAGGGAAAGCTACCCCATGGCTGTGTGTGGCAAAGCAGACTCTTTTCCATTGATGGCCCCTGAAAACAATCTCTTCAGCCCTACATTAGTATGACACTTCTTTTGACTCAGTCCTCCAGTCAGGTCACTTGTAGTCCTACCCCTTTGAGATAAACACACTAATAAATCTGGAAGCATCATACAGGAGCTTCAGTCCAACTTTGTGCTTTGTAAGCCTTCCAGTCCAGGGTCTTTACACCACTGTCTCCAGTGTACCTTTAGAGGAACCCAGGCCCACCCTCTACTTGGGGTTCAAGCCCAAAGACCCTGTATGAAGCAAAGAAGGACTGGTTGTTCTGATCTGAAGTATCCCTGGGCTGCTTCCTACTGTGGCCCATACTTAGGCATTTCTCACAGTCTCTTCCCAGGATCGCTTTCTGAATGTCCCAAAAAAGGGGAACCAAACTAGTTATGGGGAACAAATGAAACAAAAAAGGGCCCACACAGCCTCAAGAAGGCTCTGACATTTAGAATTCTCTGGCCCCATCCAGGCCTTTCTTTCTACAGCTACATCAAGAGGTCCACTCCCTCTCCGCATCAGCAACTACAGAGCTGGACTTTTCCTCTTGTAACTCCTCCCTTCAGGCTTGACCCCTCACAGAGGCTCAACAGTGTTTGTCTGATGCAGCCCATGGTCTTTCATTATCCTCTTTTTGGCCAGCATGGCATTTCAATGTAACTACATCACAGTGATCATGGCCAAAGTTTGACTGCTCTGTGACCCCTAGGAGAGAGGCAGAAACCTACTACTTCATAAAGTTAAGAACTCTTGGAATTTCTCTTTTTTCCCCCTGAGGCTGATTGGTTGTCATCTTCTCCTCCTGCCCCTTTCCACCATATCTTCTTGTTATCTCCAGGTTGCTCCCTGTATTAAACCTTTGTTCTTCCCCAGATGGAGACTACAGAGTGGTAGACAAAGGAAGAAAACTGTGTCATGTATCCTTATTGATTATGAGGTTAAGAATATAAGGGTGAGTCAATAAGTAGGTTTAAAAGAATGGGTAGAGTCAAATTCAGCCCAGAGGCCTGTTTGGGGAGTGCTTGTGCACACACAAGTGGATAGAGCAATGGACTGAGGCTTCAGAGACTCGGGTTCTAATTCTGGCTTTGCCACTGGTCTGCTGGGCGTCCGTGGGCAAGTCTCTTCATAGCTCTGTGCCTCAGTTTCCCTACATGTACTGTCATTGATACTCACTCCTTTTGTAAAGCACTTTGAGATTTATTGATGAAAAGCTCTAGATAAGGATTAGGCCTTATTAATATGTGTTGTCCTTCTGTGGAATTAATGTGAAGAAGGTGAATGGTCAAATGATATAAACGCCTGACTTGAAGGAGTCAGTCTGAAGATAGATGAAGGGAACTGGATGCTCCCTGCTTGTACCTTAATTCTGTTCTGATAAATGCTACATTTTGTTAATGAATTAGTGCAACTCTTTTAAACCATTCAGATTGGCTTCTGCACATATTTTCCCTAACAGAACAATCCAGAAACCATAGAAGGAGAGCTTATTGAATTTCCTGCCTCCTGTGTTTTCCCCTGTAGATCTGGCAGAAAAGAGCTCTCACTAATAAATAATCTGTGCACCCCTTCTCCCTTAGTATATAAAAACAGTATAAAGCATTGTTGGGTACTTTGCAGCAAATTTATTAAGCAGAAAAAAAAGTTGCATTAATTTCATTCAGTAAAAATGCACCTTAGTAAAGAAAAGAGTGTATCTTTGTCCTAAACAATAGAATTAAAGTACCTACTTTAATATTTATTTTAGATATATAAGCCAGACCCTAAAATGATGTAAATCAGCATTGCTTCTTAGAGATCTAATTTACACCAACTGAAGGTCTCACCCATGCTTTCTTTTCTTCTTAGACAGAAAGAGAAAAATGGAAGAGGTATGTTCTAAATTTATGTTAATTATGAATTGCTTTTAGTTATTTTCTGTAATAAATAGATCATATATTCTAGTGTCTATGTATCTATTACTCTAATTACAGTGTGTACAAATATAGAGTTATCACATCAAAAATACTGACCAAAAAATAAAAGAGAAAGAAAGAAGCAAGGTCTTTGGAGATTTTGATTGAACTGAATGAACCAGTCAACCCTAGGTTTGAGGTTCAAAAAACTTCTCTACTTAAATCCACATTGCAGATCACTTGCCCACAGTATGTGTCCCCTCTATGTATTCTGCATTCATTCCATGCGCAGAGCTCCCATCAACAACAATCCAAATATGTAGCACATACAATTAATGTTGGTCAACAATTTTCTGGACAAAGTTTCCATGGAAAATGATGATTGATTAACCTGAAAAGTTTCACAAAAATAGTTCAGGTTTGATGATTTTGGGGAAAATCTCTGTCTTGTACTGCCCCATGTAAGGGGCAGTTGTTAAATTTACAGTCTGGCCCGCTCTTGGAGAACTTTTCATTTTCTGTTTAATTATGATCATTTTAACTGTGTGGCTGTAGCACTTGTTGATAACACATCTTCTACAGTTGGTAAGAAATTGAGTAATTTTTTACAAAATGATAGTTACTTGTTTATGGCTCTAAATGTGAGACTTGATATTAAAATGACTAATAAATCAGATGTTTTTATCTCCAGTTCTTGCATTACTATTTTACAAGGCAATCCTAATGTCTCCTGCCTAATGAGGAGAAAACAGGTATAAAATGTGGTTGTATTAAAATATGATAAAAACCCTTTCATTTAGGTCTATTTGAAACAGGGTATTATCACAGTGTGCATATCCATCAGCCTTTAATGTGCTATATAACATGCACACGTACACTTATAAAAAAGAACAACTTATTCCTGTGAATGAGATGCCTTAAGTTAACATTTAAGTTTTAAAGTTATTTTGTCCCTGATCTTACACCAAATATTGAATTTTAACTAGCAACACATGGAGACCAAAGCTACTTTTCATGTCTTGTAAATAAATCATTCTAAAATGAACCATCTTTTTTATTCCTAAAATATGATAGGAGAGAAAAGTACATTAAATCACAGCTGTCAAATGCAGCAAATGTACATGCATCACTTTGAATTTAACTTTATAGTCTCCATTAATAGTCAAATTCTGTAACCTTATGCAGATAAAACTAATGAAAGCAAGCACTAGTACTTCTTTGCAGATTATACAATCTAATTTTTAAATTGATTTTTAAAAGTTTGAATTTAAATCTTCATTCATATCTAACCATAACTTCTATGGGCTACTGTTCCATCACTGATTAACCCTTCTGTTTACTTCCAAAGTCCTGCCTATTCCTTTAGTTACTTGTATGACAACTGTCCAGCTTACATTGTAAGGGTTTTCACGTCAGGGACATATGTAATGTATACATTATATAATGGGCTGAGCATGCCTATGATCATTCAAGAAATAATGGTAGAGTAAACAGGGATGGAATTTCCCAAAAAGGTAGGAGGGGTGCATCTCTAAATTGGTGTCTCCCTTCAGTGAAATCAATATGGGATCTTTTATTCTAACACTGCGGGTCATGGAAGAATGTTGTGGCAGGAGAGTGATCTCTAACATCGCCTGGTTATAGTTTTGAGAGCAGGGCAGGAAGGAACAGAACTGGGGAGTAACTGTTCTACATTGCGTGGTCTCCTCCAAACCTAGTGGTATTTCAGCCAGAAATCATTCTGAGTTTAATACTTATAGCAGCAGCATTTACTTCCACTTCACATTGTCCACACACCACAAAGGGGAACCAGGATGCAAGACTCTGATCGTACTCCGACTGAGGTGAAAAACAAAGTTAAAGGGCTAGATCCTGCTCCCAATTATCAGCAAACGTATCTCAGCCACCCTATTCACCCCCACCCAACGTACATCACAACTTTAAAGGTCATTGTGATGTTTCACTCCATATTCTTTATAAACATATGCTTATGATATGAATGACATAACTGAGATATACTTTATGCAAGATGGCTCATGTAATATCATTGGAAAGGTTATGATATGTGATTGGTTACTGGAAAGTTTACTAAATGTGATTATCCGATTTGTATGCCTATATCATTTTTGTATCTGAAGTTAGGAATATTGATCATGTATCTGCATTTCAAATGTGTTACTTTGGGTGTCACCCCCAACTAGCCCTTCAGGTAGAACAATGGAAAAGCCGGAGAGGGCTAATGGCCCATTAGCAAGGACAATGGACTGTGAAAGAGCTTAGTCTTCCTGTGGCCACTCCAGGCAGCCTATGAGTAATGACTGCCACAGCCCTGCAGAGACATGGGTCTGAGTCACCTGGTACTGGACCCACCCCTTGGGATGCCAGTGTTCTTCCACTGGGAGACAAAGGGTTCCTGCAACATACAAGAGCTATATATGGCAGGGGAGTGACATCATCTGGATTCTCCTCTACCTCCCCACCCAAAGAGGCACTGAAAAACACCTGGAAGCAAGAACTGAACTGGGGCCCAAGCTGGAAGGGTGTCTAGCTTGTGAGTAACGATACCTGAGGTCTCAAGCTGGAGACCTGTGTAGCTGCCTTTCAAGACTTTTTGTAATCTGCCTGCAACAAGATCTAGGGTGAGAAACTACTATTTGTAACCAATTTCTTTGCATGTTGGTTTTATTTGTTTAGTAATCTACTTTTTTCTCTCTGTTATCTCTTATATTCACTTAAAATCCACCTTTTGTAGATAATAAACTGTGACAGGGTCAGGCAGATGGCTACAGAGGAGTGATTTTTTTTTCTATTTTAAACAAAATGTTTTATTAACTTCTGTAGCAAAAGTTTAGTGAAATAGGCCAAATCCCATGTCATCCTCAGATTTCTCAGACTCCTCCTTCTGTTCTTTCTTCTCCTCAGCAGGAGCAGCAGAACCTGTTCCAGCTGAGACTGCTACAGCTCCACCAGCTGGCATGCTGGCAAGTTTGCTGTTACCCTGAGCAATGACATCCTCTATATTTTTTCCGTTCAGTTCACCAATAACCTTATTCAGATGTTCATCCGTCTCAATGTCTACACCGTTGAGAATCTTCTTCAAGTCCTTTGAAGTGGGGGACTTGTTGCCCCCAAGGATGGCCAGAAGAGTGATATATCTGCCTTCTATTAGCCCCAGGAGTGAGGTCAAAGGGTCATTTGACCCTGTCCCTGTTCTTTTATTAGTTGTCCCCCGTAATTTTTTGGTCTCCAGGTCCTGTGGACCCCCCCTTAGGCTGGGGGGGATCCTTTAGCACTTCCTGGATCCCAATAGGATTACCCCCAGATTAAGCAGGTTCCTTTCCCCTGGGTAAGGTAACAGGAGCAGTTCCAGGAATCAGGAACTTGCTGAAACCAATTAAGGCAGGCAAATTAGGACACCTGGAGCCAATTAAGAAGCTGCTAGAATCCATTAAGACAGGCTGGCTAATCAGGACCTCACTTCAGTCAGTGACGGGTGCGCAAGGAGCTGAGAGTGAGAGGGTGTGCTGCTGGAGGACTGAGGAGTACAAACGCTGTCTGACATCAGGAGGAAGGTCCTGTGGTGAGGATAAAGAAGGTGTTGGGAGGAGGCCATGGGGAAGTAGCCCAGGGCGCTGTAGCTGTCACACAGTTGTTACAAGAAACTCTGTAGACAGCTGTGATCCACAGGGCCCTGGGCTGGAAAGCGGACTAGAGGGTGGGACTGGGTTCCCCCTATTCCCCTGCCCCCTACTGGATCTAAGGGGAGTTGACCTGGACTGTGGCTCCCACCAGAGGGATGGTCTCTGGCTTGTCCCCCGACCCACTAGGTGGATCAGCAGAGACTGCAGGGATTGTTCTTCTTCCTTTTCCCCATGCTGGCCAGTGATGAGGTTAACCGAACGGCAGGTGTGAGCCAGTAGCAAAAATGGCCAAAAGGAGGGCTGCCATGAAACTCTGAAGGGAGCAAATCTGCCAATAAGTGCAGGACCCACCAAGGCAGAGGAGGAACTTTGTCACAAAACATTTTTCTTGTTTATAATATAACCCAGTTTATGCAATTCATAATTGGGGGGGTGGGGTGGGAGAAGAGGCTGTGCATACCTTCCTCCACATTGAGGGAGGAGGTGGAGTTCATAATATACATTTGGGTCTGCACTCCAAGGGAGGTGGACACCTGCATGCTGGGGCAAGTCTCTTAAGCTGAATCTTCCCGGAGTTGATCTCAGTGTCAGTTTTGTTCTGCAGTTGGGTGTGTCCCTGCCTGTGTGTTTGCTGGAGGAAGCTTAATAGCCTAGCTCAGCAAGACAGGTAAAAAGGGTACCCAAGCTGTCATAAGAGGCAGGTTCAGTGATATCTTAGCACATCAGGTGGCGCCTTAAGGGGTCCAACCCGTCACAGTCATATATGGAGAAAAGCCTACCTCTCAGTCTACACACCATGGATTTCAGAGGCCACAGGTAGCAGTGGAAGAGTCTGAAAATAAATATGCATCTTGCAACACATTCTAAATTTGTGACTAAGTTCCTTACAGATATTTCTAGCACAAACACAATATCAAGGTGGCCCTGATTCCATCTCAAGTTAACTTCATTTTTGGATGGCTTAAGTGTGCCTGATGTATGCAGGTGCGATAGCAGTCTGAAAGGGAGATATGGCCTCAGGTAACTTGGACCAAGGCAGTTTAGAATTCTGCAGAGAGTAAGCAGCTCCTTGAGTTTCACCTGGAAATGGATTACACAGTGTGGAAAACTAGCATAATATCTCTCACTGATCTGCTTCACTCAGAAGACAGATGCATTTTGTATAAGGCAAAAACTTCAAAATTAGCCCCAAGGAGAATGTTTTGCAGTAGTGTAGCTTGGAAAAAACAAAGACATGGATAACTATGGTCCACTTCTGAGAGGCATACTTTCCTAGCCAAACCCATATGTTAAAAGCATTATTTTCCACAGAAGAAACGAGTGTCTACGATCAATGATTAAACTAGTAAGAAACCAAAATGTCACTGTGATAATAGGCAGGCAGATGAATACATGGGAAGAGTTGTTTATAGGCTTCACCAGATACTCAAAATGCTCATTACAGAGACAAGGTGGATGAGGAAATATTTTTTATTTCTGTTGGTGAAAAAGACAAGCTTTCAGGCTACACAGATATAAACTGGATATAAACTATTCAGGAAGGACAGGCAGGGCAGAAAAGGTGGTGGAGTTGCATTGTATGTAAGAGAGCAGTATGACTGCTCAGAGCTCCGGTATGAAACTGCAGAAAAACCTGAGAGTCTCTGGATTAAGTTCAGAAGTGTGAGCAACAAGGGTGATGTCGTGGTGGGAGTCTGCTATAGACCACCAGACCAGGGGGATGAGGTGGATGAGGCTTTCTTCCGGCAACTAACAGAAGTTACTAGATCACAGGTCCTGGTTCTCATGGGAGACTTTAATCACCCTGATATCTGCTGGGAGAGCAATACAGTGGTGCACAGACAATCCAGGAAGTTTTTGGAAAGTGTAGGGGAAAATTTCCTGGTGCAAGTGCTGGAGGAACCAACTAGGGGCAGAGCTCTTCTTGACCTACTGCTCACAAACCAGGAAGAATTAGTAGGGGAAGCAAAAGTAGATGGGAACCTGGGAGGCAGTGACCATGAGATGGTCGAGTTCAGGATCCTGACACAAGGAAGAAAGGAGCGCAGCAGAATATGGACCCTGGACTTCAGAAAAACATACTTTGACTCCCTCAGGGAACAGATGGGCAGGATCCCCTGGGAGAATAACATGAGGGGCAAAGGAGTCCAGGAGAGCTGGCTGTATTTTAAAGAATCCTTATTGAGGTTGCAGGAACAAACCATCCCGATGTGTAGAAAGAATAGTAAATATGGCAGGCGACCAGCTTGTCTTAACAGTGAAATTCTTGCTGAACACAAAAAAGAAGCTTACAAGAAGTGGAAGATTGGACAAATGCCCAGGGAGGAGTATAAAAATATTGCTCAGGCATGCAGGAGTGAAATCAGGAAGGCCAAATCACACTTGGAGTTGCAGCTAGCAAGAGATGTTAAGAGTAACAAGAAGGGTTTCTTCAGGTATGTTAGAAACAAGAAGAAAGTCAAGGAAAGTGTGGGCCCCTTACTGAATGAGGGAGGCAACCGAGTGACAGAGGATTTTGAAAAAGCTAATGTACTCAATGCTTTTTTTGCCTCTGTCTTCACGAACCAGGTCAGCTCCCAGACTGCTGCACTGGGCAGCACAGCATGGGGCGGAGGTGACCAGCCCTCTGTGGAGAAAGAAGTGGTTCGGGACTATCTAGAAAAGCTGGATGAGCACAAATCCATGGGGCCGGATGCGCTGCATCCGAGGGTGCTAAAGGAGTTGGCAGATGTGATTGCAGAGCCATTAGCCACTATCTTTGAAAACTCATGGCGATCGGGGGAGGTCCCGGATGACTGGAAAAAAGCTAATGTAGTGCCCATCTTTAAAAAAGGGAAGGAGGAGGATCCGGAGAACTACAGGCCAGTCAGCCTCACCTCAGTCCCTGGAAAAATCATGGAGCAGGTCCTCAAGGAATCAATTCTGAAGCACATAAAGGAGAGGAAAGTGATCAGGAACAGTCAGCATGGATTCACCAAGGGCAAGTCATGCCTGACTAACCTAATTTCCTTCCATGATGAGATAACTGGGTCTGTGGATGAGGGGAAAGCAGTGGATGTGTTATTCCTTGACTTTAGCAAAGCTTTTGATACGGTCTTCCACAGTATTCTTGCTGGCAAGTGAATGAATTATGGGCTGGATGAATGGACTATAAGGAGGATAGAAAGCTGGCTAGATCGTTGGGCTCAACGGGTAGTGATCAATGGCTCCATGTCTAGTTGGCAGCCGGTATCAAGTGGAGTGCCCCAAGGGTCGTTCCTGGGGCCGGTTTTGTTCGATATCTTCATTAATGACCTGGAGGATGTGGTGGACTGCACTCTCAGCAAGTTTGACACTAAACTGGGAGGAGTAGTAGATGCGCTGGAGGGTAGGGATAGGATACAGAGGGACTTAGACAAATTAGAGGATTGGACCAAAAGAAACCTGATGAGGTTCAACAAGGATAAGTGCAGGACTCTGCAATTAGGACGGAAGAATCCCATGCACTGCTACAGACTAGGGACCGAATGGCTAGGCAGCAGTTCTGCAGAAAAGAACCCAGGGGTTACAGTGGACAAGAAGCTGGATATGAGTCGATAGTGTGCCCTTGTTGCCAATAAGGCTAATGGCATTTTGGGCTGTATAAATAGGGGCATTGCCAGCAGATCGAGGGATGTGATCATTCCCCTCTATTAGGCATTGGTGAGGCCTCATCTGGAGTACTGTGTCCAGTTTTGGGCCCCACACTACAAGAAGGATGTGGAAAAATTGGAAAGAGTCCAGTGGAGGGCAACAAAAATGATTAGGTGGCTGGAACACATGACTTATCAGAAGAGGCTGAGGGAACGGGGATTGTTTAGTCTGCAGAAGAGAAGAATGAGGGGGGATTTGATAGCTGCTTTCAACTACCTGAAAGGGGGTTCCAAAGAGGATGGATCTAGACTGTTCTCAGTGGTAGCAGATGACAGAACAAGGAGTAATGGTCTCAAGTTGCAGTGGGGGAGGTTTATGTTGGATATTAGGAAACTATTTCACTAGGAGGGTGGTGAAGCACTGGAATGAGTTACCTAGGGAGGTGGTGGAATCTTTCCTTAGGGGTTTTTAAGGCCTGGCTTGACAAAGCCCTGGCTGGGATGATTTAGTTGGGAATTGGTCCTGCTTTGAGCAGGGGGTTGGACTAGATGATCTACTGAGGTTCATTGCAACCCTGGTATTCTATGATTCAGAGCTCTTCTGAAGAAGAAAGTAGTAATGACCTGAAGAAGCGCTCTGGCTAGCTCAAAAGCTTGTCTCTTTCACCAATGGGAGTTAGTCTAATAAAAGATATTACCTCACCCAGCTTGTCTCTCTCATATTGTGGGATCAACATGGCAACCACAGTACTACCTCTTAAGATGACCTAAGTCTTTTTTAAATTGAGTTTTAGCCCAGTAGCTTTCATCAGTTCCCGAAACGGTGCTTGACTTTGGGAGGGTACAGAGAAGGGTATACCTGGGTTTTATAAACAGGAGCTGTTGGGCTTGATTCACAGGATACTGGCACAGAATTACAGACTTCCCACAATCTCTTGTCCAACAGGAGGGTGGAACTGGTTGCGGTGGGGGCAGGCAGGGCCAGATTTACACCTTACGTGCCCCTACGTACAGCATCTTCAGGCCCCCACCCCTGCCTACATCTGACCTTCATGTTGCACAGTTTTAGAGAGGTAAGGTGCCCTTAGAACACCAGTGTCCTTAGACACATGCCTACTGTGCATAATTGGAATCTCTCCCTGGGGGCAGGTACTGGGCTCTAAAAGATTCACAGATTACTTTGATTCAATTCTTCTGAGCACCTTCAACTGGCAACCTGAGAGGAAATCAGAAGTCACACTTCCCTAACAAAGTGTTGTGGCGATACCACTGTCTGCCCTTTCCCTGTGGTGGAGCCTTGCTCGGGCATTCTTCCATTGGGGTATACATTGGTGTACAGATTGTACCCTCCTGTTCCCAGATGGGTGATTCAAGCCTTTAGAATTTATCATGCTCAGTCATAGATACTATGGTGGTACATAGAGAAAGCTTGAATATATTTACATTTTCTTTTATGAAAAAAACCCTGTTAGATATTTTTGACCTTGAGAGCTGAAGAAAACAGATGTCATGATAATAGGGAGTGCTACTGTCTGGCTGAGCCATTGTGTAGGATCAGAAAGACAATGGAACAAAACACTAAATGGAAATGGTGAAATCATGGATGAGCAAATTCTGCTCACCTTGTTTATACAAGTGTCCCATTGACTACAATGGTCTATTTATGTTAATGGGACTACTGGTGTGAGTCATGAAAACAGAATAAAAATCTTACTACTATTGCTACTATTAGTCTCTGCAGGTGCTAAAGAAAATCAAATACCCATAACTGGACCAGTGTCCAGCGTATGGGAGAACAAGATGATCATGTAGTGGTAAATAAAGTGTGTCTTCTTCTTTTACTTTACCAAATGAATGCCTTATAACTTTGAACAAGTTCTCCGCACACAGCCTGATCTGGTTATAGTAGCACACTTTCAGTGGTAACCTTAAATCTCTGTCTGCACTAATATTGCATTGAATCAGTATCAAGCTAATTCAGGCCTTTACAATTTTTGAAACATATTCTTGAAAAATGAACTGTAACTTAGTAACCTGAAGGTGAACATCAGGCTTATCCACATCTAGTCAGGTTCATTCAAGAAGTTGACTTGAAACTGCAACTAGTTGGCGTCTGATGAAGTGGGCATTCACCCACGAAAGCTTATGCTCCAATACTTCTGTTAGTCTTAAAGGTGCCACAGGACCCTCTGTTGCTTTTTACAGATTCAGACTAACACGGCTACCCCTCTGATACCTGCAATTAGTTTGTTAATCCCTTCCCTTCTACATGCTCTTTTGTTGTCTTACACAGAGGTCTGATTTATTTTAGCTGGATGTACTTAAACTGTTCAGCAGCAGCCATATGTCTAGATAGATACCACAGCAGTGGAGTGGGTGTTGTATAAAAATCCAAGTAGAATAATTGTGAAGATGAGACAATAAGGACAAGAAATTTCATAGAAATAGCCACTACCACATCTACTGTGGAAACAGAGTTTTAGCCCCAAACAATGGCCTGGTGTTTAAAGCACAGGACTAGGAGGCAGTTGGTCTGGTTTTGTTGCTGGTTCTTCTGTAGACTTCTTGTGTGATGTTGCTAAGTCACTTGACAACTTTTCCTGTGAATAAAAGGGTGATAATAATGCTGATCAAGTATCAAGGGGTAGCCGTGTTAATCTGTAGCTACAAAAACAACGAGGAGTCCAGTGGCACCTTAAAGACTAACAGATTAATTTGAGCATAAGCTTTCGTGGGTAAAAAACCCACTTCTTCAGATGCATGAAGTGAAAATTACAGATTCAGGCATAAATATACTGACACATGAAGAGAAGGGAGTTACCTTACAAACTTACAAAATAATGCTGATGTATCTCATGGAAGTGCTATGAAGATTAATTGAGCTCCTCAAATGGAAGGTATTGCTGAAGTGCAAAGTATTATCTATATACAGCAGACAAATACTTGCTCTAAGTAGCACTGACTGTTAATTACCTGCAAAACTGTGTTTGGAAAACATTTGATCTGAAACTTAGTAGATAAGATTGTGGGTTAGTTTCTTTCCCCATCCTTTTTCCTATTCTTCATCCCCTCACTTACTCTAAAGCACAGCAATTTTTAATGCAAACCTTAATTTTTTGCATAACTAAATTAATTTTTAATTAGATTGGATATTGACCTTGTGACTGTTCTGTACTTTAATAATCTTTGCATGTAATCTGCTAAACATTCATAAAAGTCATGTAGGTGATACAACACAGATTAATTTAGAGAGTTCTATGAATGGGGTGATGAAAGTTCAAATGTGTAAAGTGTGGTTTAATCATCAAATTAGGTTGAGTGTTAAGACAAGTACCTTAGTGAGTGTAGGGAAAAGTTGTTATGTTGAGAGTATTATTAGACAATTGAATATTTCAGTAAATATTTGATTTTAGTATTTGGGATAATTTATTTCATTTATCTGTAGGTTTTGAATTTGACTAGTGATTTTTGGGTGCCTCAGTCTTAGGGTACCCAATTTTGGATTTCTTAAGGGGGCAACATTTTCTGAAAACCCGATACCTTAAAAGAAAAAAAACTGACTGCTAGTGGCAGACATACCTATTGAAGAGGTAAAATGCTTCAGCCCACTCCTATTTACAGATAAATATGGTAGGTTTGACTATCTGAGGACCAATTGTAGTTTGGCTCAATATAAATTTAAAGTAGATTGTATTAATTCATATTAATACAACATTTTCCAAACACTTATAAAGGTGTACATCCAATGCCCCAAATCTAGAAGAAGTCTTGCAAAATACAGTTTAATTTAATAAAACATTTCCAAGAGGAAACCCAAAGCAATATGATAGGTAAAGAGATGTGGAAGTTGGTGATCTTCTTGAAGTTAGGCTTTTTTTTTTCCCCCTCAGCAGGCTGCCCATGGCCCTAATTCAGCAAGATATTTTAGCAGGTTTGTAACATTAGGCACATGAATAGTCTCATTTAAGTCAATGGGACTACTTGTGCTGAAGTGCATTGTTGAATCAGAGTCCACATCCAGTAAAGTGTAAAAATCTAGACAGCCATACCTGCATATTGCCACTCAACTGGCAGAGTGGAGTGGCATTTAATACAATTGTTGTGTACTGCTTGCATAGGCATCCACAAGAATACCACCACCCTTTCGACCACAGAACTATATCTGTTCTGTTGCCAAGCCAGCCTCTGTAGATGCAGGACAGAAAAACAATTTACCCCATTATTTACCTCTTTTGGAGGCTGAAAAAGTTGTGGGCAGGAAGCAACTACGAACTTCTAATTGTTAGTAATACCCCTACTTGAAAGGGGTAAACATGAAGGAGGAGGAAAAAAATATTTGTTTTGGTCTAAGGTGTACAAATGTGAAGTTAAGGAAAGGAAATTTAGAGTGAACATCAAGGAAAATATCCCAATGTATAAATCTCAGATGAAAGTGCATTTTCCATCCTAGTTATTTTTCCATATCTGAAAGTATAACAATATCCACTTTTCAGTATGGAACACTGAAGAGTCCTTCTTCCATCAGGCATAGAAAAATATAGAAACTAGCATACTTCCAACAATACTGAAAGACCAGACCTATAGAAATTATTGTTCAGAACTCTATAATATGATGTTGAAAATGAAGAAACACTTTTCATGGACTGTACACATTCTACTACCACCTCTGCAAAGAATTATTCCTCCAAATTAATACTGAGGCTTTTCATTATCCAATCAAAGGTGTTCTATCAATAATGCATTGTATATAGAAGCTTTTTGTGTTGAAACACTCCTTACATAATAGTCACTGAAGTACAATATTTCTTTAGCAGTTTCTATTCATTCTTGTGAGTCTCTAAAATTGTTTTGTTGTCGCTCAGATCTCACTGGATACTGAAGTTTTCTAAGTGATCCTTGAGACTTCTGGAAATTATACAGGATGGCAGACATATCAGAGCAGTTCTTTAAAGAATTTTACAAAGAATTATAGTGTTAAAACAGCTGCCTTGGATTTCTTACAACACTGCATAGCCCTCAATCTGATAATACAAAAGACCTCAGTGTATATCACTGGAACAGATACATTTCCACTTTTAAAATTGGGAGGGATATATCACGTAGGCACTTTAATTGAGTTACAATTTCCCAGGATGTCCAGGAAGTCCCTGCCTGAGCCTAGGTTATTTAGGGAATCTTATTAGGTTTGTTTTTTCCCTGAAATGTGGTTAAACACCAGGGTCCAGTTGGAGAACTGAGTGGCAGTCAATGTATAGATTTTTAACTCATGAAAGGATTCCTTGCCCATGTCTCTCCATTATGCGGTAATTGTACAGTTGTTCTCATCCCCCAGAGAAAGTGAGAAAAGGCTTATATTTTAGTTAGCACCACTGAAAACTAGACTGGGCTAGTATCGAACAATATTCTATATAGGAAATCCTGCATTGGCAAGGGAATAAACAAGATGATCTTTCCTCTCTACAGGTCTGATCCAGAGGCTGTCAATATGAGCCTTCTTATTGACTTCAATGGACTTTGGATCAGGCTCTATTACTTGTATAATTATCTAATATTTTAAATGTTTCTCTACTCAGAGTTTGGTCTTTGTCCTTAAAGTAGTTGTTTGTTTAGACTTGTTTTAGACAGTACCTGTGCCCTATGATACCCTATATTACGTTTTAAGGGGAAAATATCTTCATCATATTTATTTTCCCTTGTATCTGAAAGTGTAATAATATCCACTTTAAGCAACTGAACACTGAAGAGTCCTTCTTTCATCAGGCATAGCAAAATATAGAAAGTAGAATACTTCCAACAATACTGAAAGTTCAGAGCTATAGAAACTATTGTCCAGAACTCACTAATATAATGTGAAAATGAGGAAGAGCTTTTCATTGACTGTACACATTCTGCTCCCTTTTCTGAACAAGAATTATTCCTCCAAATTAATACTGAGGCTTTTCATTATCCAAGCAAAGGTGTTCTATCAATAATGCATTGCGTATGGAAGCCTCTTGTGTTGAAACACTCCTTATATAAGCCTCACGGAAGTACAGTACTTTAGCAGTATATTGCTGTTCTCATGAGTCCCAAAAAAAAATCATTCTGTTATAGTGCAGACTTCACTTGCTAACAATTTTCTAAATGATCCCTGAAACTTCTGAAAATTGTACAGAATGGAGAGCAAATCCGAACAGTTCTTTAAACCATTTTACAAAGCATTAGAGGGTTAATATAGCTGACTTGAATAGCTCACGAGATTGCTTTTGTTTTTTTTCCCTAAAGCTGCCCTGTTAGCTTTTGTAGTGACTCTCCTGCTCAGGGGCTTCTTTATAGGTTGCAATTTGGAAAAGATGAATAGCAGTTTATTTTTCAGAGTGCAACAACAAATGTAATTGCTTCTTAGTAAAATGACAGAGAACCATTAGACCTGTTTGCTTGTGAACGGAGATGTAATGATGAAAATTTCAGACACGCAGCTGCCACTTTCAGAAAGGTGAGTGATGGGAAAGAGGAGTTGGACTAGAAATAGTTCAGGTTGCTTAAGTTTGGCAAATAATAAGTAGTAATTATACACTATGGACTTGCTTATGGATCCATGATTATGCACTAGCCTAACCTGGACTTGAGTTAAAACAACCATGGAGCTACAGTAACTTATGCTTCTGAAGACTTATCATAGCAGAGAGGAGCTTCACCAAACCCATACCTCATGCCTGTCACAGCCCTATTACACTCAGCATGCCTCCAATGCCAGGAGTGGGGGAAGCAGTTGGCACAGGAGCGGTATCCCCTACCTTTACATAAGTGGGGAGTTCCCCTTCACTATAGGAATTCTCCATTACCCATTTACAGTCAAAATCAGCTCCTTTGCACTGCCTGAGGAGTACAAAGAGCTGGGGAGCAATGTGAGCTATATCTAATATTGATGGCACAACATTAAAGATTCCATCTTCAAGGTACTGAGCACTGTTGTGAAATGCTGATTGCCCCCACCTCTGACTTCAATGGGCATTGGAAGCTCTCAGCATCTTCCAGGACTGAACATTAAGGTTTCAGGGGAAATTTCTTTTTTCAATCCAAAAGACATATTTTGGAGGTCATATTTTAAATGATAGTACTCTGATAACATCCTATTAACTGGGAAAATTAGTAAAGGTGCATAGCTCTCACACTATCTGAAGCCTCTTACACTATCAGTATCATTGGAACAAATACATTTATTTTTGTTAAACTGGGAGGGATCTATCACTTGGGCACTTGGAGTCACTTACATTCCCACAGGATGTCCTTATCGTCCTTGTTTGAGCCCAGGTGATTTAGAAAATCCCAGTAGTTCTACCCCCATCCCCCCCCCCCAAATTCCTGAAACGTGCAGTTATACAACAGGGCACAATTGGAAAACTGAGTTTCAGTCAATGAATAAGTATCAGAGGGGTAGCCATGTTAGTCTGGATCTGTAAAAAGCAACAGAGAGTCCTGTGGCACCTTTAAGACTAACAGATGTATTGGAGCATAAGCCGACGAAGTGGGCATTCACCCACGACAGCTTATGCTCCAATACATCTGTTAGTCTTAAAGGTGCCACAGGACTCTGTTGCTTTTTAGTCAATGAATAGATCTTTATCCATTACAGGATTCCCTACCTATCTCTCTCTGGCCGTTTAGAACCTAATCATGCCCTGATTGTACAGTTTTTCTCATCTCAATTCACTTTTATGTAAGTATTATTTCACTATTACAACCCTTGGTGATACATGCTGATTCCAAAACCCAGTACTCAGTACCACAAATTAGGCACATGAGCAGGAACACAAGAAAGTATTTGTTTTTTTTCACTGTACTCTGTTTCCCCCCCCCCCCCCCCCAATTTGCATTGATTTAAATTTAACGCTGGGGTCAAATAGTCCTGTAAAACCGGCACCTGCTCTTGGAGGCGGAGGGGGAAGGGAGAAGATTGGGAAATGGTTTTGTACCATATTCATTACTTAATTCAATGTCTGCCAAAACCCAGACTTTGCTTGCAAGCTAGGGGCTAACACCAGATTCCTCACTTAATTTTAACTCTGTCAAAACCCAGTATCTGCACCCCTGAAGGGTGTTGACAGTTGAAGCATTCCCCCCCACCCCCCATTGTCTTGTAACTCTGCCGAGACCTAGCATCTGCTTGCACAGAGGTGTTGACAGTTTGAGCTTTAACACTTTCCCATTGTACAGTTACTCTGCCGAAATCTGGCATCTGCTCACACATAGAGGTGTTGACAGCATAAGTTAGTCTAAAACTATGTTCCTATGAGATTGGCAGACACAGGCGGACAATGGGTGTTGGGGAAGTTTTTTCCTCTCCTAATGCCAAGTCCTTGGGAGATAGGGAGGCAAGGTGGGATACTAAGAGTTGAACAATTCTCCCTTTATAAGCAAGTCTCTCAGAGATTGGCAGACAGTGTGTCACTGGGTTATGTGGAGAATTCACCCCTCAGAACAACAAGCATTGGTGTGATTTTGGTCACTAGTCTAGAACATCTGTCTCTGTCATATTACGGCCTCATCTCCTTGTCACAAGAATGTGATCTCAGGATAATGAGTGGCCAGTACACTGGAAGAACCTTTTAATGTCCAGCTATGCAGTTTGGGTGTAACCCAGTGTGAAATCATAGCCTTCCAGCAGAACTTTAAGGTCCTGCATTTCTCAAGGCTGAGTTAAATCTTTGCAGACACACTGGCACCCTGGGGTTGGTTGGAGGAAGAGAAACTTTTGTGATGGGGCCAGACCTCTTCTGGAATGTTACTGCTTCTAGCTAATAAATGGCAAACACACTGGAGGCAAGGGCTAGTTGTAAGATAAAGTCCCATCCTCTCTCTGAGTGTTGGGAATCAATGAAGAAACGAGAAGATGAGCAAACAATGACCAAATCCAGGATGAGAAACACCTTAGCTTGCGATTCAATAGATTTTACACATTTTGTTCTGGACTATGGTGCAGTGATACAGTTAAAGTTCAAGTCATAGCATAGGCCAAACATAAGAGAATAAAATAAATCAGCTTTCAAAGAACCAGATTCTGATACAGCTTACTTCAAAACAGTTCTATTGAAGTCCTGGGACCACTGGTGGAGTAAGGTGCTATTCAATATGAGTAAGGGTTTCAGAATCTGGTCCAAACTAATTAGAGAATATGATTAATATGCTATTGCAGGCCACTCCCTGGCAGCATCATACTGACATGGGTTCTCAGACATCACAGTGGTATAATAACCTGTATAGAAGAGTGAATAGAGTTAAAAACAAAAACAAAAACAAAAAACGAAGAAAACTTTTCCAGATGGAGCAGAAACATTAAGTGAAATAGAAACAAATATTCTCTCAGAAAACAAGGTAAAATAGCTTCAGCTGTGATAAGCTTCATGATCACATCAGCTAATCAAGGACACAGTAAAAATATCAGACAATTTTCACCATGTGTCCAGTCCATAGCTTCAAACCAGACAACAACTCTAAATATATTGTAAACAGCAACCTGATCAAATGAGCAAAAGAGAAAAACAAAAAAAAAATAGAACCAAAACAAAAAATTGAAATTAATTTTCTGGTGCTCTGAAAATTGAACTAAAATGCCGACTTCTGCATTAGCACTTCTGCACTTTGATATGAACAGTACATATAGCACTATTCAGAACAGATAATACCAGAAAGTTGAGGATGTTTATGGGCAAACATGATGTAAAAAAGAAATGCAAAGACAAAGTATCCCTTTTATATGACCCACTGCTGTAGTCAGTATTTCCAGTATATTTAAATAGAGTGTTTTATGTAGAAGCACCTGTATATATTTTGTTTTTTTACAATTGCCCAAAAGACTGCTAACTCCATGCTGTTCTATTGTATTCTTGTACAGTTCCACTTCATGTTTGTATCAGACAATTAGGGTGGTAATTACTGTAGTGCTATATTTGTAGAGATGGTTCAAGTGTTTCTAACTATCCGCTGCAACTTGAATGGTTACCTGGAAACCATGGTTGAAGTACATTAAATATCAGGAGTCTGCCTCTTTACATATGGAGATGTTGTTTTCCCATGCAACAGAAACTCACCAGCATTATTGAATGAGGGCATCAAGCAGCCAGACAAACTGTCATTTTGTTGTTCTCCTCTGGAATCTCTCCAATTTGTCCACATCTTTCCTGAAGTCCGGAGCCAGACACAGTACTCCAGCTGAGGCCTCCACTAGTGTGGAGTGAGACAATTCTCTCCCTTGTCTTGCGTGCAACACTTCTGTTAATACACCCCAGAACAATATTTGCTATTTTTTAAACTGCATCACATTGTTGAGTCATTTAATTTGAGATCCACTAGAACACTCAGATCCAGACCACAAGAATCCTAAAACAGGAAGAGACAGAGAAGACTGCTACCTAAGACAGAGAGACACTACTCACCCCATCATTCTATAGACTCTCTCTTTTCAGATTGAGTCTGATTGCACATTTTGCTACAAAACCCCCTAGCCTAGAGGTCTGCTCAGGTCTAATTTTAAAGCCCAACCTGGACCCAAACCTGACCAGTGCCCAAGAGGGTTTAGTCATTTTCAGATGTGACCTGAACCTATGTCAGTGCCACCACCTCAAGTTGGCTTGATGGGGGCTTCCCTCTCCACCCCACAAGTGCCTGCAATCCACCTTTGCATGCCTCCTACCTGTGGGATTGGCCTGACGGTAGCTGCGTGCTGCAGAGTGAGAGGCAGCTGCGTGCCCCATCCTCACCGGCTGCCAGATAGCTGCAGAGTGAGAGGTTTCACAGCTTGTCATCACACTGTCTCTACACCAGACACACAGCACAGCAAGGTGGTAGTGGCCAGCAAGAGTGGGGCACACAGCTGCCACTACTGTGACTCCAGGGGCAGGAGGAGGTGAATGGAGCTGACCTGACCCAAGCTCAAGTTGGTTGTGTCATTTGCAGACCCAACCTGACCAGACACTTTTTTTCAGGTCCTGTTAGGCTTGGGGTGGGGTATAGGGCTCTATTCTAGCCTGCAAGAAGGAGCAGGAAACTCCCCTACTCTTCAGGTGGTAGCTTGTAAATCCAGCACAGTCCTCATTACGCCACAGAGCTGAAAGCAGGAGTTTCTCAGCTGAGAGCATGTTGGAGATATATGGGAGATTTTGTCTATCTTTCCAGAGAGTGGAAATTGCAGGGTCTTCCATTATGAAAGTGCTAAAAAAGGGCAGACCTTGATTTTAATAAATTCATTTCTTTGTAGAAAGCAAATTTAGATTCAAAGATACCACATTAGTATTTATGGAGACTGGATGTCTCAGCACTTTGATAATGAGCTACAGAGCCTTGCAACTGAGGGTCACTAGTTTGAATCCTGCCCAGCTCAGCAATGATTTAAAAAGTTTTCCCTATCTAAAGGTCCAAACTCACAAACTAACCCCTAGGCTTTTCACTAAATTGTAAGTTCCAGGGGTCAAGGACTGTCTCTTACTAGGTATCGATATAGTGCCTAGCACAATGAGGCTCTGATCTCAGTGGGGTCCTGTAGTGACGGCTCCTGCATTAGGCGCCCAAAATCACCTTACACACTATAAGGATGTGTCTACACAACATATTTATTTCAGCAGAGTGTAGTGTAACACTCACATAGCCACCATAGTACAGGTATAAATAGTAGTGTACATGGTGAAACATGGCTTAGGCCAGTAAAGATACACCTGAAGAGTGTCAGTATGTACCTGAGTGCATATCCTACATGGCTCTCTACTCACCCAAGTTGTGCCTTCCCGATAGCTTGCTAACACAAGCACTCCCCTCTAGGCCTCGCAGTCATTCTATACGTTAGTGATTGGCACACTCCAACCCTTGAGCCCTCTAAGCATCCTTGTGGAGGGGGAGGGTCCAGTCACTGGTCAGCTGGACCCTCTCAGAATTCATCATTCCACTGCTTCCAAGAAAGAGTACACTCCAGCTCACCAGTTACACCTCAGATCACCACTCTGCTTAACACACAGCACTTAGCTATGTTTATTGTGACATCAAGTCTGTGCTTATTTAACGAAGTGTAGAGATTCAAGTAGTAGTAAATAGACATATTGGAAACAAATGGTTACATATAAAAATCATTAAAAGCATTGTAGAGTCTAGACTGAATTAATAAAACACTCACATCTAATAAAGTGTTGCTCACCCAAAATCCATTCAGAGCTTTACAATCAGGCTGGTTGTGAGCATTCTTTCTTGAGATAAGGACAGTGTCTGTTTGCCTCTAAGTGAAGGATTCAGTGTCTCTGAACTCCAACATATACCAGACCAATGCTTTGTATTTATTCATAACAGGACACCCCCTGTTGTTTATTTCTTCCTATAGAT
Organism: Terrapene triunguis; assembly: GCF_002925995.2. Classification (NCBI taxonomy): domain Eukaryota; kingdom Metazoa; phylum Chordata; order Testudines; family Emydidae; genus Terrapene; species Terrapene triunguis. Next base: position 68,123,368 of record NW_020664417.1, on the reverse strand, counting down.
TTCACACAGTCTCTCAATTTGCTGTGTATGCAGATAGGCATACAATACACCAGGAATCAGCAACTTTTGGCACGCGGCCCATCAGGGAAATCCACTGGTGGGCCAGGATGGTTTGTTTACCTGCAGCGTCCACAGGGTCAGCCGATCGCAGCTCCCACTGCCCGTGGTTCGCCATTCCAGGCCAATGGGGGCTGCGAGAAGCGGCAGCCAGCACATTCCTTGGCCTACGCCACTTCCCGCAGCCCCCATTGGCCTGGAACAGCGAACCGCAGCCAGTGTGATCTGTGATTGGCCGAACCTGCAGACGCTGCGGTAAACAAACCTTTCCGGCCCGCCAGCAGATTTTCCTGATGGGCTGCATGCCAGAGATTGCCGATCCCTGCAATACACAAATGGTCAGACAGGGAAATAAATGTCAGTGCCTGTTAGGAACATTTCTGAGGTATGTCACCTTCTGGTGACTGTCCTCAACTCCAAGACCTTTAGAACATATATATGTTTTTAATTAGAGATACATAACTCCTTAAACAGCCCTTCATAATGTTTCAATGATTATAACTGCCAATGTGCTACTGGATATCAGTTTCAGAACTCATATAATAGAATCATCGAAGATTAGGGTTGGAAGAGACCTCAGGAGGTCATCTAGTCCAGTGGTTCTCAAACTAGGGCTGCCACTTGTTCAGGGAAAGCCCCTGGCAGGCAGGGCCTGTTTGTTTACCTGCTGCGTCCACAGGTTCAGCCGATCGCGGCTCCCACTGGCCATGGTTCGCCGCTCCAAGCAAATGGGGGTTGCAGGAAGCGGCCCGGGCCGAGGGACGTGCTGGCCACCCTTCCTGCAGCCCCCATTGGCCTGGAGCAGCAAACCACGGCCAGCGGGAGCCGCGATCAGCCAAACCTGCGGACACGGCAAGTAAACTGGCCTGGCCCGCCAGGGGCTTTCCCTGAACAAATGGTGACCCTAGTTTGAGAACCACTGATCTAGTCCAACCCCCTGCTCAAAGCAGGACCAATACCAACTAAATCATCCCAGTCAGGGCTTTGTCAAGCAGGGCCTTAAACTTTTAAGGACTGAGATTCCATCACCTCCCTAGGTAACCCATTCCAGTGCTTCACCACCGTCCTAATCACTTCCCTCGATCTGCTGGCAGTGCTCCTACTAATGCAGCCCAATATGCCGTTAGCCTTCTTGGCAACAAGGGCACACTGCTGACTCATATCCAGCTTCTCATCCACTGTAATCCCCAGGTCCTTTTCTGCAGAACTGCTGCTTAGCAAGTTGGTCCCCAACCTGTAGTGGTGCCTGGGATTCTTCCGTCCTAAGTACAGGACTCTGCACTTGTCCTTGTTGAACATCATCAGATTTCTCTTGGCCCAATCCTCCAATTTGTCTAGGTCACTCTGCATCGTACCCCTACCTTCCAGCGTATGTACCTCTTCCCCCAGCTTAGTGTCATCTGTGAACTTGCTGAGGGTGAAATCCATCCCATCATCCAGATCATTAATAAAGATGTTGAACAAAACTGGCCCCAGGACTGACCCCTGGGAAACTCCACTTGATACCGGCTGCCAACTAGATATCGAGCCATAGATCACTACCTGTCGAGCCTGACAATCTAGCCAAGTTTCTATCCACCTAATAGTCCATTCATCCAATCCATACTTTAACTTGTTGGCAAGAATACTGTGGGAGACCATATCAAAAGCTTTGCTAAAGTCAAGATATATCATGTCCACTGCTTTCCCCATATCCACAGAGCCAGTTATCTCATCATAGAAGGCAATCAGGTTGGTCAGGCATGACTTCCCCTTGGTGAATCCATGCTGACTGTTCCTGATCACCTTCCTCTCCTCCAAGTGCTTCAAAATGGTTTCCTTAAGGACCTGCTCCATGATTTTTCCAGGGACTGAGGTGAAGCTGACCGTTCTGTAGTTCCTCGGGTTCTCCTTCTTTCCTTTAGTGAACTATTATGCAGATATCAAACCCAGGGGATCTCTGTAAAACACAGGGAACCCCTCTGACAGTTGGCACCACAGAGTCCCTGAGTCACTAATATTCCTGGCATTAAAGAAACAATACATTCCTCCTCCAACACCTTACAAACCATCAAATGTGAATCATAAGCAAGGCTGGTAGATTGGAACAAGGACCTCAGGAGGGAAGGGATAGAAACTGGGACTGGAAGCTAGCAGGAAAGGAGAGAGAAACTGGGACTGGGAAGTAAAGGAGACAGGGAGTGGTAGCTGGGGACTGTGACTGGCTGGACAAGGAGACTAGGACTGGGTGCAGGGAACAGGATTGGGATCTGGAGGAGTCAGGGGAGGAAAGTAAGAGAGGGCTATCAGTTAGTAGGTGGGGATGGGAATGAAATGGACACTGGATGAGCCAGAGGGAGGCGAGCCTGAAACTGATTGGATAAGAAGACTGGGACTGAAAATTACAGGGGTGAGGGAAGACAGATCTGACTAAAGCTGGGTGCAGGGGTTGAACTGGAATGGGAAGTTGGGCAAAGAGACTGTGACATGGAGCTGGAGTGGAGTGGGATTGGGGGGAGGTAATGCTGATTTTGGATGAGGATCCCAGGGAGGAAGATTGGAACTGGGATCCAGTGTGGATGGAAAACCTGGTCAGGCATGAACCATGGAAGCTAGGGTAGGGGAGAGACAAATTGGTTGAAAAGACAAGAGGAAAGAACTGGGATTGGTTGGGCAAGGAGACAAGGAGCTGGGGGGCGGAAATGGAGAGAGGGTAAGAGGAAACAAACTGGAATGGGGAGTATGGAGGGGAGAGACTATGACTTGCTGGGCAAAAAAGACTGGGATGAGAAGCCTGAGGAGTGGAGACTGGAAGTGGGAGGCTGAGGAGAATGGAACTGAGATTAGGAGTTTGCAGGTATGGAAGAGACAGGAATGGGACAGAAATAGGTAACGACAAAGTGGTAACCCTTGGAGGGAAATGGGAATTCTTCTGCTGTCAGCCAATATCTGTGAAAGTCAAGGGAAAAAAGTTCCATCCACACAGGTGCTGACTTTTCATAGTTCCTGGGGGTGCTCGACCCCTGGCTACGCCTCAGGCCCTGCCCCCACTCCTCCCTCCCCCCCCCCCCCCAAGCCCCTACCCCCCACCCCATTCCGTCCCCTCCCCCGAGTGTGCTGCGTCCTTGCTCCTCCCTCCCAGCCTCCTGCATGCCACAAAACGGCTGTTTGCGGTAGGCGGAAGGCACAGGGAGAGAGTGGGAGGCACTGATCTGCAGGGCCCACTGGCGGGTGAGAGGTGCTGGGGGGAGAGGGAGGTGCTAAAAGGGAGGCTGCCGGTGGGTGCTCAGCACCCACCATTTTTTCTTCTTGGGTGCTCCAGCCCGAGCACCCATGGAGTCAGTGCCTATGTCCATCCCCAACCTGTCCCCCTAGTATTTCTCCACATAGATGATGCCAACCTACTCTTGCCATCAGTTACTGCATTAGCTCAAGTGATAAAGGTCTGGATTTGAAGGTTCCAACCCTGCTGATGAGTTCTGGATGTTCCAAGAGGATACATTTCTATTTTTGTTTTTCTTTTTTTCTCCCTATTTTTTTTAAAACTAGGAAATTACAGTGTGAACACTCAGAGCTAGTGTTGAAGTGAATAGGGAGATGTACTTTGACCCTAGAAAGTACTGGGAAAAGTCTGGTACCAGGCATCCTGAATTGGGCACCCAAAATTAGTGGTTACTTTTTGCATTAAATTACTTTGCTTCCATTCCCCCATCAGTAAAATGGAGCTAATACCACCCACTAACCTCACCAGGGTGTTCTGAAGATGAATTCATTAATATTTGTGAAGTACTCAGATACTACAGAGATAGACACCATAGAAAAGACTGTGGGGAAATTAATAATTCTGTCTTTAGAGTGGTGTTTGAATAATGTGCAGGCCTGAACCCATTGAACAATGAGGAGAACGCGAAGTATTGTATAGCTGCTTGTTCAGTAAGTACAGTATCAATGAGGCCGGTGTCCTATGAGGAGGGGAAGAAGAACAAAAAAGGATATCATGTAACTAGAGACTATATAATAATGCATACACACAAAGGGTCTGAATTATAGATGCATAGGCAGCCTTATTAATGGCATTAACTATTTCTGACTGCTGGACTTTGCAACTTTAATAATGCTCTTTAACTTTGTTGTGCGAAATAAAATGGTATAGTTCTCAAAATTCTCATTCAAAACATTTGTCACTGTTCCAGTCCTGTAGTCCCTTTACTAGCCTTCATCTTATCACTTTGGTCACATTCCAAAGACTACTTGGTCCACTTTTCTAAAATGGTGTTAAGGTCTGTTTTTAAAAAGTTTGTAATGGACTGCTACAATTTGATGTCATTTTACCAACAACAATATTCCTACATACTTTCAGTTTTGTACAACAACTTCTTCCTTAAAGAACTGGCTTATTTTTTTCCTGGTGTCCTTGAAAAATCCAGCCTTGTTGTCTTGGTTGTCTTTTCTCTAATGAACTGTCATGTCCAGACTTCCTCCCGCAACAGTTTTATTTTTTCCCTTTTGCCTATTTGTGCCACTGGATCTTCACTTGCACTCTGATTCAGCAACTTTTTCCTCTTTCCCTTTTGTAACTTCATCAATTTGTTCCTTCACCTTCTATAGTTCTTTTTCAAATACAATCTTTTCAAGACTTCAGGCAATTGTACACTGAATTTGCAGCACCTTCCAGCTTCTTTGCTTTGCTTCTAGTTTTTTCTTCACAGCATAGCTTTTTTTGTCTATTCTTTTACACAAGTCTATTCCAACAACACTGCTGTTGTTCCTTGACAGATCCCTCCCCTTCTTCTACTTTCAGATCACTGTAGATCAATCAGGATATAAGCTGTCCTCGCATCATATGAATGTGTTCAGCTCAGTCAGTATTGACTTCTCTCATGCCCCTGGCCTAACTGGGAGTTTTGTCACATTGGCTGTATGTCTGCCCTGTCCATAATAGATGGCTCTCAATTTCCCTGACTTGTGTTTGAATTTTATCGTCTGGGACAGATGACATAACATTTTTTCTTGCACATTTTCAGCTCTTTTACAAATGTTTGGCAAGCTGAGTATGCTTTGGATAAAGGTATGATCCATCTCAAATTCTGCACGTGCTTTGAAACTGAAACTCCACCAGAGAGGTCCTTTGGGGCCATCTGCCTGTCCCAAGTCAGGATAAAGGAGGAGGGTTGGGCATGGGGCTAGCAACTCCACCCCGTAAAAAAATCAACTTGCTACAGAAATGCCAAAAATAGAGATAACAGAGACTTTTAGCCTGGAAAAAGAAGGGTCTTCAACTCTGGTTCACTAAGAACCTGTCCAGAGTCTCATTAATAATGCACAATTTGCATTTGATCTGAAGGTCCAATGCAACAGATTCCTGTGTGCTTGGTATAAGCCAAGAGGAAAGCTTCTCAGTGTTTCTCCTGGTTCTTGTCTCACTTACCTGAAGATTACTGTTTCATAAGACATATTCTTTTCTGGAGAGAAATGGTCAGCCAGAACATACTGGGCATTTTCAAGTGCATCTTTATCTCTGGCACATTTTGTTGCTCGGCAGTGAATCAGATGTCTTTTACATCATTGCCCATATAGTACTGCTAAACACAAACTTGTCATGTTGGACTTCAAATTCTGAATATATCCAACATACTTCTGAATCTGCTTATCTATTGCTGCCATCACTCTGCAACATCTGTAGCCTGATAGGCCAAACTGGGAAAGGAGGCAATGCAAATACCACGGTGCTTTTTATTTTTTTCCTATTTGTGCCTTTATTTCCCCCCCACTCCCAGACATCATTTCAATTTAACTTATTGCTGGTTTGTTCTCATTAGTTTCCTGTAATTTTGTTACTGCAGGCTTTATGAATTGTTCCCCATTAAGTACTTCCAAGAGCTTGAATGTGTGAACTGTTGCCCATACCAAAGATGAACACAATGTAATTACTGGTAGCTGTTCGGCCGCACCAAAGATACCCAATATTCCTTCAGAAAACAATTTTAATTTCACATTTGTAAAATAATAAAGATTTCCCCCTTTCTTCATTGTAACCTGAATGAGCTTGTTCTCTTGCTAGTCCTGTTGTCCAATTGCAGATTTGTAGTCTCTCATTACACTGGACTCATTTTAGTTGGCTTTCTACTTTCTCTTTCCTTCCAGATCTATATCTTCACAACACAGATTCGTTAGTCTTACAGCCAGTTTTAAAAACTTTTGGAATACACCCTAAGCCATATTAATGTACTATATTGGGTACACTGAGGCTGCAGTGGCAGGTAACTGCTAGTGTGGATTTGACTAACTTCCAGCAACGCTTCATTTGGCAGCATTTGGCTGTTAGGATATAGCTCAGTTTCAGGGTTTGACTACACATTTACAGCAATGAGAAAGGATCCTTACTGAGAGCAGGCTGGAAGGTCTGTCTAAATGTAGCTTCTGCAGGTGTGTGTTACCATACTTCCTATGATTTATCATCTACAATCCTGTCACCTTATTGTTTGCTGCATACAGGTCATGAAATTCATGCTAGTGCAGAAGATTTCTCAAGGGTCTGTCAGGGTTCCCTCCCCACTCTGAACTCTAGGGTACAGATGGGGGACCTGCATGAAAGACCCCTAATCTTATTTCTAGCAGCTTAGGTTAAAAACTTCCTCAAGACACAAATTCTTCCTTGCCCTTGGACAGTATGCTGCCATCACCAAGGTAGTTAGACAAATTTTCAGGAAAAGGAGCACTTGGGGAGATATTTTGGGGAAACAGGAACTCCAAGCCCCTCACCCCCTTTCGTGGGAAGGCTTGAGAGTAACTAAGGTGAGCACAGACCAGACCCTTGGGTTTTTAGGACACTAAAAACCCCAATCAGATTCTTAAAAAACAGAACTTTATTATAAAGAAAAGTAAAAGAAACACCTCTGTAAAATCAGGATGGAAGGTAATTTACACGATGATCAGATTCAAAACACAGAGGATTTCCCCTCTAGGCAAAACTTTAAAATTACAAAAACAGGGATAAGCCTCCCCCTGCACTCTAGGATGCCCTTCAGATTGACACCAAGAGGGGGTTCCTTAAGAGGCGGAGCAGAGCTTAGTGGGAGGGGGGCCCCACACCAGGAGTACAAGCACTTGGTGCTCTTAAGGATAGATTTCCCCCAATGGGGATCTGGGCAGGGCTGCTGGCTCCTCGAGGAGTGGGACCCCCAGTGGGGTCCTTCCAGGGAAGCCTGTTTATGTAGGCGCATGAGGCCTCTCAGTCCCTACTCCAGGTCAGTACACCTGGTTCTGTTCACGGCTCACCAGAGTAAGCACCCTGGCAGGCCGGGCCAATTTGTTTACCTGCTGCATTGGCAGGTTTGGCCAATCGCGGCTCCCGCTGCGGTTCACTGTCCTAGGCCAATGGGGGCTGCGGGAAGTGGTGTGGGCCGAGGGATGTGCTGGCCGCGGCTTCCCGCCGCCCCCATTGGAACGGCGAACTGCAGCCAGTGGAAGCCGCGATCGGACGAACCTGCCGACATGGCAGGTAAACAAACTGGCCTGGCCTGCCAGGGTGCTTACCCTGGTGAGCTGCATGCCAGAGGTTGCCGACCGCTGGCATACAGAGTACACTTATAAAGTTTTTGGACAATACCAAGCTGGAAGGTTTGCAAGTGCTTTGGAGGATAGGATTAAAATTCAAAATGATCTGGACAAACCGGAGAAGAGATCTGAAGTAAATAGGAGGAAATTCAATAAAGACAAGTACAAAGTACTTCACTTGGGAAGGAACAATTAGTTGCACACATACAAAATGGGAAATGATTGCCTACAAAGGAGTAATGCAGAAAGGGATCTTAGGGTCATAGTGGATCACCAGCTAACTAGGAGTCAACAGTGTAACTGTTGCAAAATAAATAAATAAAGCAAACATCATTTTGAGCTGTATTAGCAGGAGTATTGTAAGCAAGATGCAAGAAGTAATTCTTCTGCTTCACACTGATTAGGCCTCAGCTGGAGTATTATGTCCAGTTCTGTGCGCCACATTTCAGGAAAGATGTGGACAAATTGGAGAAAGTCCAGAGAAGAACAAGAAGAATGATTAGAGGTCTAGAAAACATGACCTCTGAGGGAAGATTGAAAAAAATAGGTTTGTTTAGTCTGGAGAAGAGAAGACTGAGAGGGGACATAACAGTTTTCAAATACGTAAAAGATTATTACAAGGAGGAGGGAGAAAAAAATATTCTCATTAACCTCTGAGGATAGGCCAAGAAGCAATGGACTTAAATTGTAGCAAGGTCAGTTTAGGTTGGACATTAGGAAAAACTTCATGTCAGGGTAGTTAAGAAATGGAATAAATTACCAAGGGAGGTTGTGGAATCTCCATCACTGGAGCTTTTTAGGAACAGGTTAGACAAACACCTGTCAAGGATGGTCTAGGTAATACTTAGTGCTACCATGAGTGGAGGTGACTGACCAGATAACCTCTCAGGGCCCTTCCAATCCTCCAATTGTGTGGTACATGCAGAGGCCTCTGCACAGGTGTTAATATGGGCAGGGTGCAACCTGTGTGCACATGGTTTACACCCTGCTGATGTGCAGTAAGTTTGTTAATGTGCTTCTAGTCTCATTTCAAAGAGAACCAGGTCAAAGTGCAGTAAGGGACTGCTAAGGAGAGTTAATGAACACCGTGGCAAGCTAGATCATACCCTTGCTTGCTGAGAATCTGCTGCTATAGGCTGCTGCCTAGCTTGCCTGTGCCTAGAGTGGTCTCTGGTGCCTACCTCCTTCCACAGTGAGGCTGAGTGCTCATGAGGTGGTGGGATACATGCTTTAAAGGGAGTGAGTTTTTTTTAACCCCTGCTGGCCTGGACAAAGCCTCCCCACTTTTGAGGTTGTGGAGGGAGGAGGGGCATTTACTCAGTTCCAGCTAGTTACATATGTGCAAAATCCACTGGAGTTAATGGGAATATACAAGGGTCATGGAGAGCAAAATCTACGACACTAGGTGCAACCGAGGGTCCAAATTGCCTTGCAGAACCTTTATTACTGGTGATGAGACAAGATGGAAAGAATTTTGCTTGAATCTCTATTTATTTTCCTTTCCTGTATTTTCTTCTTTATTTCATTTTGCTGTAATAAACAGATAGAAATTGTCATCTGTGTAACTGGACCCAAACTACAAAAAATAGATATTCGCTATTAAGATATTCAGTTGAAAATAAGGCATGTATTCCCAACATCACTCATTAAATAAAAATATTGAGTATGGAAAAAATTCAACACAAGCTCATGTTCTTCTCTGAATAACTGGTACAGTAATTTTACACAAAAATAAGTAGTATATCATGGATTGTTCATTATATATAATAAAGTTGTTCAAAATAATAGTTTTGGGGACTATGATAAGTAAATATCCAGTTACCGTATGCTTTGTTTTTATATGAATTCTTTATTTTTTTACACCCTTTAGCATTTTTCAGTTTAATTTACTGTCACAGCACCTAATCTGCCTTTGTCAGTAAGATTCCCAATTCAAAGTGAATAACTCTCCATGTCACTGCATTCCAACATGTAAGCTCTTTTTGTTCAGTGCTTGTACAGCACCTAGCACAAGGGTGTGCTGGTCCATGAATGGAACTCCTAAAAACTACTACAACAGTAATAATGCACTCATAAGCCAATAAGGGCCTATTTCTGCTTTCACACTAGTGTATGTCAGAATTAACTCAAGTCAATGAAAATTACACAGGTGTAAAATGTATGGCAGTGTTGCCACTTTTAACATGAGCCTCACACTATTTGAAGCTTTTCCTGAAGCTCCAGCTCCTAGAATAAATCTATTGCTGAGAATCTCAGCTTTCATTTAAAAGCCATGAGCTTTTACAGTTGTGGAGAAAAGTTTGACACCATTAAGCCTAGAGACTCCAAATCCAGAGGGCAAATAAGAGCTACTCAACATTTACTATTTTGAAAAAAGTATAGTGTCAGGCTTTCTGTGTTCTCAGACAAGGTTATGTTCACTTCACATTTTGAAATTGCACTCATAACAGTTACTAAATGAAAGCTATGGTTCTGAAGAACAATGATAGATCTGTCTGTGCCCCCAAGGCTAGTCCTTTAGGATTTTCAAGGGAATACAGTCACATTTTGGAAGACACAGATTTAAGGGATGGAATGTACCAGCAACAATTTGAATAAATATTTCCAGCAAATTATTCAGGTACAGTAGTTTTATTTACTATGATGCACATGCCTAGTTTAGGGACAACCTCAGAAAAGTTACAGCCCATTGACTTCAATGCAGGTTAAATCAGGGGCTAACTCTTCTAAGACTCTCTTGAAGAGAGGACAGCTAAGGCACAAGGCTGGTGGGTGGAACAATGGAAATAGAACACTTACTTGTATCAGTGCCCCAGGGAACAACGTAAAGATGCCCATAGTCTCAATGTATTGTACAAACAGGCTGTATTTTGCATAGATGAAATGCTGGAGTATGTTATGACTTTAGCTTAATATGAATAAAGTTTATTTTGAGGTTAAGACCTCCATTCTTTTTGCTAGGTAAGAAAGATTACATTTTTATTTTCAGCCTCTTCACATTTTAATTAGAGTGAGCCCTCCTGTATACACCAACAATTTACTAGAGCTACAGCAATAATCATTAAAGCACAGAGACCTCTAGAAAGGGGAAAAGAGCAAAGAGAAAGAAAGAACAATAGAATGAACTCCATCTCTACTTGGAAGTCAGGTTTCTACATCCTTCATCTAATTCTCTCTCCTTTTGGGTATCACTCTAAGCAGTAGCTCTGACAGGGATTGACAGGCTAGCAAAGACCAGTTAGTACTTCAAGTCTATTAATATCTATTTGTTTTCAGCATTAATTCTAGGCAATTATGAATAAAGCCAATCATAACATTTAATGAGTAGGTCATAAAAACATTCCAAAATTTCTCATGTAGTATACCTTGGAGGCCAATACAACCCTGCTGATTACAATGGAGTTGAATCCACTCATGCCAATGGTGACATTGGGAGCCTTCTCTTTAAATCTATAGAATAGACATCTTGCTACGGATCCATAGTCAAAAGAAAGTTTTATAATTGAGAATTCTTATTGGCTACAAACCTGGTTTCTTTGTCTAGAAAAAAAGTGACTCACCAGCTGGCATGCTAGATGTGGTGAAGCAGGTTCTGCTCCCATGGAGCCCCCTGCCAACAGCTGCTCCAGACCCACAGTGGTCAACTTCATCTCATGACTTAGCCCTTTGTCCAGATCACTTATAGTTCTTCCACCCCAACCCCACTTCCAAAGTAACAGGCTCATGCCAGGTCTTCAGCCCAATTCTGGACTCAATAATCCTTACACCCATTGTATCAGGGGTTTTCACACACCCTTCCTTAGTGGCTAGTAGGGAAACTCCAGCCTCCCCTTTAGTCTGAATTTGAGCTCAGGGACCCTATAAACAAGTTCCTAAGGTCTGCTCCCTAAAACTCCTTGCTGCTTCCCCACACCACTTCCTAAGTCAGTACATCTCTAAGCCCTTCTCCCCCTGCTGTTTCTAGGACTCACTCCTCTGCAAGTTCTTCACCCCTTCCCATACTCTGCAGAGTTCTTTCCTGCTCTTGTACAGAGCAGTGCCTCCTAAAGCTTTCTCCTTGGAGGTCCAGCTTCTTGTCTGCTTCTTCCCAAAGGAGTGGTTGGGGGTGGGGGGCTGCCTTCCTGGTGGCTGGTGCTTTTATCAAGGCTCAAAGAGGAGTTTACATCATGCCTGGTTTTTTTTCAGTATCTCTCCTAACTCTTTGCCAAAATTCCCATCTTAGAAGAAGATCCCATGCCTTCTAGCTTCCTTGTACTATCCTGAAGTCCTTCCTCTATTAGTCACTCCACTTCTGTCAGCTGGAACTCATCCTTAATTCACTAACCCAGCTCCTTCCCAACTGGGACTAATCCTAAACTGGGACTGGCCTATCATCCAGGTATACTAATTGCTCTCTACCTCCAGTTAATTCTTTCTCTGCCAGAAACACCCCATCACACCTGGATTTTAATTAGAGAGAGATCCAGACTTTGCAATTGTTTACTATCTAGATTCAAACATTCCTATATTTTTGGCAATCTTGGAGCTAACATTTTTGTTCGCATCCTTTCTAGGATACATATATATATATATATATATATACATTCACTTTTGGTTTACTTGCCATCACATCTATTTTTTTTAAATGATCTGGATATTGGACCTGGACCTGGAACTACCCTCTTAGTTCTAGAACTTAGGGTTTAGTGCTGAGATCCTCAAAGGTATTTTGGAGCCTAAATTCCCATTGACTGGGAGTTAAGCTCCCTGATACCTTTGAGGATCTGCACTTAGGTGCAGATTGATGGAGTTGGGTGTGGAAGCCTACACTGCTCCCTCAACTGCACCTGTATATATGGATAGGGAGGCTTTCAGGCTCAGACAGTCAGCAATATATAGGCACCTAACTCCCTTCATTCCAATGAGAGTTAGGCACGTAAATATCTTTGAAGATCTGGGCCTCAGTCTCCAAAGCGATCAATCATAAGTTTCTTGACCTTTGACATTAAATAAACTCCATGTCCTCAGACACATTTATTGGATAGAATTATGCACATTAGCCCTTTAAAATATATTGACCATTTAGCCAAAATTGTCAGAACTATAACAAATATTCTGAAATACAGGTAGAAATTTCAGCATTTTATTATTGTTGTTTTGTTTTGTTTTCTTTTTCTTTTTCACAGTGGGTCAAAGTTCCAAGCATAAGACGGTGTTCAAAACAAGAGCAATTAAAAGGCCTTTAAATAACAGGAAATGGGGATGATGTGGTTTACCTGTGCATAAAGTGTGTGTATGTGCGGGGGAGAAGAATTCATAGCCTAGAAAATCAACACTAATAAGAATAGAACAGAAGCTTTTAAAATTATAATAATCAGCTAATATAAAACCACTGCAGAGCTTCATTAATGAAAAAGGGTGATCTGCTGTGACAAGAGAGAGAATTCTGGAGACAGCAAAGGAGCTGAATAGTAGCTTTGCTAATTTGCATGATTTTATCACAAGTCTCATATTTGGTCCTCTTCCTAAAGCTTCAGCACCTAGAATTATATGAATAACTGAGAGTCTCAGCTTTCATTAAAAAAAAAAAATCTTGATTTTTTTGGGCTGATTCATGACTTTTCATTGTTAGGGATTGACAATATTGGGAAAACATAAATGGAGTTCTCAGCCAAGATGACAGATATGTTTGGGCCAGACAACCACCCACCTTATCCATGAATAACAGTTTACCCCAGATGTCCCAATCCTCTGATTAAGGAAGCAATAGCCTCTGTTGATCCAATCACAAACACAAGAGGGATCCCCAGTCCCCAACCTATTGTCAAGCTGCTGCAGAACAACTCCATATCCCCTTAACCACTAACCTGACTATCCTAGGTATCAGTCAGGCTGTTGCAGACTCCCCTTACATGGAAGGGGTTAAGGATTTGGCTATTAATTTCTCTGTTTCTGTTTTTCCATCTGTCATCTCTAGGAGGAGGAGTTCAGTGCCCCTTCAGTCTCTGGTTTCTCTGCTGATATTACTGATGAGTGTCAATTAGGGTCATTTACAGTGGTGGTTCTCTCAGATATGTAATTTTGTTCACTAGACTGACGTCAACTATGGGAAATTTACTGCTTCTAAATTTTTACTGCAAAAGAAGACAAATAAGAAGCAACAAATATTAATCTCAAAAACACACAACAAAACAAACTTTCTTGAAAATGCTGTAATACACACTGTGCACGAGACACTAAAATCTTTTTGTTATAAATGTCTTAATAGATGCTATATAATGTGTGCAGTTGGGACACTGTGAAATAAGAATTTGATTGTTGTGGCTGAGCTCACAACACCCTAGACTGCTTTTGCATGTAACATTAAGGAAACCAGAAAGGATGCCATTTTCAAACCCACATGCCTAAAGTGAGGCACCTAAGTACATATTTAAGTGCCTAAGTAACTGTGTTTTCCACTGAAGTCAAATGTGCAGAACATGTATGTAAGTCAGTGGCCTCTGTGCTTGTGCACCTATTCAGAAATTTGAGCTACCTCCCTACGTGCCTAAATATGGATTCAAGTACCTAGATTCAGGTACTCAAGTCTGAAAATTTTGCCTTAAATAAAAATAAGAACAAATATTTTTAAAGTCTGAATTATGGAAACAAATAGGAATTAGTCACCCTTTATTTAAATAGATTTAGACCAATCTCCATTTTATCTACATGTGAACTTTTGTGCTAAAATAAAATGTCGGGGATAAATTATTATTTAATATTTCAGCAAGTCCAACAAGTTTGGTGTTTGCTTCAAAGAAACAAGAATATACAAAGTCCTGGCCTTAAAAGGCTTGCATTCTAATGACTCAATCCTATGCCCACTAAAGTCAATATCAAAATTCCCATTTACTTTAGTGGTTCTGACTCAAGTCAGATAAATAAATACATAAAACAATAAAACTCTAATCCTGCAAATCACCCGAGCATGTCTAACTTTAAACATGAGTGATCCCACTTAATTCAATCGGACATACTCAGATGCTTAAAGTTATCCATGTGCTTTGCTGCATTGCTGGATCAGGACCCAAGTGAGGGTAATCAACAGACAGAAAATGAGGGAAAAGTATCCAATGATGAGATCAGGCAAAAAAGGGACATATCCAATTAGTTTTCTCAATCACCTTGGTTTGTTTGGAGAGGTTTGGTGCCAAATGTAGATTTAGAAAGAAAAAAAAAGTACTTTTGGTACTGAGAAACTTAGTATCCTGATGCTTTGTACACCATCTGTGAAATTAAATTATACAAAATTTTAACTGGAAAAAATATAATATAAAGCCAATCCACAGCAGGTTGGATCATATGCTCAATAATTCAAAGAACACTAGAGTGTTCCTGAAATGTGAGGTCATGCAAGAGTCCAATTTCAACTTTGTCTCTCAAGTTTTAAAATCATTTTGTGCATTCTTATGGAAAGCTAACTTTTAGGGATCCAATAAGAATATATTTTCAGTGACGGACTAGGAAGAAATATGTGCAGAAAATATTTTCTGTTCTTTTCATAATCTAAGACACTTGATTTATTTCACAGTTCACTTCAGAATCCCAGTTTTGCTTTTACATTCATGATCTTTCATCTGTTTGCAGCATGGCATGCCAATTTCCCCATTATAACCATTAATTTTACAAAATCAATATTCTGATAAAAATACTCTTTATTTCCCCCTTTATCTTGTATATTATCTTCTTGTAAATAAACTTCAAATTATTCAAAAACACTGTTTATTAATTCTTTGATATTCATTTGATCCTTTCAACCAGATCTAAAATTAGAATCCAGACTAAAATTAAAAGGATACTTAGTACACATATATTTAGGGAACAGATAATATTGTGGTTTTCTGAAATGGATACATCATCAATAAGAATACAATACATAGTATTATAAATTCTAGTTGTATATATTGAATTATGCTGTTGTGTGAGACATATTAATTGATACCTGGACAGGTAACAATTGGATTGCAAATTTAACCATGGGCATTGAGGTCATTTGTCTTCTATTGTAATCATAGAATATCAGGGTTGGAAGGAACCTCAGGAGGTCATCTAGTCTAACCCTCTGCTCAGAACAGGACTAATCCCCAGACAGATTTTTATCTCAGTTCCCTAAATGGCCCCCTCAAGGGCTGAACTTACAACCCTGGGTTTAGCAGGCCAATACTCAAACCATTGAGCTATCCCCCAGGAAAGTTAATAATTGTTTTGCTCTGCTGTTTACAATAATTACTGTAACTATGTATGTGTGAAATGACTAAAAGGATATTATTGTAAGTTCTTATAATGTAGTTTGGTCTATTCAACATCTGATTCAAAGACTCCAATTGACCGCTGTGACCTTTAGATAAGGTCCTCAAAACACATCATTGACTTTTCTGACTTGTTGATAAGATATAAATGAGACAAATGTTTTCAAAAAATCTATGAAAATCATTTATAAATATAATGTTTTGCCAGAGCGAAAGGGATACAAAGTGTATACAATAACAGCAGTGATAATTATCAACATTTATAGATACTTGTGTGGTCAGGTGCAATGTATTTCATAATCTTGTGCAATTCCTACAAAGAGTGAACAGTGCATATTTTGTGAACTGATCCCTTATCTGTTTTGATATTTTATTATTTACTTTTTTGGTGATTGCAGTAGCCTCCTGAGCAGAGCTGGTCAGAAAATATTTGTTGAAACAGTTTTCGGTTGGAAAATGTCATTGGGCCAAAAACTTTTTTTTTTATTTATTTATTTTTTTTGGTGAAATTGTATATATTGCAGACATTTTCCATAGAAAAAAAGTTTTTGAGATGACAAAAAAAGAGTGATTTGGACTAGCTTTTTTTCATTTAGGAAAAGTTTAAAAAAAATTTTTGTTTGTTTTTATATTTTTTTAAACTTTTTTATATTTTATGATTTTTACATTATGTCATGACATGTCAGTAGTGCATAATATGACATGCTCATGTCATTTTATGACAATATGGTATGTTAATCATGTCAAGATATGTTATTCACTACTACCTCTGATGTCATCACAATGTAAAAACAATAAAAGTAATGTAAAAATAATACAGTTAATATAAAAAGAAAATTAAAAATTACATAACATTGCAATAAAATTTTCATTTTGAAATTTAATTTTGAAATTGTGCTAAATTAAATTTTCCCAAATGGATTTTTTTCAGAATTTCCATTTCATGGAAAAAAATTGGGAAAATATTTGTTTGCAATGAAAATAGGGAGATATATAGATCAGTATGTCAAATGTGATTGTGTTTTTTCAAATAAATATGAGAGAAAAGAGTCCATTGTATCTGACATAATGAGCTAAATATCAAGTATGGACAGTCTTTGAGGTCAAGTTTAGGCTATAATTGAAGTAGAAGTGTACAAAAATCAATGAAAATGTGAAATCCAAATAAAGGTCAAGACCAGTCAGGTCACTATGAGCAATCCAATTAACATTTTTCACACAGTGGGCCAAATTCTCAGTTAAACTGATGTAGATTCCTTGAAACTCTGATACAGACACCAAGGAAAATCAATGGTAAGATCAAAGGAGCTACTTCAGGTTTATACTTTTGCAAGTGTGTGTAAATTTTGGCCTATAGCGTATTGGATGTACTAGATATTTGATAAAATTGAGGAAAAAAAATCATCAGTTTAAATAATTTGTTTAGCTAGTGTATCTGTCATGTTTGTTTTTGCTGTCACTTGCAATGATTAAAGGGATGAAAAACACTGTAAGAGAAGAGGTGACCAGGGAAGCCGAGGTGGAAAGTGGATTAAATGGACTCAGAAAATGATGTTGTGCAGCAGTCTGTTACAATGTCTTTCTTATTCTTGTTAAAAAATAAGGACAAGGTAACCCCCTACAGTGCTTAAATGGCATTCCTAACAATGAGATTTGATGCCTTATGGTGAGGTTTGATGTCTCAGATTTTAGTAACTCAGTGTGATGTTCTGAGACCAAAGGGACCATCATGATCATCTAGGCTGACCTCCTGCACATCACAGGGCACAGAACTTCACCCATCAACTCCTGTAATAGACTCATAATATAAGGCTGAGTTACTAAAATCCTCAACTCTTCATTTAAAGAATCCTCCACTTACTCTAGTTCAAACCAACAAGTGACTCTTGTCCCAGGCTGAAAAGGAAGACAAAAAAAATCAAGGTCTCTGACCGGGGGAAAATTCCTTCCCGATCCCAAATATGGTGATCAGTTAGGACCGTGAGCATGTGGGCAAGACCCACCAGCCAGACACCCAGAAAAGGTTTCAGAGGGGTAGCCGTGTTAGTCTGTATCAGCAAAAACAACTAGGAGTCCTTGTGGCACCTTAGAGAGTAACTAATTAATTGGGCATAAGCTTTTGTGGGATAAACTCACTTCATCAGATGCATGGAGTGGAAAATACAGTCGTGAGGTATAATTACACAGCATATGAAAAGATGGCAGTTGCCTTACCCAGTGGGGGGTCAGTGCTAACGAGCCAATTCAATTAAGGTGGAAGTGGGCTATTCTCAACAGTTAACAAGAAGGGAGCCCTCCCCATCCAGTGTGCCATCTGCAGCCATCGGATATATTTGCCAAATAACAGTCACAGCTGGCCTATATGCCATTGTAGGCAATCTCATCATTACCATCTCCTTCATTAAATTATCAATCTCAGTCTTAAAACAAATTAGTATTTTGCCCCTACTACTCCCCTTGGAAGTCTGATCCAGCACTTCACTCCTCTGACTCTTAGAAATCATTGTCTAATGTGGACACAAGAACAAATGAAAGGTGAAAGAACAGGGTAAGGACTATTTAGAAAAGCTGGACATGCACAAGTCCATGGGACCGGATCTAATGCATCTGAGGGTGCTGAGAGAGTTGGCTGTTGTGATTGCAGAGCCATTGGCCATTATTTTTTAAAACTCGTGGCAATCGGTGGAGGTCCCAGATGACTGGAAAAAGGCAAACATAGTGCCCATCTTTAAAAAAGGGAAGAAGGAGAATCTGGGGAACTACAGAGCAATCAGCCTCACCTCTGTCTCTGGGAAAATCATGGAGCAGGTCCTCACGGAGTCCATTTTGAAGCACTTGGAGGAGAGGAAGGTGATCAGGAACAGTCAACATGGATTCACCAAGGGCAAGTCATTCCTGACCAACCTGATTGCCTTCTATGATGAGATAACTGGCTCTGTGGATATGGGGAAAGTGGTGGACATGATATACCTTGACTTTAGCAGAGCTTTTGATATGGTCTCCCACAGTTAAAGAACTATGAATTGGATGAATGGACTTTTGATATGGTCTCCCATAGTTAAAGAACTATAGAAAGCTGGCTAGCTCATCAGGCTCAATGAGTAGTGATCCGTGGCTCGATGTCTAGTTGGCAGCTGGTATCAAGCAGAGTGCCCCAAGGGTCAGTCCTGGGGCTGGTTTTGTTCAATATCTTCATTAATTATCTGGATGATGGGATGGATTGCACCCTCAGTTGGATGGTAAGGATAGGGTCCAGAATGACCTAGACAAATTGGAGGATTGGGCCAAAAGAAATCTGATGAGGTTCAACAAGGAGAAGTGCAGAGTCATGCACTTAGGACAGAAGAATCCCATGCACTGCTATAGGCTGGGGACCAACTGGCTATGCGGCAGTTCTGCAGAAAAGGACCTGGGGATTACAGTAGATGAGAAGCTGGATATGAATCAGCAGTGTGCCCTTGTTGCCATGAAGGCTAACGGCATATTGGACTGCATTAGTAGGAGCACTGCCAGCAGATCGAGGGAAGTGATTATTCCCCTCTATTTGGCACTGGTGAGGCCACATCTGGAGTATTGCTTCCAGTTTTGGGCCCCCCACTCCAGAAAGGATGGGGACAAATGGGATAGAGTCCATCTGAAGGCAATGAAAATGATTAGGGTCAGGGGCACATGATTTATGAGGAGAGGCTGAGGGAACTCGGCTTATTTAGTCTGCAGAAGAGAAGAGTGAGTGGGGATTTAATAGCAGCCTTCAACTACCTGAAGGGGGTTCCAAAGAGGATGGAGCTCGGCTGTTCTCAGTGGTGGCAGATGACAGAACAAGGAGCAATGGTCTCAAGTAGCAGTGCGGGAGGTCTAGGTTGGATATTAGGAGGGTGGCAAAGCATTGGAATGGGTTACTTAGGGAGGTGTCTCTTCCCCTGTTCTTGTAGGACTGGCCACTCTTCTATTCTTCTTTGCTCTCACATCTTCTGTTACTGCCTGCCTCTCCCCTTCATTTCCCAACTCAGTGAACCTTTTCTTCAGCTCTGTCTCTCCTTCACTAGCCAGTCTTTTCCTCTGCCTTGTTCTCAGTCTCATGATTCCATAGGCCACTTTCCTCATCCAACAGTCCACCCTCACAGTTCTCCAGTCCAGCATGCATTTTCAGTCTTGATGTTTCCTTTCAGTCTCCTCTCTCCTTCCCTCCATCATCCACTCAACTCCTCCTGGAAACTCAACCATAGTTTCTGGCTGCATCTCCAAACCTCAGATCTTCTCTTCCATGAGATCGATGAAGCGGCACTTCATACAAACAAAGCACCTTTCTGGTATCCTCTCTACACTAATGTTTATCTTGCAGCTTCCACATCCAGTCATCTCTATTGTCTCTTCCATTCTACAGGTCAATGGCACTGCTGTCGCTGTAGTTGTCATAGACTTCCCTCCTAAGCTTCTGCCAAGAAGGGAAAAACAAAAAACAAAACAAACACCACACACACACCTTCCTCCAAGCTTACAAACTTCCACTGAAACTTTTGTTTTCAGCTCTGTTTGCTGACTCTAGGGCTGGTAGCTGGCTGCCTTTATAGGCCTGCTGATTAGGGAATTCCTTCCACCTACTCAAGTTTCAGCTGTGCCCAAAGGCTCTGTTTCTCTTACAACACACTGTCCAATACTGACATTCTTTTCCACTGTATTTAATCCATACATTGGCATTTGCACTCCTACTTATGGTTAAGATCCTGCAATTCTTCTATATGCAGTCTTCACATTAAAGTAAATGGAAACTCAGTTTGGGTTCAGGTACTTTGTAAAATATAGGTTGTACTATCTCTCTCCCTTTCTCTTCAAAGGTAGATTTAGCTAGGTATGGACTTTAGATGCACCCCACTCTTAGTATCCTGGGAGCATATTTTACCGACAATGGGAATATAGTCTCTGATTCATTAAAAACTTAAGCATATATGTAACTTTATTTAATGAATCTTGCTTAAAATGTTTTACTGGATCAGAGCATAATGTCCTATACTAAAATACTGCTTTTTTTGGCCCTGATCCTGCAAAAATGTATGCATATGCTTAATTTCTAATAACATAAGTAGTACCATTGAGTTCATTGGGACTACTCACAGGATCCAAGTAAAGCATATGCATAAGTCTTTGAAGAATCAGGGTCTTAGCTGCCACATATATCCGATCAATGAGAATTGCTTCTGAATCTCAGAAGAATATGTAGTGTCTAACTGTGAGGCTGTCTAAACTCACTGATTAATTCAAAACAATTCTGTTTTAATCAACACTGAAATCCTGATGTGAAATGTATGTATGGGAATTATAATGTGAGAAATGATCACATTTTAGGTTCCATATTGAGTACAGATGGCTACAGATTCTTTAATATATGTATCCATTTGGCATTTGCACATTTGTGTATAGCAGTCTCCTTCTCATTTATGTTTAATGATGGACTGAATCCAAACATTGCAAGATGTTCTCCAGCATGTTAAGCTTCTGTTAAGTGGACTGATAGTAGGATCCTTCTGCATGGAATCCTTTGTGCTCTCAGCATGCTTGCATTCCAAGACATTCCATCTTCATTTTTTGCAGAGTTTAATTGACAATATTTCATATATAAGCAAATAACGGCATGAAGAGCCTCCTTGGTTATACAGGAAGAGGCCTGACCTGACACGACTGCAGTAGGGACACATTGTCATATCCCAACTAACCTCTCAATTTTATTTTAACTCAGACCCAGTCCACTAAATGTTTGAAAGAAAATTAGAGCTTTGCTATAATATTATTTGTCAAACTGCATTTGCTCCTGCACCATAGCTGCAATTTTCAATAAGCATGAATTACTCAACATCATTTATATTTTGTGGGGGGAATCGAATTCCAGACACTCATTCCATCATTACGATATGTTTCTGTCTTCTTGCCTCTGTTCTCCCCAGCCCAAAGAATGTGTGTTTCTTTACTGCTGGAAAGTAGGAGAATAATTAAATGGATTGTCACTAAATAATTCAATTCACTGAGATAAAAGCTTGTTCTCAGGTCAGGTCCAGTGAGCTAGCCATTTGAACATTACTTTTCTAATGGAAGAAATAGCATATTTACTAGGAATAGACTTGGAATTTGCTGATAGTCATAATGTGGGAAATTCTAAATGGCTGCTTTTGTGTGTGTATGCATGTTAATACTATGAAAAATAGGAGGCACTGGAGCTGTTGAGGGTTTACTGTAGCTTAGGAGTACTCTTAGATTCCTTGCTGACTTTGCAGTGTCCTCAAGTAACACTTTCTACCTTTTTTACTTAGTTAGAAGTCTGTCCCATGGCCTGGTTTCAGTTATACATTCTTTTGTCACCTCCTCGTTGGACTACAGCAATGTGATACATGTGTGCATGAAGCTGTCAGTTCTTAGGAAATTCCAACTAGTACAGAACACTGCAGTGTATCTTATCAGTAATCCAGGCTACTGCAAGCACATAAACGTGTGCTCTACTCACTATGCTGGCTTTCCATAGAATATTGAGCCACATTCAAGGTGTCAGTCTTTATCTTCAAGGTGCTCAATGATCTTGGCCTAAGATATCTAGAAGTTCAGGTGATCTTTTAAAAGGAGACAATGGTCTGGCACATCAAACACAAAGAAAGTTCATGTACATCACTATATGATATAATATAAAACAGTAGCTGTTATTAATTCATAAACTATTGCCTCATTTCTCTAGCCATTCTTTCTCATCTGTAAAATGTGTTCTTGCAGTTTCTCATACAAAGATTCTTCCACAGCCAGCCCCTCTCTTGGCCTGTTAAATTGGCTCTGCTGGAAGCATCATTGAGAAGTCACTGCTTATCAAAGACCCAATTTATTTCTGCAATGAACAGGTAGGCTGGCAATAGTGGGCAGTAGTTTTTAAAATCAAACTTTATTTGGCAGTTTTTGAAGAGTAATAAAGTTGTTAGCAAGTCTGTTTGCAGACTGAAGTGGCAAGTAATCTTGGGTTGAATCCTTGATCCATTTAAGAAAGCGGCAAAATTCCTACTGATTTTCATGGGGCCAGGATTTCTCCCCTAGATTTTAACAGTGTCTATTTAGGTCCAACACTGGCCATAGCCTCATATTTATTTCAATACAGGTATATACATAACACTGAGAACTGTGTATGGAACAAATATTTTAAATTGGAAAGACAGTTAATATTGTGACAAACGGTCTGGTATCTGTCGGTAAGTAATTGTGGAGTATAATTGTGTTAATATTGCACTTGTAAACACCAAGAAAATGATGTGTAATGTATTGCACTTGGCAGGCCAGGAACTGTCTCTTTAGCCTGGAAGTTAAGCACTTGAAAGGAGGTCAATTAGCACCCCTAAAAGACCTTGCTCCCCACAAGGGAAATTTATCTTGAGTGTGGGAGGATGCAAATGTTTACAGGCACTTTAAAGGAGTGTTTGGGGGCAAACCCGAGGCTGGGGGTAGTGGAGGAGTTCGCAGTCAGGCTCGAGGCAGGAGCTGATACCAAGGGTCAGAGTCTGAGCCAGGTTTCAGGGTCCAAGTCAGGAGGCGAATTCCAAATCAAGCTAAAGTAAAAGCCAAACATCCAGGGTCAGGAATAGTCATGGTAACTAGAGAAGATCCATGCTGTGACCTGGACACTTCCTGGAATGCCCCTTGGGTTTATATAGGGAGGGAATTAGGAGCCATGGGAGGAAGCAAAGAAAAAGAGTTTGTTTTGGGAAGAGCACTGGCTGGGAAGGCAGACTTGAAAACTGTAAGTAAGGAAATTGCTTCTTGTTGTTTGTTCTTACATGTTCAGGGAAATAGGATTTTGTGTACATTCTTTGTCAGTAAAACAGGATCACACCAACAAAATATATGACTAATTTAATCAATTCTACCTCCTAATAGAAAACAAACAACATGGCCCTGAATGTTAGCTAACAGTTCAGGCCAAAGGGGCAACAAGAGACCCTGGAAGACAGGAAGAGGCGATAAATTTCTGTCTGTCTCTGACCAAAGAGGGCCAATTGCCCTCTAGAAATGTCATTTGTTTGTTTTTTATTACAAGAGAGCTTTATCTCAACCACATGGAAACTGTGGGCATGAACTTAAAGGTTCTGAGTTCACACTAATGCAGCCTTCCTCGTAGTTTGCACTTGCAGCTTCTACATGGGAGAGATACAGCACATCATTTTGGTGCACACTGCTATTCAATTCTCCTTAGCCATGCCCTAACACCCAATATGCATTCCTTCCTTAATACTCCCACTTAGTTGGAAAGCATCTAAGCATTGTCATTTCATATTTTGCTTGATATAATTGTATCTCAGCTTCAGAAGAAGAAATTTTCCTGATATTTGAGTTGTTTTGTGTCATGGCACTGAGACAGAGCGAAGGCTTTCTGGACAAGAGGGGAGAAGTAAGGGGTTTCATTGAACAGAACATTTGACAAGGTGCAGTGCTAGTTATCAAACTTGGAGTCCTGCTGTTCCCACATAATGTGAAACACAGCACAAAAGAAAAAAGATGTAAGGAAAAATCTGCTAACTTAGTGGAATGCAATGTACACTTAAGCATCCTCATCTATGCACAATGGTCCATGCTCAGAGGCTTCATTAGGTGTATTCAACAGCAGCCCTCCACATTCAAAGTCTGAGTTTGCACAGCTATAACAGCCTCTCTTTTATGTCAATCCGCCTGATAATGGGGGGGAGGGGGGAAGGGAGATGAGTGACATGATGAAGAGAACAGCACTGAGGAGGGAATCTCCATATTACTTAAGCAAAGCATGTTTTGGCTGCGTGAGAGTGGAACCCTGCTAGGCACAGCAATCTCCAGCTGCCATAATGGCTATCTGGGCTACTGGCAGTTAGGGGAAATTAAAACAGCCTTGATGCCCCAGAATCAGAGGAACACAAAATTGGCCTACACCCATATTTGCACATTTACCCCTGAGCTGCAGCAAGGAATCTTCATCAGCTGATCTAAGGACTCCTCAGCTGCAAAGCTAAACTTCTCACTCAGACATTCTGGAGGTGGGGTGCCATACCAGTACCTACATACCTAGACAGATCATTCTGATCATCATCTTGCCTTCTCATCCCAGTTCAGTTTCAACAATTAATACTCTCATTAACTTCTAGGGCTAAATATTAGTGGTTTGATGCCATTTGAAAGGTGGGATTACCCAGCTTTCAGACACTATATAAGGTTGGTTTTATCTTTACCAGGTCTTGAGATAGCAGCCACTAAAAGAAACTGAAATAAAATAAACAGAAAGAGGAAAATGTCAATGATGTGGCTTTAGAGACTGATATTTTACAAATCACAAGGCTATTTAAGGGGAAGATGAAATTCCCTGCTTTCCAGTGGTGGATGTGTAGCATTAAAGCCAATTTTTTCAAACTTGGGTGTCTATAGTTACATACCCAAATCCATATTTAGAGGTGCCGAGGAAACAAGGATGCTCAGCATCTCTGGCAATCAGGTCATTTTTATTTAGGTGCTTAACTATAGGCATCCAAGCTTGAGATACAGGCCTTAGTTTCTGCTGTCCCTGTTGTGCAACAAGATTTCATTTTTGCTAGTCCCTTAAACTAGGAAAAAATACAGGTTATTCGAAGATATTTATTAGACTGGCCAGGATGCTTTTAGTACCTCAGGAGTCCATCCCAGAAGGCATGAAAAAAAATGGCAAAATAATCCTTTGCGTTTCTTGTGAATGTGGTTCACAGAAAACTGAATTAGAAGCAGACTGCTTTACTATGCAGGTAACAAATTATCTTTATATGCTGAGAAAAAAATCAGTCTTTTTTTTTTTTACAGTATCTGAAAAGTTTGTCTTGTGTTGCACATCTCTGGTGTCATGCCACCTGAATGTTATCAAATAACAATATCAAGACAGATGAACAAGTATACACTGGATACTCCAGCTGCAACTGAGTAGCAGGAACAAGAGAAATTATTTATCTACCATTTCACATTTTGCTGCAGCTACATTATCTGGTTCAAGGCAAGCAACAAAGTCTGAAACATTACAGAAGAAAGGCTGCTTTACCATCAATCACTGTGACACCTGAGATAACTAGAGGAAGTGCAAGAAATCATAGGGCTTTAATCATTCCCTGTTAGACAATAGAGGTTTTAATAAGACTACTCATTAAAGGTTTCAGGCTGCTTAAAATATTGAACTCTAAAAAAAAAAAAAAAAAAAAAAAAAAAATATTATAAAAAAAAAAAAGAAAAAAAAAAAACCACTATTTTAAAATTACATGAAGGGGCTAACTTAACCCATCAACATCCAGTAAACTCAGATAACATGTTTTTCACTCATGCATTAATGCAGGTTATTGTACCTAAAATTGCAGAATTATTGTAATTGGAGATGCACCATCCTGACAATGTTTGTTATAATTAATATAGAGAATTGAAATTACAAGCTTCTAGTAATTTAAAACCTCACTGCAGCCTCTGACACTAAATTTTTGCCAAGAAATGGAGTACAAATGGGTGGGGTGCAGAATGCCCAGGTTCTAATTAGAACCAACTGTGAAATTATTTTATTTTCTGTGAAAAATGTCAATGAAATCTAATCTTAGTTTCATATATGGGGAAAGTCTTCATTTAAAAAATATATATTTTATTTTAATAAAAATCCAGAAATTTTCTACACAATCAGATTGGGCACCTAACTCCCCAAGAAACCTTTGAAAAATCCAATCTTAGCTGCTTAAATTTAGGCACCCCCTTTTGAAACAGTGGTCCAGAAACCTTTATCACATGGAACATTGCAACAATGGGTATGAAGGAGTAAATCGTTACACAGGAGTCCTTAATGTAGGTACCATTGACATCCTAGATCACAGCTCAGGTCCTCTTTTTAATTATCCAAAGTTACAAGTTCATAACATAGATTAAAAGTCAGAAAGTTTTTAGGGACAGAATATCTTTTTGAATTATTGTTATACAAAACAGCATCTGTCTCACTAACAGACCCCAGCTGTCAGAATCAAAACTGGGCTCTTTGAAGCTTAATGTATGAGCCTTTACTGTATGAGCTATATACTATATGACTCTGACCCAAGGCTGTAGCAGACTCATCAAACTGTAGCTGGGCTAGGTACCACTAGAGAGGGACAGAGCACCACACCAAGCAGGCATGGGTTACACATCTATGAAACTTTGCTCCATATCCTGCAAAAATGACCAAAACACATGAAGTAAATAATGTGACTCACTTCTAGGCTAAGATATTTTATCTCAGAAAAACAATTCTATTAACTTTCTAAAACTGGGATTTGTAATAGAAACACAGACAGAGACTTAACTAAAAAAAACTTTTGAAGTGATAATCAAGATAGCCCAGTACAGACAGTTTGACAGTTTTTTTTTCTCTTACTTAATTGGCCTCTCAGAGTTGGTAAGACAACTCCCACCTGTTCATGCTCTCTGTATGTGTGTATATATATCTCCTCAATGTTTCACTCTATATGCATCCGAAGAAGTGGGTTGTAGCCCACGAAAGCTTATGCTCTAATAAATTTGTTAGTCTCTAAGGTGCCACAAGTACTCCTGTTCTTTTTTCAGTAAATAATAACATAATTTATCCTCTCAATTCTTCTTTATCGATTCTTCAAATTTCAGCCTGCAGCTTTACATTCAGAGCTTGGTGACAAATATTAGATATTAATATAATAAATTGCAGGTGCTGCTCCTATCTGCATTTTTGACCTTTAGGCTTTACTGTATGGAGCACATTCTTCAAAATACAAAGGAGAACAACAGATTTTCACTGGAAAGAAGAAAGATTCAGAGAGCTTACTGAAGGCATTCTTTATTAGGCAAAACAAGCAGAATGAGCAAGTATATTTCCTGCAGCCTCTCTGTCTTGGATTGTAATTTCATCACATTTCTTAAGCCTGGCAGAATCAAGCTTTATCAATACTTGAATGGGAGACCCCCAAGGAAAACCCATTGTGCTACAAGAACTAGCATTGATGTTTCAGTAGGTGGCGCTTTTCTTTCTTAGTCATGGTCCAGTGCCTTAGATGGATGTGGCATCTTTAGGATAAAGTGCAAGGTGAGACACTGAGCTATAATTATTGATCATTTATACATTGCCATGAGCATAAGTGAAACTTTACAACAGATAAAGCAGGCTATACAAAGAACAAAAACCGTGATAGGAAAGTTTTTTTAGTTTTGGTCTCTGCTGAAAGGTGACTTTCTTTATAGTACTATATTTTACTCACTCTTTGAATTCAGAAACAGCTGAACTATTTTCCCTCAACTTATCAAAACAAAAACATTCTTAAGTAGAGACCTCATCAAAGGTGAGACTTTCAGAAAGTTATGAGCAACTGGGGAAAAAATGGTTTAGAAAAAGAAACTATTATGTAGCCATTACTCTTGTGGTCAATGCCACTCTTGCTGGAATGGAGAACCTCATTGAACTTGTGGGGTAACTGAAATAGGCAGAATATAATTTAATCAATTTTTAAATTGAAGAGCTAAATGTGGCTAAAACCAATATTTTTACCAAACTGACATGGAGCCAGTTATAACAAAAAAGCCAAAGGATCTTCGTCTCATATGGCTGTCCATGAAGAATCTAGTATTTTATACTAAAAATAACAAGGGTGAGATTTTGAAAACACAGTTAGCGCCAGCTTAAGTCTGCCCCCACTGAAGTCAACTGGAGTTTTACCATTGAGGCCTATGGGAGCAGAATTCGGGTATCAAAATGAGATTTTCAAAAGCTTTCATTAAGATTCTTAATTAAAACAAACCTGTCCTGAAACCTAAATAAGACGATTATATGAACAAATACCGTTGCTTCTGCACTCTATATCTCTGCAGCTGAATTTTGAGGGGGAAAATTGTTCCAACTACACTTTACTTAATAGTCAGAGAACCGAGAACCCATCAGCAATGAGCTGTCCCAGTACTAATACTGTAGCACTGTCAAACCAGGTCTCAGTGGTGACGGTGAGTTTCACAGCATACCCACAGAAGTTGGATAAAAAAAACAACAACATAAAATATGTTTGTAGAAGGATGCACCATAACAATACTATTTCTTATTATTCAGAACCCTAACATGCAAGGTCCCAAACACAGAAAGTGACAAAGCAGGCTGCTCCCTAAACAGAAAAGCACAACTCTTCCCACCTTACTATAGATTGTCTGTCTGCAGACTGACTGAACAAGACCCAGATTGCACACTTCCTTACAGAGGCCCCTTCTTGCAAGCAGGTCCAGGAAACCCTTTACATATATTCTACATCTACACTTGAAAGTAGGTGTCTGATTCCCAGCTTACATAGACATACTCACATAGCTTTCATTGAGCTAATGCTCTAAAAATAGTAGTGTATCTGCAGTGGTACAGGCAGCAGCAAATGGCAGCACAGGCTAGCTGCCCCATGTACAAACCCGCCTGGACCCCATGGTTACGCACTTGAGGCAGCTAGCCCATATTGCTGCTCACTATTGCCCATCCTACACTATTTTTAGCATGCTAGCTCAATGAAAGCTAGCACAAGTATGTCCATGGGACCTGGGAATCACCTCAGCTCTAAGGGACAATGCAAACTCAGAGTGATAGCCTGCAATTTTAATACAGTTTTCAATACACCACATGTGGCACATACTAATTTACTATTCCATTGTTCCCTAAAGATCTTCCATCCACATAATGGCTCAACTAACCCTTGCACAAACTATAGTATTTACAGTTTTTATAGAACAAAGGATAAAGACCACTGATTGACATAGTAAGTTAACAGTGAAATATAGACCCACACTTTTTCAGTGGAAACCTGCCTCCCCCGCAAAAAAGTCCACAGTATAAATTTGATGTTAATTAATTGTGAGAAGTGTAACTCTTTAATCATCCTGTAATAATGAGTTATAACTGTGATAATCATATAGCATAGAATTTGATGTGAGCTATATGAGATTCACGGTATAAATAACTAATTTCTTATGTACAGGAGAGAAACAGAAAGGAAGGATTATTCCCATTGTCAAAAGGTAACCACTCAGGCTTTGCTCATGTATGTAATAGCAGAGATGAAGATTTAATAGACAGCTTCTATTCCCATCACAGAATGGTGGATGGGTAGAGAAGTGATGACAGCAAAGAGAGGTTGTTGAAATTTTCTGGTGAAATTTTTTTCTCAAAGAAAAACGGCCTTTTATTTTCTTCCAAAATCACCATTTCCATGGAAAACTTTTGTTTAATTAAAAAAATGGGGGGGGGGATGAAAACTGGAAAAATGTTGAAAATCAAATGATTTGATATTCATTTTTGTTTAAAAAAGAAAAGAAAATTCCCTTGAAATTATAGAAAAAGAATTTAATTTTTTTTTTAAATTATTGTGCTTCTTTCAAGATTTATCAGGGAAAATCTTTACCATTTTCTGACCAACTGTAACTTGAGGCAACCATACTGCCCGGGGATCTGTGGTTTTGGAGATTGCTTTGTCTATGGATTCTTGGGATCAGTAGACATCACATTGGTGCCTCCTTCACCAGCCACAAATCTTTCCCATATTGAATCTCATGGGATATTGTGAGTTCTTTCTTTCGTTCTTTCTTGTCCTACAATTTGACCCTGTGCAAATAATTATACACCATTTAAGGAATATGCATGGTATAATGTGAATTCCATTAAATAGCAATGCTGTACATTTTTTAAAGTTCCATTGTTTTGAAGAAGAAAAAAAAATCCCAGAGGAAAAGGACCTAGAGGTTACAGTGGACGAGAAGCTGGATATGAGTCAACAGTGTGCCCTTGTTGCTAAGAAGGCTAACGGCATTCTGGGCTGTATAAGTAGGGGCATTGCCAGCAGACCAAGGGATATGATTGTTCCCCTCTATTTGACATTGGTGAGGCCTCATCTGGAGTACTGTGTCCAGTTTTGGGCCCCACACTACAAGAAGGATGTGGAAAAATTGGAAAGAGTCCAGCGGAGGGCAACAAAAATGATTAGGGGGCTGGAGCACATGACTTATGAGGAGAGGCTGAGGGAACTGGGATTGTTTAGTCTCCAGAAGAGAAGAATGAGGGGGGATTTGATAGCTGCTTTCAACTACCTGAGGGGGAGTTCCAAAGAGGATGGAGCTTGGCTGTTCTCAGTGGTGGCAGATGACAGAACAAGCAGCAATGGTCTCAAGTTGCAGTTGGGGAGGTTTAGGTTGGATATTAGGAAAAACTTTTTCACTAGGAGGGTGGTGAAGCACTGGAATGGGTTACCTAGGGAGGTGGTGGAATCTCCTTCCTTAGAGGTTTTTAAGGTCAGGCTTGACAAAGCCCTGGCTGGGATGATTTAGTTGGGAATTGGTCCTGCTTTAAGCAAGGGGTTGGACTAGATTCTGAGGTCCCTTCCAACCCTGATATTCTATGATTCTATGATTCTAATATGTCAAAATTTTTGTGACTTTTCCCTCTTTTATAATTTTGGTTTGCTTCTGTTTGGGAGACTCCTATGATGATCAGCACAGTTACAGTTTAGCCCTCCCTCCAACAAACTAAAGTACAAAGTTAAGTACGTCTTATGGACTTCAGAGTGAGTTAATCTTTGACACAAATGATTGTCCCTGATCATATTCAGTATCACTGTAGGCCTATCAGTCCCAGTATAGTAGAGAGACAAGGTCAGTGAGGTAATATCTTTTATTGGGCCAATTTAACCTTGTCCCTGATTGGTTCATTTGTACGACTGCTACCTATCTGATCATTTTCCAGGTTCAGATTTCCAAAAATTACTAGTGATTTGAGGACCTAAATGTTTGGGGCCCAATTTGAAACTTTTTCAGAGGGCAAGTTTGCCTTAAAATCTTAAAATCAGGCCCTTTTCATGTGACTCAAGTTAAGCACCCAGTACTCAAAGCACCCCAAATCACAAGTGACTTTTGAAAGTAATGTGTTTTTTATTTAAGGGGAAAACAAAGACAAGATGCTTGCAATGATCATACTCTTTATATTTTAAAGAAAGTTGATTTCTAAGCATTTCCATCCAGACCATGATAAGAAGTCCCTTCTCCATTATTATATGGCACAAAACTGTGAAATAATGACACAACATTTTTATTAATAGCTTTTGCTTAGAATTAATCAGTGTTAGCCAATGAAGGACCTAAAGCTAAACTATTGGGAAAGACTGTCTTGTTTTTAGAAAAATGAACTAATTTAAGGAGAATTTTTTGCAGTCATAATAAACTCACATTTTATGCAAAGCTATTGTGGCTTCCCAGATTGCTGAAGGTACTCGACTTGGCCTCACGCTTCACAACACACCTTTGTTACGGTGTTATCAGCCTGATACATGCTTTGTAACATTTCCTAGCTTAAGTAATTAGATTTAGGAAAACATATGCAAAATCTTCTTCAAAAATCAATTATACAGCAAAATAATACTGTTTTTGCAATATTAATAAAGTCCTAAGAGACTGCTCAGTTAATTTTACTCCAAATATAGTAAATTTATCCTCATGTATTATACATTGTTTAAATTTGTGTAACATAAATAATACATAGTGGCTAGTAATTTATTTATGAGAAATAAACATAATTTCTTTGCCTTTTGTAGTTCTAAGCCACATTGTTATTCATGTATTTCAGGTATACCAATTAGCTATGCATGCTAAGAGTATGAAGTAATGTGTGCAAATTATAAAATGATTTAAGGTAACAAATCTTAACTTTTGACATCTATCAAGAAATATTATGAACTAAAGCAATGTTTTATTTAATAGAAGAGATACTGGCTTTTTTATGCTATTGCTTATTCATATCCAGGACTCATGCCTTGAGTATTAAGAAAAGAAAAGAAAAGAAAAGAAAAGAAAAGAAAAGAAAAGAAAA
>NW_020664417.1:67986757-68090637 GCF_002925995.2 Terrapene triunguis | reverse complement strand
AAGAAAAGAAAAGAAAAGAAAAGAAAAGAAAAGAAAAGAAAAGAAAAACCCTTGTCATACAATGATAAACTGGAGCAAGGAAATAAATATAAATTATTTGTTAAAGTATTTCACAATAGGATGTTGTTGGGGCAACAAGTGGAGTTTTTAAGCTATGGATGAACTTCATAAAGTTCCAGGTCACATTTGGCTGAGTAAACAAAAATTCACCAATTTATCCAAAGCTTATTCAAACTTATCTATACCTCTTTGGTTTGTAAATTGGGCTGTAAATCTTTCAAATACAGGATCTCTCATGAAATTTCAGTGTGTCTTGGTTTCATCTGAAAAGTAACTTTTGTTCATGGTATTGCACTATTTCTGCGTCTAGTCCTTGACAAAACTAGGAAGTCCAGAAAGGTGCAGAATACATGTTCAAATAAGCAACATTTATCCTCAAAAAAGGCTCGGACCATGTATTATTTGAACCAGCTTGTCCACCCCTACTAAAGTCACTCAGAAACCATGATGATAGGCATGAAATATCCAAACCCTACATAGATTAGAATGTGATCTAATTTTTAGATTGATAGAGTAGACAGACTGGATCCGAATTATTTTATGCTAGTATTCCACATAAGGGAGGGGGATGATGCTATCATCTCACCATATAGTGTGCATAGAGGTTAAATTTTAAAGAGATTAGTGGAAGTATAACACATTAAGATAATGTGTATTATTGCCACTTAAAATTAGAACTAGTCAGAAAATGAAAATCTCTTCCTGCAAATATATATATAATTGTCCCAAACTAGGACAAAAAGTCAAAACCACAGAGTTCCTTGGAAACAGATTTCAGGGGGGTGGAAATCCATTCAGGAAACTGGAAAAGGAACTTTTCAGCTTTCTGGCTGCCCAGGTGGAAGGCTATTGTCAATTTCAAGCCCACCTGAAGGAAAAGCTCACAGCACTGGTGCTCAGCCTCCCAACTACTCCCTCAGATCTGGGACCAGAAAGGCAGAGAGCTGGAGTCCTCAGCTTCTCTGGCCCTGGAACTGGGAATAGCAGGGAAAGCAAGGAGACTGAGAGCCAAGAAGGCACAGTCAGGGAGCTCAGTCTCTGCAGTCCTCCTGGATCTTTTGGTCAATTTCACTTTCTGTCTGCAGAGGATGAAAGTGACAAGAGTGTTCTAGGCAGCCAGCCAAGGATCCATCATTTAGATTTGCCTGGCAGAGAGGGTGGGAGTGTAGGTGATTTTAGGAAGAGGGGATTCTTAGACAGAAAGTCATTCAGATGAAAAATTCCCAACCAGCTCTACTTAAGACTCCATTCCAGCAGTTTGATGTTCACACAACATAGTCAGAGGGTCTTTTGTAGATCTGGATAGAGCAGATTGGTACCTCTCAGTAAGCATTACATCTTTCTGATTCTACTATGACAATATTCCTATACCTGTAATGTCACCACTCCCTGAACAGAGCCTTATTATTGGATGCTCAATAGTGCCACTGAGTAGGAAGACAGACAAATGTTCTCCAGAGAAACAGATCATCTTTAAAGGAGTGAGATAGTATTTGGGGAGTAAATTTAAGTGTCCCTATGATGGAGCTTAATAATGACAAAAAAGACGTTCTGACTAGCCATGAATTAGGAAGAGCAGTTATCCTCCATGGATAAAAGGAGTGAAGTGACTGTGTGCTTCTGTTGTCCAGCTCCCATAGGGTCACATAAAACTTAAAAATTGATGGTATAATATGAAGCCTAGAAAGGATCACAAAAAAGAGGGGACTTCCATACAGCTTTTAAAAATTCCATACCTAATAATTTGGTTCCTAATACACCAGATGTTGTTTGGTTAGTTATTTTTAGAGGTAACACCATTAAAACTAAAATAATTTAAGACCACCAGCTTAACAAATAAAAGTTTAAAATAACAAACAAACAAAAGATGCTCAACACCAAAAATAGCGCCCCTTTGCCGACTGCTTCATTTTGCATTTGTCTTCAAATTTATGTGGACAGCAACAATCTTCATCATCAAGTGTTTCTCACACAAGTTACAGTAGTTAACACATTCTTAATTCTCTGCTTTGCAATGCAACAGCAGGACATGCATTAGTCTCCATGTTTGTTGCTATACACCTTCTAACAAGGTCTTTTAGTCTTGTTATGGAAGCAGGGCAGCAAGGGACTCAAACTCACTTTTCAGTCAAACTCATGCGTTGATGTGCCTTCTATGCAAGCAGAAAAGTTGCTGTTGTCTTGAGGTCTTCTGGCAAAATATATTTTGTAGACTGACAAGAGAAAGATGATGGTGAGATATTATTAACTAGAACAAGAAGAAAATTAGAGGACAAAGTGTTTTCTATAATTGCTTTTCTCCACTGTAGCTGCCATTGACCTTGAAAATCCTGGCATAGGTTCTCTTAATTATTTATGACAATGATTTACTATGAGATACACCTGGTCAAAAAAAATTCACTCAAACTCGCCTCGGCACTACCCTCTATCCCTCATGGAAAAGGGGTTTTCAAATAAATTGAAATAATTGTGAAAAACAATCTATTTGCATTTACAATTTTTGTGTTTTTGTTTGGGGGAGGGGGACCACCCAAAACTCAAATTTTATAAACCAAAACCAAAGAGTTTTAAGCAGGAAAAAACAAACAAACCATCAAACAAACAAACAAACAAACAAAAAACCCATACCTTTCAGTTGCCAGAAACAACAAAAAATAAAAATCCAGTTTTTCAATGAAAACCAATATTATGAAGAAAAAATTGAATGAAAATGAAAAGTGTTCCTTTCATGGGGCGGTTATCAACTTTTTTTTTTTTATTGTGGTAGCACTGAGAAATGCCTTGAAGGTGAGGACAGGGGGCTGGATCTCAGAGTAGTGTAACAAAATGAGCAAAGGAAATGAACTAGGAAGGGAAGTGATGTGGTCAGAGAAATGGCCTGGGAAGAGAATCCTAGCAGCTGCATTTAGAACTGTGCAGAAGAAGGTGAGGTGTGTTTTAGAAAAAATAGAGAGGAGGAGGTTGTAGTAGTCGAGATGGAAGATGATGAAGGTCTGAAGAAGAGTTTTAGAGGTGCAAACAGAAAGAAAAGGTCAGATCTTGGAAATATGGAGTAATAAATGGTTATATTTGGACACAGCTTGGATGTGCAGGGCAAAATAAAGGGAGGAGTCCCAGATGAGTCCCAAATTATGAACCTGAATGAGAGGGAGGATATTTTTTGTAAATTGTGGGGGGTAGATTATGCAAGTGTGAAAGAGGGGTAGATGGTGTAAGGAGACTTCTTCAGTGTTTAAGTTCTGTACAGGGGCCAGGTACAACACCAGCACATGCCCTCAGACTCATGTAGTTCTTGTGCTGTATATCACCTCAAAAAGGGAGAACCCAGTCCCAGGTTTAGAGGTCTGTGTAATTCTGGCCTGTACTGCTCCAGCAGCTCAGCTGTGGCAGCTTCTCCCACTCCCCCATAAGTGAATGGGTCTTGGAGCTAAAGTCTTCAAGTCTTGAAGCTAAAGAGCAGAGTGCTGGCTTCTTCTGTCCCAGGCATCTTCTGACAGCTAATTCCTGGTAGGTAGCTCATTCCACTTGCTCCTGGTGGTTTGGGGGATAGTCAGGTCTCCAAATCCCAGGGCCCCAGCTGATGCATTCTCCCTTTCAAGGAAGATGTTATAATATAGTGCTACAGAACATATATACAAACCTCAAAATAGGCCTATTGTTGCTTCTTGCCACTAACTCAGCAGTGCCTGCCTCTCTACCTTTTGCTCCTCACTCTGTCAAAATAAAAAGTTGAGTTGCAAAGTCTGTGTACAGATATGATGTATAAACCATTTAAGATCCAAAAATGTTTAGACTTAATTATAATGAAATATATTTTAAAACCAACTATTTGAAAGTCAGTTCCTCCAGTGCAGAAGTGCAGCAAATTACAGGGAAGGACTAGAAATCTCAATGGAGAAATACTCCCAAGTTAAAAGGATCAGGGGGAGAGGGAAGGAGATAAGCAGTTCTAAAAATGAATGATTTTAAAGATTGAGAATTTCCTTTATTGCAGCTCATCTAGAAAAGGAAAAACAGATGCCGTGTGATTCATTTCTGAGAACCTATGGGAAGATTTCATTTATGTTCATTCCAATTTACTCTATCTCTGTAAAACAGCCCCAAGTAGAGCACATCCCCCCTTATTTACGACATACAGCACAACACTAAACATTATTACATTTTTTCAGGTCACAAAAGGAAGAAAAACTGCAGCTGATATGTGACAACATGCAGCCGTGCTCTGCCTTCATCTAGAGCACTTGTAATGAGAGAGAAATACTGGGAATTGAGGCAAAAGAATATTTGCTTAGATACTTTGTTCACAGCTCATTCCTACTTCTAAGCAAGTATTACATTCTCTGCAATTACTTGAGGCTTGTTTTGGATGACACACATTGGGCAGATCTACTCTATTAATATTATTGTACCCTCATTTACAGAGCACTTTATATGTATCCAAACAGGTTACAAGC
The DNA here is from genome assembly GCF_002925995.2 of Terrapene triunguis. Classification (NCBI taxonomy): domain Eukaryota; kingdom Metazoa; phylum Chordata; order Testudines; family Emydidae; genus Terrapene; species Terrapene triunguis. Next base: position 68,086,123 of record NW_020664417.1, on the reverse strand, counting down.
TAGAATAAAGTGAATTAGCAAATAGAAGTCACAATAGATACAGTGTGCAATAAAATCAATTATAAATATTGATAACAGATACATTTAAAATAAACAGTAATATATGATAAAAAGACAACAACAGTAAACTTGGCATTAAAGATGGTAATGGAGTTGTTCAGCTAAATGAATAAAAGGGAATTAGAGATTAGTGGCCTGACAGCCAGGAATTGCTGAGTTCAAAGTACATCTCTCTACTGACTTCTTCTGTAGCGTTGAGCAAGTCACTCAGGCCAATGTTTTCAAACTTGTGTCAGTAAAATTAGAAACCTGAAGCCATCTTTAGATACCTAAATACATTCAGTGGAAAACCCTGCAGAATCCAAATTCTAGTGAAATACCCTGGGAATAGATGAAGAAAGGGTAAGAAACTGACTGCGGGGTGGGAGGACAACCTCAGAATGTGTCAGGCACCTATCGGACATGGACACAACAAATGCTGATGGAGAGGGTGTCCCGAGGCAAAGTCCTACAGGGACCACTACCCCCAGAAACCCTAATCCATTTGAACAGTATGTAAAATAGTTATTGGATGACAGGCACTAAGCTAGTCTGTGTTTTTGGTAGAAAAATGATAGAATTAAAAGTTTGGTCTGCAGCTAGCATGTGTTTTATAGGAGATTCTATTTAAAATCCCTACTTAACAATTCCCACCCTGTCACTCTCATCATTCTGCCCCTGGGTCTCTTACTCTGTCCATTCAAATACCTACCACACACCAGTCTCTCTCATCCCTCCCTTTCTGGGAGTTTTATCTGCTGCTATGTGTCGCAGTACACAAAAGCGCATCAGGCAAAGCACCTTTCTTTCTTCTCATAGGCTTGGGGGGGGGTGTTAGAGGCATTCACATTGGGATGAGGAGGAGACACCTTCATGGGAGATGTGCAGTCACTGTCAGCAGTCATTGGTCCACCTTTCATAGGTCCAGAGGAAAAGGGAACTGGTGGGAACCATGAAGGGTTTAGGTTCATGTATTCAGAAGCTACTGGAGAGTAGTAGCACAGATCATCATCATCATCATGTTCCTATTACACCTCTGGCGTGTAGGGCAGTGACAAAGCTCCCCCACTCCTGTCTGTTTCTGGCAAGTCTTTCAATGGTTCCCCAGCTGTGCCCCAGGTTTTTCAGCTCGGCTTCCACAGCTCTTTGCCATGTTGTTTTCAGGCGGCCTTGTTTTCGCTTGCCTTCAGGTGTCCATCTTATTGCTACTTTGGTAATGGAATCAGCTTCCATCTGAAGCACATGACCGATCCATCTTCATCGCCTCCTGGCAATGATGGTGCTCAGATCCTCTTGGCTGCACTGTGTCAATAGATCTTGGTTTGAGATTGCCCTGGGCCAAAAGATATGGAGGATTTTTCTGAGGCAGGTTGTATGGAATGAAGACAGTTTGGACATGTCATACTTTCTCATTCCCCAGCATTCTGCACAATAAAGTAGTGTTGAAAGTACACAGATCTGATAAATCTTGAGTTTGGTTTTGGTGTTGTATTTTGATGATTTCCAGACTGTATTTAAGCTCCTGAAGATGTTCCTGGCTTTATTGATTTTGTTCTGGATGTCCCAGTTTGTTCCACTGTCCTGGCTGATGGTGCTGCCCAAGTATGTGAATGTTTCTACATTGGTGAGAACATAATCCTCTATCCGTACTGGTGATGGTGAGGCAATATTAAAGGTTATGATATTTGTCTTATTGCGGTTGATTTTTAGTTCAATTTGCTGGCTGAATACATTGAGTTGAGTTGTTTTTTCTTGTATATGGTATGTGATAGGAGAGCGACATCATCTGCGAAGTCCAAGTCTTCAGGGGATAAGAAGAGTGTCCAGTTAATGCCTCTTGGCATGTCTTCTGTTGTACGCCGTATTACTCAGTCGATGGCAATGTTGAAGAGGATTGCAGACATGACACATCCCTGACATACTCCCATTTTGACTTCAAAACTGAGCTCACTGTGGTCAACACTCCATGTAAAGTTGAAATAGAAGTTTTTGATGATGCTGATTATATGTAAAGGAATTCCATATGCCCGCAGAATGCGTCATAGGTCCTGTGAATGCTATCAAAAGCCTTTTCAAAGTCTATTAAATTTATGTAGCATTGCCGTTGCCATTCTAAGCACTCAAGTATCAGAGGGGTAGCCATGTTAGTCTGGATCTGTAAAAAGCAACAGAGAGTCCTGTGGCACCTTTAAGACTAACAGATGAATTGGGGCATAAGCTTTCGTGGGTGAATACCCACTTTGTCAGACGCATGCGTTAATACATCTGTTAGTCTTAAAGGTGCCACAGGACTCTCTGTTGCATTCTAAGCACTGTTCTATTATGTTTTGTAGAGTGAAGAACTGGTCTGTGCATCCACGCCCTTTCTGAAAACCAGTTTGCTCTTTCCTGAGAATACTATCAGAAAAGTAGCACAGATAAAGCTCCCTTAATGTGGTCAGAGGGGGTGGAAGGAGCTGGAGACATCCAAGTTCCCAACCACCTACCTTTTTCTATGATAATCAAAACAATATTACGGTATAATTGTGTGCATAGGAGAAGCATAAATTAAAATGCAGACTGTGTCCTTTGTCATCATGCCTCAAAATGAAATATCCATGCCTGGAGAATACAGAAAACATCAAATTCAAAAGAGGACAATTATCTTAAGCAGAAAAGGAGACTTTTTTTGTGGTAAAGTCTTTGGCCGCCTTTGGGGGTGAACAATGTTAACCACAGGTTGGAGGAAGGCAGTCAAGTCAGTTATCCACCATTCCTGATAAACCTTTTGCACACTCAAGAGATGCTGGATATTTTGAATAATACATAATGTCTGCAATATTGTATGTATATGCAATATTTTTCCTCAAATTGTCTCATCCTTCAAGGTACTTCTTTAAGGGAATAAAACCTCCTAAAACTTGAGCTGATTCTCTAAAAATAATTGTTGTGCTATCTTTCTGTGGAAGGATTTCCTTGTGATTAAGGCACAGGTGTGGGGGCTCAGTGGCAGGCTCTGCTGCAAATTTCCTGAATAATCCGGAATAATTTAAGAGATAAGGTGGGTGGGGTGTTATCGTTTATTGGACCAACTTCTGTTGGTGAGAGAGACAAGTTTTTGAGCTTCAAAAAGCTCTTCTGCAGGTCCAGGAAAGAGTGTCAAAGCTAAATACAAGATTGAACAGATAGTTTAGCATAAGTATTTAGCACATATCCTAAGGGACCAGTCAAGGTGAAGTGGCCTTTTGACACTCCTGTAGTCATGGGACAAAAAGAGGCTAGTGGCTTACAGGTTGTTGTAATAAGCCATAAATCCAGTATTCTTATTAAGATCATGATTTTTAGTGTGTAGCAAAATTATAAATTTAAGCTCCCAGGCTCATATTTTCAAACTGTTGTGCAGGTTCCCTTTGAGGACTGAGAGGTCAAATATAGAGTGATTACTTTGTGAAAGGTGTTCAACCACAGGTGATATGGTGTTTTTGTCTTTTATCATTTTCCTGTGTGAGTTCATTCAAGAATATAATTTGGTTTCACCCCCACAGTAGTTATTGGAGCATTTAGTGCACTAAATGAGGTACACCACATGTTGTGATAAGTATGCATAGGACTCATGGATCTTGAAAGGTGCATTGTGGGGGGTGTTGATCATGGTAGCAGTGGAGATCAATGTTCCTTCTATTTTTTTCCATCCAAGTGCGGAATGAATTTTGTTATGTGCAACAATATTGAGGTAATGTGCGGACGTGCACCAGTAGAAACAAAAAACCCAGATAAAATATATATATTTAAAAAGTTACCTTAGGGATAATTACTCCAGCTAGGACAGGTTAGGCATTTTAGAAATCACTACTCAAAGAATTACATTTAAGCATAAGAGAGAAATAAAATTATGAAATGTGTAGACCAGTCCAAAAACTAAAATAACAGTGTGACAGGTTTTCCCCTCCCCCTTTCGGGTACCACCTGGAACTGGGGTACCACGGAGCCCACCTGACCCACCAGCCTGGGCTTCCTTTCACTCTGTAATGCAGTGACGAACTGCAGACACACTCCCGGTCTCACACTTTCACCAGCACACAGGTAGGGGCACATCCAGCTGCAGAAATACACAGACACTGAAATCAGCTTTGCATGGGAAGGCTCAGCTAAAGAATTGCCCAGTACTCAAGTGTATCCCCCCTTCTAGAGGGTAAACCCAAACTTGTACTGTCTTGCACTGCACGGAGAACTGATTATAAGGGATAGCAAACGGATCAAAGCAGATTACCTAGCAAATAAAACAAAAATGCAATCTAAGCTTAATATACTAACAAAATGGTCTAGGCAGTTTGCAACGAGTCTTGACGGCAAGTTGCACTTGCTTGCAGCTTAAAACTCCAGATATTCCTTTCACAGGCCAGATTACCCTCTAGCCTGGGTTCAGCCCTTCCCCCTAGTTCAGTCCCTTTCTTTCTCAGGTGTTTTGAACAGTCTTCTTTCTTGGGTGGGGAGTCAGTGAAGAATGAACCACAATGATGTCACTCCCCTGCCTTAAATAGTTTTTGCATATGGCGGGAATACTTTTTCTCCCAGTTTGATTCCCACCCCTGGTCAGTGGAAAAACACTAGTGTTATCATGGAGTCCAGTACCAGGTGACTTGGGCACATGTCCCTACAGCGATAACTCAGAGGCTGTTTGCAGTGTCCCCAGGAAGGCTTCCCAGGAAAGCTCTCTGGTGGGAGATTAGCATCTTCAAAGACCTATTGTTCTCCCTAATGGTCCTTTCCAACCGGCCATCTAGACTGATTGCATTCTGTCTAGTGGGCATTCCCCAGATTTAAACACATTTGTAATAGATGCATAGACAATATTCCTAACTTCAGATACCAAAATTATACATGCATACAAATAGGATAATCATATTCAGTAAAGCATAACCTTTCTAATGATATCTCACATGCCTTATCTTGTATAAAATACATCATAGTTATGCCATAATCATATCATAACAATATTACTATGAAGATTATGGGGCATAATGCTACAAACAGCACTTCGAAAGAATAAAATTACAGAGAATATATGTGCATTGCAGGAAGTACCAAGAAGTAACAACAACAACAACACAAGTATGTGTTGGGAGGTGAGTGTGTCAGAGACAGAGTGTGTGTGTGTGTGTGTGTGAGAGAGAGAGACACACACACATACACACACAGAGACAGAGAGTGTGTGTGTGAGAGAGAGAGATAGAGACAGAGTGTGTGTGTGCTGACTGCTGGGGAAGTCTATGAGAGATCTGTGTGCTGTCTCTTTAAGGCACTCCCTCACCAGAAAGCTGGTTGTTCAGACCACAGGAGCTGTCAGCAGCTCTCCTGCCCCTGAGCCCTGTTCCCCCCACACTCTCCAGCAGGAGGGAAGTGGGGGACACCCTGATATCAGCACCCACCCTTCCCCCTACTCTGCACAGCCAGCAGGAAGGTCCTGGGAACAGCTGTCCAGGGAATTCAAGGCTGAGGGCAGGAGCAACGCAGCTTCAGAGTGGGGGAGGAGGGCACCTGAAGAGGTTGCCAGATGTGTGCAGCTCTGCTAATGAAGTGCATTGGACTTGATTCACTCCTAGGTGGCTGCACAACTGCGTAGCTTAGAGAGAAGATAGATGGAGATATATCTGCAAGTTTTGCATCTGTTCTGGCACCGCTTTGAGTTGGTGTGCCCTGGAATAAATTCCATGTTTATGTCCAGAGAGTCAGACCTCACAAAATTCATCAGAGGAACAGCAGATACCTCTTGTGGTTCTGTGTTAAGGGCAGCTGCATTAATCTGGCTGGACATGGTATGGGCTTAATTTCTTTGAGCTTAGAGCAATGATTTCTCAGGTGCTCAGTGGAGCTACACTTGTCAAGATCCCAACAAGGGCAATCAGGACCAAGGGTCAGAGCAGGGACAAACCTGAGGCTAGTAATGACAGAGGACTATATAGTCAGTTTCCACGCTAGGGTTGATACCAAGGGTCAGGGTCCAAGTCAGGAGGCGAGGTCCAAATCAAGTCAAAGTCACAAATGCAGGAGTGGGACCAGTCATAGCAGGTACAGAAGATCCATCCATGCGTCTGACAAAGTGGGTATTCACCCACGAAAGCTTGTGCTCCAATACATCTGTTAGTCTTAAAGGTGCCACAGGACTCTCTGTTGCTTTTTCCTGTAAAGGGAGTCTGTGATGGGGATTTCCAGGAGGGAATGATTCTGGGGACATGAGTGCCTGGGCTCCCAGCCACCCTTCTACTTCCTGGGGTAAAACAGGGTCTCCCGTTTACACTAGGCTTGTGACCCTCCTTCTGTGTCTTGCATTCATTAGACGTTCAGGCTTGCACAAAAGCAATCAGCTGGGATGGCAATTTCCTGTGCATAATTTAAATATTTATCCCATATTGTGCATCTCACTTCCTCAGAACAGATGCTTAGGAAATGTTCTTGAGCAAAGAGATCAAATTGGTCATAGTTTTCAGCCTCCTTTCCCTTTCCCCATTTTCTCATTAGGACACACATTGTATGGGCATACTCACTATGACACTCATGCCAGCACTTTTCCTGAGATGTCCAAATTTCAACCTTTACATTTCAGGGGTAATTTGAAACCTTTGCAAAGCATCTCTTTTAAGTCAGGATAATCCAAAGCTTCTCCAATAGGCATTTCATTAAAGACATTTAAAGCTTTACCAGAGAGTTTTACAATCAGTATGGGGACATTCTTGTCCTCTGGAACCTTATGAACTTCACATAGCCTTTCAAAAGTGGTAAGGTATTCTTCAATACAGTCTGATCTATCTCAATTTTCCATCTATAAAATGGGAATAAGTCTTTCTTCCTCTCGTGTCTATTCTGGTTTTAAGCTCTTTGGTAGGGTTACCACCCGTCCGGGTTTCCCCGGACATGTCCGGCTTTCCCCGGACATGTCCGGCTTTTTCAGCTTTAAATGGCCATCCAGGGGGGATTTCTAATACAGTAGAAATGTCCGGGATTTTCCCCTTCCCCTCATGCAGAGTGCGGCGCGGCTGATTGGATGGCTGGGCCTGATTGAAAGCCGCTCACAGCCACTGGGGACTCTAACAACCAGAGTCCCTCCTCCTCCCCCGCAGAGCAGCATAGTGTTTGGCTCCACCTGGAGTCCGCAGCTCTCCCTCTGCCGTGTGAGCAGGGCAGGCGGGGGGTGGAGGGGTGCAGAGGCTGCAGGGGCAGGGCAGGCTGGGGGGTGCAGAGGCTGCAGGGTGAGGAGGAGCAGGGCAGGCAGGGGCATAGAGGGTGCATGGGCTGCAGGGCGAGTGGGGAGCAAGGAAGCACTTAGCAACCCCCAACCAAGATCAGAGCGGGAGGGAGGAGGGGGAATACGGGGTGCTCAGAGGAGGGGGCAGAGTTGGGCCTGGGACTTTGGGGAAGGGGTTGGTATGGGAGCGGGGTTGGGGCGGGGAAGGGGCGGAATTGGGGCGGGGCCGTGGCCCGTGGAGTGTCCTCTTTTTTAAATGTTTGAATATGGTAACCCTATCTTTGGGGCACTTGAATATGTACTTACAGTTGCTACAATCTGGAGTTCCAGTTTCAGCTGGGGTCTTTAATCACTACTGTAATCTCATTATTAAAATAATAGCTCATGTATGGCCTGATGGTGATCGCAGTGAAGTTAATGGGAATTTTATCACTGGCTTCAGTGGTAACAGGTCAGGTCTTTGGTGGATATAATTTCAATGCAAAGTCACAGACTACAATGGACAAAGTTATGGTGTCACCTCTCTTGCTTGCCTCTGAAATACTTTGTAAAAGTTTTCTTTTTACAGTTACAAAACTGTTCAGATAAAATTACCAAACAACAAAAGTCTATTTTCATCTGAGGAGTCTTTTTTATGAGAAACCTCAGGAGAAAGCTCATAACTGCAGGTACTGCATTCATCTGAAGGGTAGAAAGAGGGCAGACAATTGAAGGTGAATTCAGTGAGTTTTCTAGCACAAACATCTGAATTAAATATTACAAGTGGTAGAACTGTAATGTTAGAAAGGGCTTGTACAGAAAAGAGAATCTGATTGTGTATCTTCATTAAATTACAAGCATAAGCACTTCAAAGATTATGTGCAGGTTTTTTTCCTGGGTTTATTAAATATAATAAGTTCTACTTCCATGGATTGAAAAGAGATTTTGTGGTACGTATTTCATTGTGGGTTTTTTTCCCTTCAAAGTATATTTTCCAGAGATCTATTGTACACTGGTTATTTTTGTGCTGCTGTTAAGTTTCTCCCTTGTGAGAGCTCAAAATTCAGTCATCTTTGTTTCTCCAATGTCAAACAATCTAGTGATTTTTATTCCTTGAGAAAATAATTAAAAGTAATAAATAGTGAATTGGAAATTAATATACATATAAAAAAACAAACAAAGAATTCAGTGAAACTTTGCTGTGAACATGTTGCAGACCATATGCCAAGGTCCCTATGGCTATTTATTTCCTACCTGGAAGCAGTCAACTCATTGCTTTACTTGTGAGGGGAAATGGAAATACTCTTGCTTATTCACATTCTCCTTCCCCTTCGGCCCAAACCAAATAGTCCACACACATAATGGATATTCTAAACTAACATTGGAATTAATGAATTAGTCCTAGGGACACATGGGCATGGAGGCATCTCTACATTATTGGTTTATTTAACCCATTGCATAATCAAAGGGAAAGGATTAACCTAAAGATTCAACAAATTATGGAGATTTGTTAGCATAAATAATATTGCAGAGTGTGAACTTGCTCTCACAAATCTCACTAAAGGCTTTTAGCATGAACCTTATGCACTTCTCTTTTGTAATTTTGTGAGATACTTCAGGGAATCAAGAAAATTCGTACTTGGCTTGTCTACCCAAAAGGCCAATCTCTTTATAAACTTCTTTAAACAATTTCTGGATGGATCTGGGATCAAGCACAAGAATCTGAAGATGTAAAGGATTTATTGATTATATGCTTCCTGTATCACCATTTCAGCAGATACCAGCAGCTATGGTATGTGTTGCTACAATTAGATAGGGAAGCCTGAAGCATATTACTCCAGATGAATTGCATGATGCCAACATCAGCTACACCAAAATAGGGGGGGGGGGAAATCCTGATGAATGTACTGGCATGCAAGAAATTCACAAGATACTTTCAGGATCCCAATAATTTTAAGTAAGTCACAGCTTAAAAGCAGTACTTTTGCTAAAGATGTAGAGAAGGTGCTCCTTATATTCTAAGTTGCCTATATACCTGGGATTTCTGTAAGGATGAATTCAGTCTTGCTTTGATTTTCAGATTTGAATCCAAAAACTAAAAGTGAAACTGAACCAAAGGCACAACATGTTGCCTGGGTTTGGTAGAAACCATCCCAATCCCCTGACTTTCCTATGGTTACTACTCAAAATTATAAAGTACCCGAGTTTCATTCTGTGGCCAAATTGCTTGAAAACTCAGCTTCATTTAAACCTGAGCCCAGGCCTGCTGAAAGGATTGTAAAGCTCATTAAACTTTCAGAAAACGTGTTTGACTTATCTCCCTCACTTTACTTGCGCAGTTACCTCATGTCTTGTCCATCTACATAAGGAGGTAAGGTGGCAAGCTTATAAGGTAGTTAACTTACTCTACAATTTGTGACCTCTCTCCTCATTCAATTCCATGACCATTTATCAGATAGCCCATGCTGAATGAAATCACTGTCCAAACTGCCCCCTCTCTCTGCTTCTCTATCATTATGGACAGTTCCACTGTTAACCCACGGATCATAAATTTGTCATCATGTCTTTTTCCTGCCACAGTCAGGTTGTTGCTAAATCTGTCCATTTCTTCCATTGTAATATCTGCATGTTGTCCCTCCCTCTCTGCTGCCCTGTCTTATTCAGCTCTAACTTTGACAACTGCAACCTCCTTCTCTCTGTCCTTCCCTTCATTCCGATTCTCATGTCACACATGTCAAGTCTATCTGATGTGCTGCAGCTAAAATAATTTTCCTAGCTCGTCACTCTGCCCTTACCATCCTTGACTTCAAGAAATGGTTACCAGCCCCTTGAATCAACTTTAAACATTGTGTGCATCCCATCAAGACTTCACATACCACTCTCTATGCCTCCACTTTAATCTTCTCCCACTCCACATTTGGCACCCCTTGATTCATGTGCCTTTCCACTCCCTAGATCCCTACTACCACTAACAACTCGGTCACTTTTCTGTCCCTTGTGTCTAGAATAATCTTCCTTTTGCTCTATGGTTATTATTGAAATATGTTGAGTTTGGGAGTTACCCACTGCTAGTTCTCCAATGACAATAAAGAGGTGACCCACACCCAGGCGTGTGTTAAATGACTAATAATCAGCAGGGGAATTGTAAAAAAGAGATTTACAATTCTGTAAGGGACAGTGGCATCATGTGATTTCCTCTCTCCTCTCCCACCTATGCTGAAAGCAACAAGAATGCTGGGAAGACAAAGACGAACTGAGGAGACTGGTCCCAAGCTGAGAAGGAAAGTCAGTCTGTGTATTAAGGATGTAACCTGCCTGCAACATCCAGTGGGGTGAGAAAAACTCCTTGATCCAAATACTGCTTAGTCTAATAAGGGTTAGGATTTAGACTACGTGCTTACCTTTTATTTTCTTTGGGAACTATCTCTGACCTTTATGCCTACCACTTATAGTAATCACTTAAAATTGATTTTTCTATAGTTAAATAAAAATAAAATAAATATAGAATATATACCTATCTCATAGAACTGGAAGGGATCTTGAAAGGTCATTGAGTCCAGTTCCCTGTCTTCACCACAGGACCAAGTACTATCCCTGACAGATTTTTGCCCCAGATCCCTAAATGGCCCTCTCAAGGATTGAACTCATAACCCCTGGGTTCAGTAGGCCAATGCTCAGACCACTGAGCTATTCTGCCTGAACTATGCCTTATTTTAATTTTTGATCCTTACCAGTGAGGAAATCTGTTCATGTTACAAAGGCTGGTGTATGTCCACTTTCCTTTGAAGAAGTGGTGAACTAATTAATATGTTTGCACTGTTCAAGAGAAGGTCATGAGATAGTATATTTCTGGGGTGCAAGACTGGCGGTTTGGAAGATTTGCTGGTGTTTCTCTATGTATGGTTCATGAGTGGCTTGGGGTGCCTGCATGCTACTTAGCTAGGTGTGACTCTGCATGCTGGTGGTTGAGTGGTTTGCTGCTTGTCACTAGCAAAGAGCCAGCCTAGGCTGGAGAGTTAAGTGGGCACAGTGATCCCACAGTTCCACATTGCACCTGAAGGGTCCTGTCACACTTACCCACTGGAAGTCTACAGTAGAGCTAGGAACTGAAGCCAAGTCTCCTGAGCCCCACTGTAGTGACTAGACAAGAAGACCATCTTTCCACTCCCTTCTAACTTCTTCTGTGGGGTGTATTGCAGGGTGTATAGCTCTGGTTACGTCTATGCTCCTCGACCCAAAAACTGGTAACCTGGATACAAGGGGGTTCTTATTCCCTTGTGTGGGCATGTAGTCAGGTTCACAATCTAGCCTCTTGCATTTACTGTTATCCCCTCTTGTCTTATGAAATAGACTGAAATATCCTCTTGGGTAGGAATCTAACTTTTTATTAGTTCTCGAAGGCACAAGGGAAATCTGGTTCATCATCATGAAGTGTTGTGTACTTTTACGGTGAACTTTATATTATGCATATCGTATTTTGGAGTTCCTTACTAAAGGTTTCCGAGCTCTAATTACCATTCCAGTCACAAAATAGGAGAAAATAAATGAGATAGTTTCATTTGGAAGTATAAAGCAGACACAGAAATACAATATAGATTATGTGCTGGAAATATAAAACACATGCTCTTTCTGTGTGTAGATCTGTTCTGTAAGTGGATTACTATTTGACTAACTAATCATTTTTGAAAAGATCAGATCACTTTTCTAATAGAATAAATCACAGTTTAAGGCACCATGTTTCACACTGTGCTGTAAAGTGTTGCCAACGAAGCACTATTCACCACATTCCTTGCATAATCCCATTACTTCATGCTATGTGATTGACATGACTTAGATTCTTTTTGCATCCTCCTAATTTCAAATGCATGGATGTTCTGCAGTCATTAAATCCTTTCAGATTTTTTTTTGTATGCTTCCCACTGTGCCACATGAGCTTCAAACACCATTACTCAAGTAAAGGCTTCCATAAAAATCTTAGTATATGTTGTCCTCAGTTACTGAGGTGGAACTCTGGAACCCCTGCATAACTATTTGGACATTTGGAAACACAATTTCATTCACAGCTGTGTTTTTTTTAGTAGATGATTATTTATGAAAGTACATGGAGAACAAATGATCTCCAGTGTCACAGTTTATTGTGAGTCTACAGCACATATATTAAACAGCGGGAGCATGATAGTCTCAATAAGGTGTTTGTTATCTAGAATGAAATATATCCTAAGAAGAACGTGATGGAAGAGAATTAGCCAAAGAAAGGAATGTGGCCCAGATTCTGTACCATATGCATAAGGCAGCCCTAAAGCTGGCAAAGCCTGCCACAGGGGGACTGTCCTACTGCAGGAAGATTTTCTGGTAGTGTAAAGTCAGTGTAGCAGGCACATCTCCACACATATGCTGTCACAGAAGGCAATGATGGAAGAAAGAGAACATGGCCAGGACTAACTGCCATATGGAGTTCTTGGATCTGATAACAGCTGTTGTAACGAAGAGGAAGACCAGATTAGAATGCGACTAGTAAACACAAAAGCAGTCTTTTCACCTTAACTGTCCTGACTTTCCCTCAGCCATAGCTGAGAATCTGGGCCTATACAAATCAAGAATTCCCTGCTTAAAAAAAGCATTATCCAAACAGAATAAATGTTTCAGAGGAATAACTTAGCTTTCCACTACCCCATTTCAAGTATAATGATCAATTAATCTGCAAGACCATAATTATGTTTTTATAAAGCAAGTACTATATAATTGCAGGAAACTGATGGCATGGGACAAATGTGGTGCCTTCAAAATTAAGCAATGCAAAAAGTGATTTGCATTAATCTCTTAAAGTACAAAGTTATTCTTTCTAGCATCTTCAATAAAAATTATACATTGCATACATGCTTTCCTTAGCTAAATTATGGAACTGCGAAGCAAACAATAGCAGCAGGGGAGAGGAATGCAGAGACATAGGCCTGGGAAGAAATACACATTTACAGCTGAGACTTAAAATGAATTGAGAATGGTGAGATAGAGGTAGATTGTTCAGATTCTAATAGCTGCAGAGGAGAAGGCTTTTGCACCAGATTGTGTAGAGGGACAGAGGAGGCCAAATTTGGATGGGGGGAGAAAGAGGAAAGCTGATAGAAATTAAATATTAGAGAATATGTAGCTGTCAATAAGTGATTTTGCACAGTTTTCTCAAACTTTGCTGCCCTAGAAAATATTTCAAAGACTTTATCAAATAGAAACTGTTTTAAAACATTGGTGAACATTAAAAACAAACAAAAAGAGGTTATGTTTAAAAAACATACAATGGCATGACATTTTTGGAGTTTTTCTTTCACATTAAAAAGGCTCAATGATCCTCTTTGGAGTAAAAAAAAAAAAAAAAACGTGGAAGGAGAAGGAAGTTTCAAAAAGTACTCCTGAACAGAAAGTCAGAAAGCATACTCTCTTATCCACTCAAACCATAGCATATTCTGATATTAGCAGCAATCAATGGTTGAAAGGGGATATTCCATGTAAGTAGGACAATGTGTATTCCACCGCTTTGAAATTTGTAGCAAAATTCACCTCTTGCCCACTCCTTTGTGCAGAATTGTGATTGTCGTGGAAAGAATCACCCACGCAGTGATTTTAGTTCACAGACTCAGAGCCTGAGGCCAGTTTATTGACATACAAACCAGTGCGCACTGGGGTGCAGCTCGAAAGTTGGCACCCCGAACAGCAGCTTGCAAGCTGCTTTTATTTCATCAAACCACAAGCAAGGTACAAACAATACGTCATGAGTTAAAAAATTGGGGCCGAATCATAAGCTAGACACAGGGTGAACACGAGCTCGGGGGCAAATCACAAGCTGGGGATGGGGTGAGCACGAGCTGATCACGAGCTAGGGTGTTGGGGTTGGGGTCAGTCCTCCCTCCTCCCCTTGCCTACTTTCTTAATTTCAGAGAGGTGGGTGTAGAGGGATGCTCGGTGGTTTCCGCAGAGGTGGTGCTCGGCCCTAGCTTGGGTACATTTCTTAAGACTTGGTACATGTCATTTTCCGGGGGATTTCGGCAAAGGCTAAGGGGGGCTTTTTAGGAGATGCTTAAAGGGGAACTATTATAGGTTATTTGCAGATAGTTGGAATTGGAGAATTTGCAGATAGCTACAACTGCAAGAGTGATTAGCTCTTTGCAAAAGCAATTTCTTAATGTATTTCATAAACTTGCGGTTATTATATTCTGTGTTTCTTTCCTTCCTTCCTTTTCCCTCCTCTATTACTACTTTTGTCTGGGTTTTGGCAGAGAATTGATTTGAGCAGTATTGTTCAGGCTTTTAGGCCTTTTCTATTCTGCACAAAGGTCACCATCATGACAGCCTTCTGTTGGAGGTGTTTTGGGGCCTGTAGGCCCAGAACTTTGGCTATCGGAAAGAAGGCCCCCCTGTCCTGTTCCTCCACATGATCCAGAATCTAAGATTGACTTGAAATTGTTTCTAGCCCACAGGTTTTAAAGATAACCTTGAAAACATATACCAAATGTAATCTGATGAAGTGCCATATTTCTGAGTCTGCAGACTGTATGTGCGGTGTGAAATGCTTCTTTCATCTGCTCCTACCTCATCTCTTCATGTTAACTCCAAAACTTAAAAATTGACAACTGAAGGCCCTAATGTTGCAAAGACATATGCACCTGATAACTTGAACAACTTTATTTTTTTTTAAACCACACACTGCTCTTGGAGGGGAGTGTATTGAGTAAGGGATTTGGTTCTGTCTAGACCTCTTTTTTGGAAGGCTATGCCCATTTTTTTCTAAGGTACGGCCAAAAGTGAACGAATCACTATGCCCTCCCTTGCTCCCTGGGATCAAAATAAAGTAAAGCTTCATTTACTAAAGCTTTTGATACTGTCTCACATGATCTTCTCATAAACTAACCAAGGAAATGTAACCTAGATGGAGCTACTACAAGGTGGGTGCATAACTGGTTGTAAAACTGTTCCCAGAGAGTAGTTATCAGTGGTTCACAGTCATGCTGGAAGGGCATAAAGAGTGGGATCCTGCAGGGATCAGTTCTGAGTCCAGTTCTGTTCAGTATCTTAATCAATTATTTAGATAATGGCATAGAGAGTACACTTATAAAGTTTGTGGGTGATACCACGTTGGGAAGGGTTGCAAGTGCTTTGGAGGATAGGATTATAATTAAAAATGATCTGGAAAAACTGGAGAAAAGGGTCAGAAGTAAATAGGATGAAATTCAATAAGGACAAATGCAGAATACTCCACTTAGGAAGGAATAATCAGTTGTACACATCCAAAATGGGAAATGACTGCCTAGGAAGGAGTACTGTGGAAAGGGATCTGGGCGTCATAATGGATCACAAGCTAAATATGAGTCAACAGTGTACCAATGTTGCAAACATCATTCTGGGATGTATCAGCAGGAGTGCTGTAAGCAAGACACGAGAAGTAATTCTTCCGCTCTATTCTGCACTGATTAGGCCTCAACTGGAGTATTGTGTCCCATTCTGCGCGTCACATTTCAGGAAGGATGTGGACAAATTGGAGAGAATCCAGAGAAGAGCAGAGAAGGTCTAGAAAACATGATCTATGAGGGAAGATTGAAAAAATTGGTTTGTTTAGTCTGGAGAAGAGACAACTGAGAGGGGACATGATAACACTTTTCAAGTACATAAAAGGTTGTTAAAAGGAGGAGGGAGAAAAATTGTTCTTCTTATCATCTGAGGACAGGACAAGAAACAATGGGCTTAAATTGCAGCAAGGGAGGTTTAGGTTGGACATTAGAAAAAACTCCCTAACTGTCAGGATGATTAAGCACTGGAATAAATTACCTATGGACGTTGTGGAATCTCCAACATTGGAGATTTTTAAGAGCAGGTTGGACAAACACCTGTCAGGGATGGTCTAGATAATACTTACTCCTGCCATGAGTCCAGGGGACTGGACCAGATGACCTCTCGAGGTCTCTTCCAATCCTATGATTCTATCTTTCTTGGTACAGATAATATTCTTTTGAGATGGCTAAGTGTAACTCTCAATTGCACATGTAGCAACAGACTGGCTTTAGGAGTTCCTGCCTTCCAGGCCTCTGCACAAACCTTTCATTTGCAGCAATCTAGAGTCAACACTACTAAATATTGAACTTTGGTTTAGGAATCTTTACTTCCATGTTATTTTTGTCTTTTTTTCTTCTGCACTTGTCTTGTTCCATTTAATTCAGTCACTGAATCTTTTTTACATCCTTCTTCTCTCTCTTCCATTAAGCCTCACTAGTAAGATTAGCTGGATTCTATTTGTGGTTCTGCACTATTTCACCATACATTTCAGTTGGCCTGATCTTTGTGCTCTGAGCCAAGAGAAAGGGGATACCAGGGGTATGCACAGGAATGTAAATTTCACTGCCTCTGCCCTGGGGACAGAGAAGTTCTGTGCCCCCGCCAATTACTGCGGGGGGGGGGGGGGTAGCGCTATGTCCCTGCTTGCAGCTATCATTATACCAATGAGCTAGCAACATTGGGATAACATTGTAAAGAGGCAAAAAGAGGCAAGCAGGAACTACTAATCATTTATTATTTTATGTGCAGTGCTGATCCCCATTCCAATGCCAATTCAATAGGAAAGAAGCATCTTCGTGGAACTGTACTGTGCCAACCCCTTCCATCTAAACAGCTGCCTGTCATGACTTCTCAGCAGGTTTCACATCTGTGCCTTCTACCTACTACTTTATATCTGATTGCCAAAGGGCAGTGTCTGTCATTTGCCTATAGAGTACCACGCATATTTATAAGTATTATAAGTACTTATAATAGTAATAATATTGATTCAAATCCCTAACACTGACAGCTCCTGTCCTTTACTTTAGAATGGGGTGGGAAGCGTAGGGAACTTTATGCTACCTTCATATCCTCCGATTTTGGAGCCAACTGGGGTCTCCAGCTTATACCCAGGAACTCTAATTTTTCACCTAGCAGCTTATGCCCTACCCCTTGGGCCAGTGACTGGAAAGAAAGTGGCATAGAAAGGCATAAAGATTTCCCAGTGCACAGGAAATTAGGTGGGGGAGGCTGATCTACAGGGTTCATGGAACATTTGGACAAAGAAGTGTATGAACTAAAACATGTTGCAATATCCTACCATTAAATGCACAGTATCCATATAGTAAAAAATAATTGTGCATCAGTTTGTAGTGTGTAAAAATGAATTCTGACATCTAGGCCATGATCTTTCATTAAATATTCACTTTCAGATTTTTTTTTTTAATTTCCCTAGCTACTGTGCAACTGAGATCTCCATGTTAGCTTTTATTTGCAGTTTTTTTCATTATGGGCCAGATTCGGATACTGTTACCTTAGAGGACCACTGGTAGAATATGGTTCTATTCAACATGAATAAGAGAATTAGAGTCTAGCACCACATAAAGGAGTCACCCATTACCTTTATAAATACTTACCAAAATTTCTCACTGATGCAAAGACTACAAACTTCACCCCGAATCACTCCAAATTGAATCAGTATAACTAAGAGTATGTCTACACTATGAAATTAGGTCGAATTTATAGAAGTCGATTTTTAGGAAGCGATTTTATACAGTCGATTGTGTGTGTCCCCACTAAGCGCATTAAGTCGGTGGAGTGCGTCCACAGTACTGTGGCTAGTGTTGACTTTCAGAGCGTTGCACTGTGGGTAGCTATCCCACAGTTCCTGCAGTCTCCACTGCCCATTGGAATTCTGGGTTGAGCTCCCAATGCCTGTTGGGGCAATAACATTGTCATGGGTGGTTTTGGGTACATGTCGTCAGTCTCCCCTCCCTCTGTGAAAGCAATGGCAGACAATCGTTTCACACCTTTTTTCCATGCAGACACCATACCATGGCAAGCATGCAGCCCACTCAGCTCAGCTCACTGACACTGCCGCTGTTGTGTCCTGGGTGCTGTTGTCAGCGGACGATGCAGTAGGACTGCTAACCACTGTCATACACCGCTTCCGCTGCAACTCTGCTCTGCTGCTCTTGTCTCAATAGCGAATTTCTCCATGTTGTCTGTCATGTGCTCCCGGGTACGTGTGTTCTTCCTCGGGAAATGTGCGCAGTGCTAACCATCATCCTCCATAGCTTCCGCTGCAACTCTATTCTCCTGCTCTTGTCTCAATAGCAAATTTCTCCATGTTGTCTGTCATGGGCTCCCGGGTACGTGTGTTCTTCCTTGGGAAATGTGCGTGGTGCTAACTGTCGTCCTCCACTGCTTCCGCTGCAATTCTGCTTTGCTGCTCTCCTGGTGCCATGAATCCACCTCGCAGGTCCTCTCGTTCTTCTGTATAAATATCTATTCTCATGGCATCCGTCGTCATCCACTGCTTCCGCTGCAACTCTGCTCTCCTGCTCTCCTGCAGACGCCATACCATGGCAAGCATGGAGCCCCTCAGCTCACCACTGCTGTTGTGAGCATTGTAAACATCTCGTGCATTATCCTGCAGTATGTGCAGAACCTGCAAAAGCAGGCGAGGAGGCGACGACAGCGCGATCACGATAGTGATGAGGACATGGACACAGACTTCTCTCAAAGCCTGTGCCCTGGCAATTTGGACATCATGGTGGTAATGGGACAGGTTCCTGCCATGGAATGCCAATTCTGGGCCCAGGAAACAAGCACAGACTGCTGGGAGCGCATAGTGTTGCAGGTCTGGGATGATTCCCAGTGGCTGCGAAACTTTTGCACGCATAAGGGCACTTTCATGGAACTTTGTGACTTGCTTTCCCCTGCCCTGAAGTGCAAGAATACTAAGATGAGAGCAGCCCTCACAGTTGAGAAGTGAGTGGTGATAGCCCTTTGGAAGCTTGCAATGCCAAACAGCTACCAGTCAGTCGGGAATCAATTTGGAGAGGGTAAATCTACTGTGGGGCTACTGTGATCCAAGTAGCCAATGTAATCACTGAGCTGCTGCTATCAAGGGTAGTGACTCTAGGAAATGTGCAGGTCATAGTGGATGGCTTTGCTGCAATGGGGTTCCCTAACTGTAGTGGGGCGATAGACGGAACGCAGATCCCTATCTTGGGACCAGACCACCTTGGCAGCCAGTACATAAACCGCAAGGGGTACTTTTCAATGGTGCTGCAAGCACTGGTGGATCACAAGGGATGTTTCACCGACATCAACATGGGATGGTGGGGAAAGGTGCATGACGCTCGCATCTTCAGGAACTCTGGTCTGTTTGAACATCTGCAGGAAGGAACTTACTTCCCAGACCAGAAAATTATTGTTGGGGATGTTGAAATGCCTATAGTTATCCTTGGGGACCCAGCCTACCGCTTAATGCCATGGCTCATGAAACCATACACAGGCACCCTGGACAGTAATAAGAAGCAGTTCAACTATAGGCTGAGCAAGTGCAGAATGGTGGTAGAATCATAGAATCATAGAATATCAGGGTTGGAAGGGACCTCAGGAGGTCATCTAGTCCAACCCCCTGCTCAAAGCAGGACCAATTCCCAACTAAATCATCCCAGCCAGGGCCTTGTCAAGCCGGGCCTTAAAAACCTCCAAGGAAGGAGACTCCACCACCTCCCTAGGTAACGCATTCCAGTGCTTCACCACCCTCCTAGTGAAATAGTGTTTCCTAATATCCAACCTAGACCTCCCCCACTGCCACTTGAGACCATTGCTCCTTGTTCTGTCATCTGCCACCACTGAGAACAGCCGAGCTCCATCCTCTTTGGAACCCCCTCTCAGGTAGTTGAAAGCAGCTATCAAATCCCCTCTCATTCTTCTCTTCTGGAGGCTAAACAATCCCAGTTCCCTCAGCCTCTCCTCATAAGTCATGTGCTCCAGACCCCTAATCATTTTTGTTGCCCTCCGCTGGACTCTTTCCAATTTTTCCACATCCTTCTTGTAGTGTGGGGCCCAAAACTGGACACAGTACTCCAGATGAGGCCTCACCAATGTCAAATAGAGGGGAACAATCACGTCCCTTGGTCTGCTGGCAATGCCCCTACTTATACAGCCCAGAATGCCGTTAGCCTTCTTGGCAACAAGAGCACACTGTTGACTCATATCCAGCTTCTCGTCCACTGTGACCCCTAGGTCCTTTTCTGCAGAACTGCTACCTAGCCATTCAGTCCCTAGTCTGTAGCAGGGCATAGGATTCTTCCGTCCTAAGTGCAGGACTCTGCACTTGTCCTTGTTGAACCTCATCAGGGTTTTTTTGGCCCAATCCTCTAATTTGTTTAGGTCCCTCTGTATCCGATCCCTACCCTCCAGTGTATCTACCACGCCTCCCAGTTTAGTATCATCTGCAAACTTGCTGAGAATGCATTCCACACCATCCTCCAGATCATTAATAGAGATATTAAACAAAACCGGCCCCAGGACCGAACCTTGCGGCACTCCGCTTGAAACCGGCACCTATCATTCAAAGACTTATACAAGTGCTTAACTCTATGCACTGTGAAGTCAATGAAAATATTCTTGCAGTTTGATAGGCAAAATACACGCAACTCATTTCAGGATCAGGGCTTTAGAGTGTAGGAGAGTGAAAGTGATTTTTTGTTGTTGTGGGAATGTTTGTTTCTCCTGGTGTGACTAGAAGATGGCTTCATGTGAGAAGCTTATGTGAATAATTTTTACTCTAGTAAAAAGTCCACTGGATTTCAAAGTTACTTGTGTATAAATGCTCACAGGCTTGATCTCATAATTATCAATAGTTAGTTATGTAAACCTCTAAGATATGGGACAGTCAATCTTAGCAGGAAAGAATTATACCTTAGTAGCCAACGCCTAGAAAAATTGACTCTAAGTATGAGAAAATTACCCTACCAATTAAGCTGTCAGCACCTTAGTCTAAGAGTAAAATTTAAAAAATAGCCGTTTTACACAGGACACTGATGTACATCTGCTGCAGCCAGTATTACTCAATGACATGAAGTGCTAAATAGTTTTGGAAACTCTGATTATACATTTTTGTAGCCTCCTGAGAAACCTTGTTTAATTCTTGAGCATTTACTTTCCCTTTAAGATAATATTCACTGTTACAGCTCTCCTTCACTGACAGCAATGGTTAAAATGTATTTTTGTACTTCCTGTCATGAAGTCCCTTACAAGCCCTTTCATATTTTGTCTTAACTAGTATCCACATGATATAGATTCATAGATTCATAGATTCTAGGACTGGAAGGGACCTTGAGAGGTCATTGAGTCCAGTCCCCTGCCCTCCTGGCAGGACCAAATACTGTCTAGACCATCCCTGATAGACATTTATCTAACCTACTCTTAAATATCTCCAGAGATGGAGATTCCACAACCTCCCTAGGCAATTTATTCCAGTGTTTAATATTTTCATTGACTTCACAGTGCATAGAGTTAAGCACTTGTATAAGTCTTTGAATGATAGGTGCCTAAATACACACACACAAGAAAGAAGGGGAACTCTCACTAAATCCTCTAATTTACTTAAGTAACCTCTTCAAAGGATTTTTTTCTTTTTTTCTCCTCTCCCTTTACCCCTCCCTCCCATAATGGCATGTTTGAGGAGATTGGGACTGGAAACTGGGGAGGAAACAAGAGGCTGGGACTGGTAGGGTGGGGAGGGAAACAGGGCGCGGGAGGGACAAGAGCCAGTTGGCTCAGGAAGGGAAAAACAAAACTGGATGAGGGGCGGGGATATTGGGACTGGCTAGATAAGAAGACTGAGACTAAAAACCAGTGGGGAGGGAATGGGGGCAGAGACATTTGAGATGGAACTGGGGTGGGGTGAAAACTGGACAGTTTGAGCAAAGACACTGAGACTGTGAGCCAGTTTAGCTGAGAAGAGACAATGGAACAGATCATGTTGTTAAAGACTCATAAAGCATATGCACAAGGGGGTGGGGAGAATTAAGATTGCACCCACATTTGACAATGCTCTAAAACAACACACTTTTATCACAATGCTCTAAAACAACACACTTTTATCACAATCCCTGAGAGAGTGACATATGCCAAATAGCATTTAGCGATGACAGGAAGGGAGTTGGTCATTTACACTAGCATGCCTTCTCTCCTTCTTCCCCCATGACCTGTTTCTTTCACACTGCAAATTGTAAGAGATAGGGGAGCAAAGAGAAGAAGGTGATGCTGATGTGACTTTCGTTGGGGTTGTCAGCAGAAGCAGAGGACGTCTGGAATTAGATATTAATGCCTCTTTTCTAAAGATCTCTAAGCTCCATACAGTATGTGTGAGGCTCAGCCCTAAGAGTGGGGTATGCACACAACTGGTATGATCATAATCTTAAACCCTAAAGAAATGACTATGTGCTAAATCAGGGACCTGAAGCAAAGCCATTTGAAGACTTTTCATTGACTTAATTGAGCTTAGGAGTTGATCTTTATTATAAAACAAAAATTTGTGAGTGTTTTTAAAGCATCTTGTATTGTGTTAATCTCTAAAGGCAAAGTTTCCAACCTAGGTATCAAAACTAGGCTTCCAAATCCATATAGAAATTCTCCAAAGAGCATGCCATGCAATTGTTGCTAAACAGCATTTTGATAATCAGTCTGTGCATGTGTCATGAGACTGATGGTTATTTGCATATTATGTTTACAGCTTCAGCAAGAGAATAAAGATGGAAATTCCAGTTGCACACTATAGCTTATTAAAACAAACAAACAAACAAACAAACCAACCACATTAGTCTGTCACTGAAAATCCTAGCCTTTTCAAAATATTATGCTGTGAAAGTGTTTGAAGCAAAATTAGCCTGTTTTTTGTTATATTTTTGCGTGTCTTAAGCCAATCTGGGTGGAAGTGACCTGCCCTACTTGTATATTATTTGTTATGTTAATTTAGCTCTCTCCCTGGGCAGCAATCCTGTTCATATTGAAGCCAATGATAGTTTTGCCAAGAGCTGCAGGTCTGAATCCAAAATTTATTGTGATATTGCTTTTAAAAGCAAAGAAACATTTTTTCTAAACTATAAAAAGTTGGAATTATGAGACAAACATCAATAAATAAACCACTTTCACAATTAAATATCAATAAAATCTTTGATTTCTACAATCTTAAATAAATGGTTTCTCATTGGGCCTAGCAGAATGCAGTCTCATTAGAGAAAAAGCACAGGTTTTTAAGTGGCTATAGTAATGCTAAATGATGAGCTGCATTATTGACAATAGGCTCCCAATTATCAAAAGATCAATTTGCAGAATCTTTATTAGCAAAATCTGATTTTGATTTTTATGAGACAAACAACAGACCTGATTACAGACATTGTTCTTTGTAAGCTATTTGACTCTTCCCTCTTGAGTAGCATTAGAAGAGGTATTTCACAGGCTTTCAGCATTAGCACCTGTAGATGCAAAGTCACACCAATTTATTTAATCATCTTCTGAGTGCAAGCAGTAGTTTAGAGCATGAAGGGTATCTAACATACAGTACTTAAACAGAGTGTACTAAATCGATCAGAGTGGTTGTAACTCTCTCTATTCAGTTTCTTTAACTCCCCTCAGGAAACAGTTTCAGTGTGCAGTGTGATTGAAGCATGCTGTGTGAGGCAAAATGCTCTGGCATTTTTTCTCCTCTTCTTATTGCTCTATCTGATCAGCTTAGATGGAAGACTATAATTGTTAAAATCATAGGCAGGAAATGGGAAGTGAAATATCCCATTTCAACACTATTGCTCAGAAAGATGACTGACATGGTTCACACTTTATCTAATTTCCAAGGACAATTTAAAAAAAAAATCTAGCCCGATAGTCACACTGGGATCAGATTGCTGGTTGTTTTGAATGGATGTCAATTGAATTGGTTGTTTCCTTTAAATACTTAAGAAAAAGTGGAACATCTTAGTTCTGATACAAAAGACCAAGTTTGATTACTGTCAGTTTTGAAGATGTGCTACTCCAGAGAATTTTGGATTAAGAGACAAGTGAATAATTATTCTTCCATTAAGCAGTTGGGGATATGCTATACAGTGAAAGCATCACTAAAACCGAACAAAAAATACTGCTTGAGTACATCATTGTTGTAGCAGTGCCATGTAACATTGCTATAGTTGGGGCTGTCAGTATTTTGAGAAAACTGCCTTTTCTTATGACAAAAATATATTGGTAATTTTTGCGACTAGAGAAGAGTCAAAATTCATTGATTTCTTTTGGTGCAATCTGCTTTTAAACATTCTCCATAGTTCCCCTATTCATGAAATCAAGAAATAGGTTTCAGCTAGGGGACCAACTAAGTAAGGAATATTATAAAACTAATGGAATCCTGAAAGAGTTGTGCAGCATAAACACTACTATGTTTTTTGTATCCAATTCTTAGCTCTATCATCTGACCCGATTACAAACACAGTTGTGTTTACACTGACGTTTATTTGAAAACACAGCCATTTGTTATCCATATTTGTACATTCACATTTATCACGCTACCTAGCCCTGTATTCTGGGAAAATCTGGCTAGCTATCCCCATGCTGTCTCTGCAGGGGATAAAGTTCCTGCAGGACATGCACCAGCCACTAGTGCATCAATTTACTTTAGGATTTCATTCTTCACAGAAATCTGGGAGGAAGGAAGGTGGGCTAGACTGGTTAATGACATATAATTAGAGCATCTCACCTATACTGTGCAAAACCCTTCACAGCAATACACCCAAGTTCTAGACTAGGCCTCTGGTGAAGGTAAAAAACTGTTAGCTAGCATGGCTACTAACTGAATATTAACTATGTAGTATGTGGATGCAAGTCATACTTAGAGCCAATGTTATCACTAACTGGTTACAAACTCAGTGCAAAAGTTATAAATGTACATAGGGACATATTAGTTACATGGAGGGAGACCTGTGAGTTATCACTATGGTGTTGCTATTACCCTAATCAAACATAAGTAGATAAAACATATACCCTCAATAGGAATCAACGTTTCCCAGAATGTTAGGATTCCATAAGAACATAAGAATGGCCATACTGTGTCAAACCAATATTCCATCTAGCCCAGTGTCCTGTCTTTTGACAGTGGCCAATGCCAGGTGTTTCAGAGGGAATGAAGAGAACAGGCAATCATCAAGTGATCCATCCCCTGTCACCCATTCCCAGCTTCTGGCAAACAGAGGCTAGGGACACTCAGAGCCTGGTGTTGCATCCCTGCCCATCCTGCCTACTAGCCATGGATGGATCTATTCTCAATGAACGTATCTAGTTCTTCTTTGAATCGTGTTATAATTGTGGCCTACACAACATACCCTGGAAAAGAGTTCCACAAGTTGACTGTGCATTGTGTGAAGTACTTCCTTTTGTTTTAAACCTGCTGCCTATTCATTCATTGGGTGACCACAAGTTTTTGGGTTATAGGAGTAAATAACATTTCCTTATTCACTTTCTCCACAGCAGTCAAGATTTTTTTTTACCTGTATTGACTAGCTGCTCCAAAAACAGTGATATATGGTATCAAGAAACTTTATCTCTGCATACCATCCTAAGGCAACATGTACCCAGTCAATGTGGGGATAGTTGAAATGACCTCCCTGCACCTTTAAGCAGGGGGGTATTTGGATGGATTGCTGAATGAAGGGAACAGTGCTTTATGGCTGGCACAGGGGGAGAGATGAAAACTGCTGCAAAAAGGGTCAGCGTGGTTGCTGAGTCACCCTCTAGGCCCTGGGCCGGGATCTTCCCTTTTACATGGAGCAGTCTGAAGCAGGAGGCAACACAGCAGTGCAGCAGGTCTTAGCCACATGGTTCCATGTGGAAGCAAAACAGTAAGAAAGGGGGAAGGGAGGTAATTTATCCCTTCTTCTGGCTGGGGTAGGGCGAAGCAGGCACCTGATAGTAGCTCCACAAGGGGAGGAGGTCAGGGGATATGGCTAGCAAGGCAGCCTGCAGTCTCATTCATTCCCTGGGTAGGGGCACAAGGACAGGGAGGGTCCCCCCTCGATCTCCACTGCTAGGGGTAGGGAATGGGAAGGGGCAATTTTGCTCAGCTCGGCACCCTGTGGAGGCAGGACTTTAAGCAGTGTAGGGGCAGATCAAGAGGGACAGGAATCATGTTTCAAATTTTCCTGCTGAGGGCAGGGGACAGCAGGCTCCATGTGGAAGCACAACAAAAAAGGGAGGGGGAGTTACCTGGTTAGTCAGCTCTAAGGAACATGCTGGCATGGGATATAGGTGGGAGGAGAAGGGATACAGCAAAGCCACCCCCCTCTCCACCCAACAACTGAGCTGTGATAATTGGGTTAAGGGCTGATTTTAGGTGTTCGCTTGGGGCGCACCCAGGGAATTTTCACTTCTTCCCCTTTCTGTCAGGCTCAGCACTAGCACTGGTAGAAGAGCGGGGAGATTCAAAGGCTGCACAGGGCATATGTAGTGGGGTTGTGGTTATGGGAGTTAGTGGCATCAGGGGAGTAGCCATGCAACTGGGGGCATGGGGCTGGTGCTAGGCCAGGGGCAGAGGAGCCCCCAGGGGGGTTTCCTGTTTCGTTAGTAAAGGCAGTCCTCCCACCCCAAAGTTCATGGCTTGGGGGACTCCAAAGGAACCAAACTTCTACCTCAGTCAGCAGGAATTTTCATGCAAGTGGTTAAGACTGCTGTTTCTAAGGTTGTCGTCACAGCATTTGGGTTTCCAAAGGATTCAGGATTACCCGGAGCATTGATGTTCGTTCCTCCCAACTGATTACAAGCCGTGAGGACAATGCTGATGCAGTGGTGTCAGGGCAGCAACAAATGTATATGGCATTGGGTGCAGGCTTCTGAAAGGTTCATACAACTATCAGTGCAGGCATATTTGCACATTACGTTTTGGGGCACATTCAGGTGTTCATGCCACAGCGGTATGAAAAGGACCCCGGGGGGGAACCAGCATAGGGATCAAATCAAGTGTCACCTACAGGTTGGCAAGGGCACCATTTCCAGTTCAGATGGAGATGTTAAGGTTCTGTATTTGGCAGTGCCTTTATAAAGCAGATGGGGGCACCTTTCGGTGGGTTTAGTAGTCTGTTGATGGGGACTATAAATAATACACAGTCACACAAAACCACTATGAGTCATGGGCGTGCATGGGATATGTAGAGTGTGATCAAGTAAAACATGTTAAAAGACACGGGTGTGGTTGGGGCTATGTGGTTTAAAAAAAAAGACAAAAAAAACTAAACAAAAAACACAAAAAAACAAAAACCCATGGGATTCTACAGGAATCAGCTGAAGACAGGGTAGCAGGGCCCATCACACAATGGACTGCAGAAAACTTGCAGGTTTATCTCCTGGGGCTTGATCATCAAATATGCTCCAGGATAATATCCATTACTTTATTACATTTCCTGGGTTTATACTAGCATAGCAGTTGCTTTGCCTCACTTTTGCATAACAGGTTTTGAAGCTGGCACCAGGAGCCAGCCAACAACCTGAGTAAATTCTGGTAGCTACATGGAACTTGGGGGTAGGATGGTTACCCTTATAGTATGGAGATCCACTGCTGCCTTTCCAATGGCAGTGCTATGGGAAAAGTCTTAACAAAATCACGTAATTACAGGAGCGGAAAGGCTGGTCACTGAATGGCCCATTACACAGCAACAGGCGCTGCAGAACACGGGGTCATGGGCAACTGTCAACTGGCGTCCTCAACAATCTTGGAATCCCCTCCCGGCTGTTACATTTGTCAGTGGGGCTAATGGGTTATCCATATCCACACAGCAGTCTTCACTCAAGGGTTGCTCAGTCATTCGTAATCAGGGGCCACAACAGCTGTGGTGCAGCGGGGTACAGGGGCACAGGCAATTCTGACAATTGGGCATTAGCATTTGGAAGCATACAATATGGTGTGCAACCTCGGGTGGTCAGTCACCATTAATGTGTTGTCATTCCATTCCAGATGTGGGCAGACCAGCCATGGATGGGGTGGTGTGGATCCATGGGCACAGGATTGTTTTTCTTATGCACACAGGCAGATGTCCTAGTAGCCTTAAGGGTTGGCAAGTGGGGTCCAGGATGGGGCAAGGCTGTGTTGGCATGGAAGGAGAAGCATGTTATGGGACCAGCTCATGCCACTGCTGTGTGCTGAGGGGCCAATTAGCAGTCACTGACATAATGTGGCACACATTGGAGAACACTATTTGGGAATGTGTAAAGTAGTTCAAAAACTGCCCAAAACAAGAAGGGACTTCATGCAAATCCATGTTGTCACACATGCCTTCATGCATGGTCTGGCTGAGAGCCATGGAATGCCACCCGGATGGACAAGGCTTGACAGATTCTAACAGGGGGGTGGCCAAATCCCTTGGGGTCATAAAGGCCCAGCAATTTGTGCACTCTGGGGCACCAAATTATTCAGGGAGTATGGGGTTCCCCTGTAAAGCCTGGGAGTCCATTTGTTTTGGCCAATAAAAAAGCGGGGGGCAGTAAAAGATGTCTGGGAACCGACTGGGTATGGGGAGGGGCAGCCAAGCCAATTACTGGTGCCTCCTTTGGGGGGATGTCCAGTGCAGGTACTCCATAGGACAGGTATACAGTGACTGGATAAATGGCTTGGAAAAGGACTTAAAAAGAAGTGTTCATTAAAGGAACAAATGGGGGGCGGTTGGTGACTCCTATGATTGATATGGCAGGGAGCCAACCCCCCATTCTTATAGCCCACCATAGCCCTCCTATGACAGGGGTGGATGGTAAGGTCCCAGCAATGGACTTGCTGGAGGGACCTGGATGGAAAAAGAGGGGGAGCGGGTGGGAACACCCCCCCCCACGAGGTATGGTAAAGTCCTAGCAATACATTTTCAGGAGGGAATTTGATGGGAAAGATGGGGGGGGAAGGGCTGGTAAAAGCCCCCAGGTAATTACGGAAAAACATTGGGTTACCTGTACTGTAGACTTTTATCTGCCAGGTAGTCCCAGACATCTAATAGTAAAGGTGCAGCCTGATTAAACCCATGTCAAATGTCTCCTGTCCTTCTTTCGGTATAAACAGACAATCCCCCATTATTATTGAGTTTTTTTTTTTTATTTTTATAGCCTCTCTAATTACCCTGAGCATTTTACAGTCACCACCACTATCCTGGTCACGTGGTCAATAGTATATCCCTACTGCTATATTCTTATTATTGCATGTAACAAACACTTCAAACATTAAGTGTTAGATTCTGAGCTAGCTGTGTGTGGAGTAATGGCATGACCGGGAGCTGCAAAAAGTGGCACAGCATCTGGGGAGATGAGACACGTGGTGAAAACTATAGTGTAGGTTGATGTAAGGATTTATACCAAAGTGTCATGTTACCTTGCTCCCAGGGTTTCTGGGTAATGTAAGTTTTATCAGTGGACTTTGGTTTCAATCTCTCATCTTGCAAAACAGCTTATTTAAGCAGCAAGATAACATTTTACTACTTGTGTCCCAATTACAAGCTCAACCTGGAATGGCTGACAGATGTGTTCCTTGACTGGGATGTTGCCAGAGAAAGGAATAGGAGTGAGGGTGAATCTAATCATATAAACTAGAAGCACCCATGTAGTTGTCTTCACGGAGACACAGAGATCTAGATGGGATTCCAAAGAGATTAATGATGTATGTTTGATTAGATGTACCTTTATATTTTCCTTTGTAATTATTTCCCGTCATCATTAATAACACCTTTAGCTAGTTTTCAGCAGTTATGTCCAATCTACATTTTTTCATATTCACGCGGTATAGCATGTCCTAGTATGTTGTGTGAAATAAATGTCTTATCTCTAATGCTCCTTGACTCTATTGTTTTTTAAGATAGTTATTTTTTTCTGTGTGTCTCTTAATGGTATGTTACCAGACAGTACTATTTATTAAGTTTGGACCTCATTAGGTGGGATAAGGAAGGTGTATGGATATCAGCCCCCAGTGTCCAGGGTATATCATTTAAGTATAAGGAAATGAGTTTGAATTCCAGCAAAACATCTTGGGTATCTAATACATTTTTAACTGTATTTTAAGGGCATGTGTTGAATGGACACAGAATGGATGCATTTGGGAGAGAGGCTTATCACAGGATGTATTGTCTCATAACAGGCACTAGTCAGATTTCCTTTGAGTTATTTTCTCATCACAAATATATTAAAAATTTATAGCCAAATATGGAGATCTTAGAATTGAAAGAAATTGCCCAAGCCCTTTCAGTGTGTGACAGTTAATGCTTGTCCCCACTGTATATATTACCTCTCACACATCACATACTGTGCAGTCCTGTCTCTACTGTGTTGAAACTATGGTTTGGTCCCCACCAGGTTGCTAATGCAAAATATCATGCTTAGGTGAGAATGCTATGAATTATTTTCTATTTCTAGAGGGAAGAGGAGGGATGGACAACTGCAATAAAAAATAGTTTTATTACTGCTTCTGAATTTTAATCCAAGTGTTTCCAGCCTCTGCCACTTGTCTTTGTACTGTATGATAGCCACACTTGGGCCTCTGTCCGTGATGTAAAACACACAAACAGCAGACTAGATCAGCAGCATTTTGAAGTTGTTCAGGGAACATATTGATAACATGGTCTCATGAATTTTATTTGAAATGACAGAAAAGACTGTGACATTCCCAAATAATATGTAAAGCCTGGCTACACTGGCAGACAGAACTCCTGGCAACTGCAAATAGGGGAATGCTTCATTTGCCCGTACTGCTGCTCCTCTGTTCTTTGTCATATGTACATCTAGTGAAGAGAACTATACAGATTAATAGATTCTAGGTCCAGAAGGGACCACTGTGATCATCTAGTCTGACTATGCCCAAGTACCATTATGATGGTAAGGCTCCAAATGAGGCCTGCTACGCTAATGAAAGCTATTCATGTCAGTAATGCTCCCAGTATTTATTTGGGGAGATTGGTACCCATCATGAGCCAATCCCATCAATCCAAGGTAGCTGGGATGATCCATTTCTTAACCACTGAAGGGTTGAAAGACTGCACCTATCAGTAGATGATATGTGGATCTATTCTTCCAGGATTACATGATTACTCTAAGTAGTCTAAACAATGGGATCCTGTTACAGAAATAATCTATGCTACTCGATAGGTGGAAGTTACTTTGGAAAACGGAAACTGACAATGCAAATGCCTAGGAATCACCTCAAATATACAATTTGCCACACCTGTGCTTATGTAAAGGAGGGTGGGAATATTCTTTCTGGTCACATAAGGGGAGGAGAGGCATTGTCTTTCACATGGCTGGTTCAGTCTGATCACCTGGCGGACCTCTGGAGCCATACAGCCTTATACAGTATTGCCTTTCTATACTAAAGGATGAGAATCATTTGTCAGCCAGATTGTAGGAGGGGCTAGCCATTTTTGGTGGCCTCTGTGGGATGCTCTGAACAGAGGAGTGAAGCAAATTCTAAAAGAAAGGGGATGGTGTTTTTTGCTTATTTAGTTGTAATCAGAATATTTTAATTCTTTTTATGTGACAGAATGAGAGCATGCAGTACAAGGTGGGCTCCCCTTCTGGGAGCAGAAATATTCACAACTGTATGAGTGATTGGAATTTTATGGTAATAGGAGTAGGTGTGGGTTCCTTTATTGTGATCATAAAACAAAGAATAAATTCCAACCTTTGTTATATCTTTCTGCACCTCACAGGAGTGGGGAAAGGTACAGGGAAATGGCTTTCCACTTTTTCCTTCATATCTTTCCCTCTGATACAGAGAGACTGATATTTAACGTGACTCAAGTTGAAGATGACCTACTTATGGGCTTGATTCTGCAGTCCATACATGAGCAAAGAGCCAACTGATGTCACTGGGAGATTTGCCTGAGAGAGGATAATAATACTGGACTCATTGTCCAAGCCACACAAGAAACATATAAATGCAGACTAAAATACTGAAGGGGGATCACAATAGTGAGTGAGGGATGGAGACAATTCCAATTCCAGCCACTAACATCTTCCTCTTTCCTGTATGATGGAAAGGTGACCCAAGAGGATGTATGCCCATATCAGTGATGTCACCATCCTATGGCGATATGCATCTAATACCCTGAACCCAAAAATATTTACACACATGCTTAATTTTAGACACATGGTCTCAAGGGAACTACTCTTGTAAGTGAAGTTAAGCTCACACCTAAGTGGTTGCAGGATCAGGGTCTTAAAGACTCATTTGTTTTATTTAAGTTATTGCTTATTTAGAAAATAAATAATTAGTTGGATAACTTGAGCAAAATTGTTTTTTTTTTTTTTTTTTTTTTTTGTGAAGGCTCTAACAGGGTTCAAAATAGAAATAGATACACTCGTGGAGGATAGATCCATCAATGTCTATTAGCTAGGATAGACAGGGGTGGTGTCCCTAGACTCCGTTTGCCAGAAGCTGGGAATGGGCGACAGGGGATGGAGCACTTGATGATTACCTGTTCTGTTCAATTCCCTCAATCCCACTTGGCACTGGCCACAGTCAGAAGACAGGATACTGTGCTAGATGTGCCTTTGGTCTGACCCAGCATGGCCGTTCTTATGTTTTCTTAGTTAAATGATTACTTTGTTTATGGCAAGCTGATGCACAAGTCAGATGAACAAAACAAATCAAGGATTTAAAAAAGAACGGACTTAAATTTCTTAATTATAAACATTTAATCTACAATTGTAATGTTGAAATTTTATCTGTAGTGGCATTGTATAATATAGACTGAACGAGTAGGGTTGTGATTACATCATGTAAATGGTGGTGATCTTCACAGGAAATACTGGGGAATCTTATGATAGATTATATGTCTTGCATCTTTGACTACCTCACTTGCTGTCTACCCGCTTTTCTGAATATCTCAAACCACTGACCAGCTTCAGACATCCACTTTTCATATTAAAACCAACCTATTGGGTGAAATATTTCACCCTTCTTCCCTCTTCCCGCTCTATTCCCCCCACCCCCAGATAACCCTTTTGGGCCACAAACAAGGTAAGATTCAAGCCTGGACCAGTGACATGTTTTCTCTATATAAAAATGGAAAGCTCATTACTTTGATACCTTGCACAGCTAGATACAGGAGCTTTATCATGGCTGTCAGAAGGTATGTCTACACTGCAATTAGAAGCCCTTTGGCTGGCCCAAGCCTCCTGACTTGGGTTAAGGGACTCAGGCTAAGGGGATGTTTAATTGCAGTGTAGATGTTCAGGCTCAGTCTGGAACCTGGGCTCTAGTACCCTGAAGGTGGGAGGGTCCCAGAGTTCAGGCTGCAGCTCAAGCCAAGCTTCTACACTACAGTTAAATAGCCCCTTGGCCTGAGCCCCCTGAGCCTGAGTCAGCTGGCATGGGTCAGCTGCGGGTGTCTAATTACAGTGTAGATGTATGCAGAGTGCGTGTCACAGAAAGCTAAGCCAGAAGGAGAGCTTCAATATGTTGAAGACAAACATAAACTTTGGGATATAAGGAACTGCTGAAAGACTTTGGGGTATTCATCTCCTGAGGGAACAAAGAAACCAGCACTTTGATTCTGTGAGGGTGGGATCCTGGCTGGGAAAGCTAATCATGCTAGAGAATGCTAACAATGTGTGAGTAAAAAACTATTAGCAAGCTATAACTTTGCCTACATTTGAGTTTTGGATACTAGAAAGTATATTATGAAAGGGTTAAAACAAAAATATTTCACTCACTCTCCTTGAAATCACTTAAATCTATGTTTTGTTAATAAACTTATTCTAAGTTTTACTACCAACCATCACAGTGCTATTATAGTGGAGTAAGTGTGTCTTCAGCAAACCTAACAGGCTGGTGTGTACATGGTCTCTTTGGAGGCAGCAAAAAACTTCTGAGAGTGTCCGTGAGAGAGACTGCAGGAGAGATGGTTTTGGGGAGACTTTTTGTGGAGGTCAACCTCCCAGGAGTAACTGGGCTAGTAGAAGCCAGGGTGAGACCATTATGTTGTGAGCACACTGCTGGTGTCAGGACTCTGAGCCAAAGCTGCACAGAACAGAGGCACCCAAGATAACAGGGCAGGTGATGAGAAAACCTGGGTGAACTTCCTCAGTGTCAGAACCACATCATGAAGTCTCTCTCTCTCTCTCCATACATATGAACAAGTTATATATTTTATGTATCAATTTATGGCCTTTTTCAAACTTCATGAAAGATATTCTGTAGGCACATAACTATCAAATTTCATTTCTGTCTTTAAAAAGGTGGGCGACTTGGGTACATGTGAAAGCAAGAGTTATAAGCATTTCCTAAGAACAGCTCTCATTAAACATATGGCCCAAATTTTCAAACCTGGGCTGGCATGCAGCAATTTGGATACTGAGGCACCCAAGTTTGACAACTCTGGCCTATGCGTGGCCGACAACAAGCTGCCCAATGCTTCTCTGCCAATGCTCTTCAGGCGTGACTTGCAACGCCTCTGCTTTTCTGGTCCTGGCTTTCTATTGAAAAGAGGCTGCTAATTATGCCAGATTGTAACAAATTATGTAATATAGACAAATGCCCAACAATGAGTAGAATCAGACCACTCCGTTTTACTTGTGTCTCAAAGTGAATTCGAATACTTCTCTCCAAAGGAAGCGAGCTACTGCATTAACCTAATGTGTCCCTTTTGAGACTAGCATTTCAGGCTATTCAGTAAAACATGCCAGGTATGTATCAAGCTATTTATTTTATTTTATTTTTTACCCCATAGAATATAACAACATCATAGCCTTCTATCAATTAATCCATTATTTGACTGACTTATCTGATGTCTAAGGTCTAAAACAGGTCAATTTATGATAATATTACTAACATATGACTACTTAATCTTCTAAGCCAATGTTCTCTCCCTAAGTGCTTGAGCTAGTTTATAATTTTTAAAGTTGATTCAACAGACATTTCAAAAATCATTCATCAGCCAAAAGCCTAATCCCTCTGCTCTCAACAGCTTGTTTGATCAATAAAGTGATGCAAATTACTCCTAACAAATGATTCTTATGAGCTCTATTCTGCCTTATATCAAAGAGTTTGTTTCTTGTTTTTCATTCATGCTGCCGTGATCCATTTTCTCAAACTCAAAAGTGAGATTGTAAGAAATTGACTTTTACTAATTCACTTTTTTTTGTCAATTGATTCCTGTATACTACAGAATACAATCTGCTTCTAGTAACCTATAACCTTCCCGATCTTATAACAAGGCTGGATTTGTAAAATATTGATTTTATTCAGATTTGTTCCTTCCAGAAAATCTAATGCAACTAGAATCTGCACTTTCTCACATTTTAAGCTCTTTGGGGGCAATGTCTTCATATGGGCTTATTTGCAAAGTATCCTACCCTATGGGATTCTGCCTAACTGGGCCTCTGGATACTACTGTAATATAATATTGATTAATAATAAAATGATCATTTTAAATCAGCTAAGTCACCACACTTTAAGGATGCTGACATTTTGTAAATTGATACCTTTTGTTAAGCTCACTTTTTCATTTTAAGAAGAACTCTTTTTTTTCAGCTTTAAGAAACAATTTGTGAAAAAAGGGAACTAGTAGTTACAGAAAAGAGATATGATTATTATAATCCGCTGAATGTTTTGGCAAATTGGACCTCTAAATGGGGATTTTCTCAAGAGCAGCATTCCTTAAAATGAGATTTTCTAGGTACCCAAATTGTTATAATGGTATAGTTTTATGAAAAACAGGCATGTTGTATTTTCATCCTATTTTTTATTATTGCTGTGTTCCTTTAATTACTCCTTGAATTCTTGCCTTCACAGGCACAGGTGTTTTTTCCCCCAAAAGACGGTGTGAAAGGCAGGTATCTGACACCTTTTAAAAATAACCAGACAGCTTGGGACAGCTGGGGCTCTCCAATCCAGGAAGGCAGCCTACCTAGGAGAAGGAAAACATAGATTTAAAATCCCCATCCCCTAGGTTAAATGAAGCCTTGTGGTAGGCAGAAGCAACATCAATACCAGCTATTGGTAGTCGACCAGGACTACGTCAACAATGTGAAAAGAGGGTGGACATATACATAGTTCAACTGGTAAAAGGCCTTCCCATTGTGGTGTACATCAGGGACACCGACCAATACACTGCAGTCTGTGGCAGAAGGTGTCAATGCTGTAATAGATGCTTGCATGACAACCTGATCCCTGATGTTGTGATCAAGTGAAGAAGAAAATCCTTAAACAGCACATAAAATATCTATGTCAACAGAAGAATATATCCTCAGGCTACTGCCTCTGCCTCCTATCTTCACTGAATTCATAAACCCACTCGCAATAGCTTGGACAAACAGCTACATTTGCAGTTCACAGTTATTGATGCCACCATGCTAAGCGCAGAGTCACTTCACCAAGCAAACTGTATTGTGAATTTTCTTTGTTTTCCCCAACTGTGTGTTTTGTCTTTGGCAGGATACATTACGTGTACTAGAATACATAACATTGTTATATTTTGGGGTTTCCCCTCTAGAAGTGTTTTTCAAAGATGTTTGTCATTGTTTTTGGTTAAATATAAAAAAAACCCCACAATAAACTCTCTAATAATCTATTAGGTAAGTATAAATTCCTTAAATGAGATATCAAAGAGACTTTTAAAGTCTTTCCCCTTGATTTATATAGAGATGACTTTCTCTGCAGTATGATGATGTTCAATAACTGCTTTGGTTGACTCCAGTTAACTAAATTGTCTGCAGTCTACAGTGGAGCTGAATCCTGGAAGAAGCTATTTTATTTGACTTGAGCATAATGAAGGTTTACCTGCCTTTCGCTCCACCACCAATTCTGAATGTTTTAAGACTTGACCAGTGGTATTAACACCCCCCTAGTCTTTGTTCATTTTCTCAATTATTCTAGACTGTGATGTTCTCCCATCTTCTGAACAAATTGTCTCCTTTTCATTATCTGTAACTGGACAAAATAAATGTTCTATATCCCTTGTAAATCTAGCTATTTACTGATAGATTCAAATAGTATGTCAAGGACTCATTTATGCAGATGAAATAAGACTTGTCAAACAGTGCCATGATTCCAGTTATACAAAACAACTTTTAAAACTAAATGTAATACTGATGACCTGGTATCAGCAGATAGGCTTGACTGAGAAATGGCCTTTGATAGAGTTACCTGGGAACATAACTTTATTCTCAGAGAAGTTGTGGTCAGGCTCAGTTTGGCTCTTAAGTTGTTACACGCTTTACTCCGCTTGTGATGAATGCTTCTTTTACTAGTCAACTCTCCATTGGTTTTGAGATTCTTAGTAATTGTGAACTTCCATTATATATTGTGTGATATGGTAGAAAGAGATCATGTAGACTGACATAGCATAGGACAAATTCTGCTTTGTTACAATTGTGTATAATATGGAGCAACTTGACTCATTTTTCCCTCTGTTGACTTGCTCTGGATTTTCACTTGTGCGTATAGAGAACAGAATAGTGCCCCATATCTGATAGGACTCAAATCAGTAAGGCACTTAAGCATGTGCTTAACTTTAGTGAGTTCTTAAGCACATGCCAAATACTTTGCTGAACAGAGGTGGAATTAAACACATGCGTAAATGTACTTTGAAATTGGGGCCATAGTGAATTCAGGAAGTTGCTTAATTTAAAATTAATTAGAAGTCCTCGGCGATGTTTATGGCTTCTTCACATCAGATTGTGGTTTTAAGCAGATGTCTATAATGACTAACAAACAACAAATTTATCCACATTTTAAAATTGGCTTTCCAACCAAAATACATATGTCAAAGATTCAATCACTAGTTGGTGTGCCCCCTTCATGGCTGGGCATAGCACAGCAGCCCCTTTGTCAGCCACAGCTCAAGGCACTTGCTTATCTGTTCCTTCGTGCAACTCAGCCCCTTGGTCAGGTTGCTTGAAACCTCACCCCTTTCAAATAACAGGAAAGTCCAAACAAAAGCCTGAAGTCCAGTGACTCATACCAGTCTCAGTCTGAGCAGAATAATCTTTGCCCCTTTACTCCCAAGGCTTACATCTCTCCTGCAGATGATGGTAGTGAACCCAGGCCCATCCTCACCTTTGGGTTCTAGCCTAGAGCCCTCACAATAAGCAGCTAGGGTGTGTTTCTTAAAATCCTTAGCCGGTTCTGTTGGGCTGCTTCCTACCTTTACCTATTTGCAGGCATCTGCCATACAGCTGCATTCTCCAGTCATCTCTCTGGAGTTTCACCTCCCCGTGCTACTTTCTCAGGATGGCCCTCACCCCTGTGGGTACATCTACACTTCAGTTAGACATCCACTGCTGGCCCATGCCAGCTGACTCAGACTCATGGAGCTTGGGCTGCGGGGCTGTTTAACTGCAGTGTAGAAGTTTGGGTTTGGGTCTGTAGTGAGAATTCTAAGACCCTCCCACCTCACAGGGTACTGGAGCCCAGGATCCAACCCAAGCACAAACGTCTACACCTCAATTAAACAGTCCCACAGCCCAAGTCTCTTAGTTCGGGTCAGAGGGCATGAGTCAGCCGTGGGTTTTGCAGTGTAGACATACCTTTTCAGACTGCCACTGTCTGGTTAATCAGTTAGTTATATTGCTGTGGTTAATCAGTTAGTTATATTGCATGCAGAGAGGTAGCTGACCATTCTGTTAATCCCTTCCTGGCTGCCACATCATGGGGTCTATATACCCCATCACAACATGTTAGTGTGGCACATACTAATTTAGATGTTTGACTAGCAACAATGAATGCATACTTAGGCTTTCAATTTCTGTGTCAGAGCATTTGTATTACTGTACAACATATCCATTGGCTGTTATCGAATTAAAGTCATCCTAGTTTTGCAGTTTTCCTAAGACTATTAATACATTGAATGTGTTCACAGTTGCCTTGATTGGGATGTACAGACCCATTTAAAGTGCAAGTGTAACGCCGACTGACCCCAGTCGTCAGCAGGCAGGATTGAAACGGGGACCTTTGGAGCTTAGTGCATGAGTGCCTCTACAGCAGGGATCGGCAACCTTTGGCCCGCGGCCCGCCAGGGTAAGCACCCTGGCAGGCCGGGCCAGTTTGTTTACCTGCCGCATCCGCAGGTTCGGCCGATCGCGGCTCCCAGCAGTGGCCAGCACATCCCTCGGCCCGGGCCACTTCCCACAGCCCTCATTGGCCTGGAGCGGGGAACCATGGCCAGTGGGAGCCATGATCGGCCGAACCTGCAGATGCAACAGGTAAACAAACCGGCCCAGCCCGGCCCACCAGGGTGCTTACCCTGGCAAGCCGTGTGCCAAAGGTTGCCGATCCCTGCTCTAAAGCATGAGCTGAAAGCCAACTGGCTGTTAGCTAAGCCTGTAGAGCAGACTCATTTTATCTCTCTCTCTAAGTGGTCTCGGTGCCACAAAAAGATACATAATACTGGACCTAACTATTGCTTGGGAGTGGGGGGTTGTGTGCACTCTTTCTTTCAAATCTAAACTCTCCTGAACTTTGAGTACGATCTACGTCTGGATTTTGTGGTTCATTGCATGAGCTTAACCGCGTACCTCAAACTTTGAAAGGGCCTGTGAAATCTGCATCCAAATTTGTTTTTCAGGCACATTTCTAGGCCCCATCTCTCAGGTTTGTCTGAGCTTCAGTAGGCACAGGACCAAAAAGGCAAGGCAGGGCAAAGGTGGCATAAAGCCACCTCTGTGACTTGTTTCAGAGTAGCAGCCGTGTTAGTCTGTATCCGCAAAAAGAACAGGAGTACTTGTGGCACCTTAAAGACTAACAAATTTATTAGAGCATAAGCTTTCGTGGGCTACAACCCACTGATTCTAAGGCCAGTTCTTCCCTGACATAAGTCCGATACAACTTCAAGGCTCCTCTAACGTACATCAGCTGCCCATGACGGCAATGGACTGCTCTGGAAGCCAGAAATAGCAGGAGCACAGAGGCAATCTGGTTACAGTTCCTATACTGGTGGAGGGCAGTTCTGTAGAGTCACTGTGCTTGATTCCCACCATGCAAGGGGAATTTCCTGCTGTCTAGATCTGCTGGGTTTACATGCCATTCGTGCCACTAAAGCAGTACACAGGAGCTTTACTGTTACAGATAACTAGCCTTCAAACATTTCTGATGTAAAAAGAGAAAACGCTCTGAAAGCCCATAAAAAGAA
The DNA here is from genome assembly GCF_002925995.2 of Terrapene triunguis. NCBI lineage: Eukaryota > Metazoa > Chordata > Testudines > Emydidae > Terrapene > Terrapene triunguis. The sequence continues at coordinate 68,045,935 of NW_020664417.1, read as the reverse complement.
CCTGCAAAGAGGTATGGGGGGAGGTGGGATCTAGCCAATTCAAGACTGCTGAAGTTTCATTACAACAATGCTGAATCTGAAGTAATGGCTGCAGAATTCCTAATGACCAGATCTACAAAGGAACTTAAGATTTGTGAAACTGAGTGTTGTAATGCCTAATTATTAGGTGTCTAGGAAATAACAACAACACTGTGATCCACAAGGCCTGAGTTAGGTGCCTAGGCTCCTATACCAGAGGTTGGCAACCTTTCAGAAGTGGTGTGCCGAGTCTTCATTTATTCACTCTAGGGGGTTGGACTAGATGACATCCTGAGGTCCCTTCCAACCCTGATATTCTATGATATTCTATGATTCTAATATAAGATTTCGCATGCCAGTAATACATTTTAATGTTTTTAGAAGGTCTTTTTCTATAAGTCTATAATATATAACTAAATTATTGTTGTATGTAAAGTAAATAAGGTTTTAAAAATGTTTAAGAAGCTTAATTTAAAATTAAATTAAAATGCAGAGCCACCCAGACTGGTAGCCAGGATCCAGGCAGTGTGAATGGCACGGAAAATCAGTTCGCATGCCGCCTTCGGCACGCATGCCTTAGGTTGCCTACCGCTGTCCTATACAGTGAATGGAGAAAGATAGGTACCTAAAAATGCCATCCACAAAAAACAGCATGCTAGGCGGGAGCTACCTAAGCTAGCCAATGGGAGATGCTGATGTGTTTTATAAGCTCTATAACCCTTCTCATAGTGTTAGACACCTACGTCTGGTCTTGAGGGAGGACCCTATCTCTGTTTGTGATCCACAACTGAGAAGCCCTCTCCTGGAGTCAGGTGGCTTAGGTGTCAAAGTCTTTTCTTCAGAAATTAGGTTAGGTGCCTGCCTCACTCCACACAAAATAATCACAGGAAGAGGTGATTAGCACCATATAACTTTTAGTGCAGTGGGTTAGAGCACTCACCCAAGCTGTGGAATACCCAGGTTTGTTTTTCCCTGGGGAAATGGGGAGAAAGGATCTAAACACAAGTCTCTCAACTCTCAAGACAGTGCTCTAGTCACTGACCTATAGGATATTCTGATGTGGGGGGACTCCTTCAATCTCTTTTGTTGAAGCTGTTCCATTTTGGATTAAATCAAGAGTCATTGGGCCAGAGAGAGACAGAGCAAGAGAAAGACACCTTGTTTCCTGGTGGCTAGGGCACTCACCTGGCAGGTGGTAGTCCCATAGTCCAGTCCCCCTGCTCCAAAAGCTCTTTAATTATTTGTCCACACTGGAACAGATTCAACAGGAGAGCTTGAGGGAGACTGTCTTGGGAGAAACAGTGGCAATAAAGCAAAATTTAACATCAGGAGATCAAAGGACTGGCCATACCCACAGCTGGGACTTTGAGTACTTTTTCATTGTTCCGGTATTTAACATTCTTCTTATAGATGCCAATTCATCAAAATACTTAAGCATGTGCCTAACTTTGACCATGTGGGCAGTCCTCTTGACTTATTTTGTATAGAAGACATAAACACTAATTATTTAAGAAAAGAACTGCTGACAGCAGCTTTAAAAAACAAACCAAAAACCCTCACTAAGTCATCCCATTGCCTTATAGCATTAGTATAAATTGATACTTAAACTTCATTAAAATAGGAAGTTATTTGATAGAGTACTCATGTAATTTCTATAGCATTCTTCCTGTTGATGATGTAAATTCGAAGAAGAATTTGATATAGAACTATTCAGCAGTGAAAAGTCAGCTACCTAAGGCATTAATCAAATTCAGCTTCTGCCCAGTGTAAATTATGATTTATATTTATATAGGAATGATTTCACATGGCTATTTTCTGCTGATATTTTAACTATTGGAATATTTTAATGATGACATGACATTATTGATAGTGTTGATCCATAAGTTGTTTTTGAAAGATGGCATTGTTCTAGTTTATGTAACTAGAGGCTTATATTTTCCTGAAGCTTTCAAAGAATGTTTGCCACACTAAATTAAAAATGATCTTCCACAATTAAAAAGCAAAATGGAAGAGAATCCATAGCCTTTCATTTGATCAACTATATTTGCTTCCAATAAGCTATTTTAATTATATGGACAATACAAGCTTTGTGAAAAGAATCTTACAAGGGTTGCAGTGGGGAAGAAGGAATTCTACCTCCAGACCATGGGGTGGCAGCGCAGAGCTCATCCTGATAATCCATGACCCTGGATCCCAACTGTTGGGGTTTGGGAAACAGTCAGTGGATCCGTATATTTATAGATCTGCTTGTATTCTTTTTTCTCACATGGACTGTGTATCACAACAAGAATTCCATGCTTTTTGGAGCTGCAGGTTCAGACCCATTTGCAAACAGGTAGAAACTTCACCCTGTCCACTAGTTATGCTGCAGTCAAAGGTCTATGTTGCATGAGTATGGGGGAGGGAGTCAGATTTGCCCCTAAATGAATAAAGTGCCATCTTCCTTATGTATGTATGTAATCCATACATTAAACTATGTTCTACTGATATCAATGGCAGAACCTCCATTGGCTTCACTAGGTCAAGGATTTCACCCATTATATTTGCAAAGTAAATCACTCAGAAATAAGGAATTTCCAAAGTTAAAGTTGCCTGTGAAACTTTAGCTTTCCCCTCTTGTGTTCATGCTTTAGGATGTAGTCTTTAACAACAGGATCACATATTTTTTTCCCCTACAAGTTGATATTGTTGCAGTAAACGAGGCAGGTTTTTTTCTTATCCACATTGTTCAGGGTGTTCCGTATATAGGTCCCTGCCTCTTTCTCTACACACTTTCCTACTTGCACACCAAATCAGATAGGAGTCCTCTGAACCACTGCCTGATTCACTACTCACCCTGCTGCTTTCATTGTCTAACCTATACACTGAATAAGGCAAAGGTTCTGAGGAAAAAGTAGAATGTGATCATGAATCAAAGACTGTTGTAATGGCTTCCTGCCCCCAGCGGGCCAAGCAGAGTCCTATCCTGTAAGAGGCATGAGCCACCCCCACACATCCTCTTGTAGCCAGGTGTAGCACTGCAGGTGCACCCTGACTTAATTTCCCCAATTGGGTCATCAATAATTTCACTGTAAAGGCTCTGGACAGGGGAAGCCAAATCAAGCTAACAAAGTAAGTATGTCCAGTTTAATAAGATTTCAGGGGCAGAAAAGTGTCATGAATACAGCTGACAGAAATGAAGAAAACTGAGGTACACCTCTACCCCGATATAATGCGACCCGATATAACATGAATTCTGATATAACGCGGTAAAGCAGTGCTCTGGGGGGGCAGGGCTGTGCATTGCGGCGGATCAAAGCAAGTTCGATATAACGCAGTTTCACCTATAACGCGGTAAGATTTTTTGGCTCCCGAGGACAGCATTATATCGAGGTAGAGGTGTATTCCCACAGTTCTGTATTTTATATGGTCTAGGGCACTGCTTAGAATATGTGCTGAAGAATAAAGGCTTCACGGGCATTCATTTGGGTGTGAGGGGAAGGTTGTACTATGAAAGTTATGCAGTCCTTCCCAAATGAGTGCTGATAAATGCACATCATTGTGTATTCTAGATATGCCACATTTTACAGAAAAAAACCACCACATTTTATAAATGTTTTAGCGTCAAACTGTATTGGGATTAATTCAAATGTCTTTTTTCTCTAAAGCCATGTAAATGCTTTTAGTTTCCATGAATCCAACTGCCAAGAGCTCACAGGGGGAAAACGTTAAAACACTACATTTTAAAAATCTGTCTGTTTCTATACATAAAAATGACACAATTTTAAAGTCTGATATCTTGGGACTTTTCAGAGCTAGGAGCAAGTGTTGTGCATTCCAAAAGCTAGGAACAATTCCTTTCCAATGGCATAAACTTCCCATTTCCAGTTCTGCAAGGCAGTCAGACATTAAGCCTGTCGGACAGAATAACGCCTGTTATAGGCCTCAGGCTAGTCTGATTTTGTTAGGAATATGCAATATTATGTGAAAGAGCAGGTCATTTTTGTAGCAGGCTGGGTTTTTTTATTAAAATGGTGGCTGGTTAAAGCTTCTCAGAGGTTAGGAATGTTAGAAGCAGTCCCAATAGAGATAGATTCAGTGGACAGAGGTCAGGTGAGGAGTTCAAAGGAATATAACAAATGCAATTTATCATACGGCTCCACAGTTCATCACAGGAAAATTGTCAGCACATTGGATAGGAGTATGTGAATTTTATGGTGACAAAACTCAAATGTGAACTTACATAAAATGAAAAGCAGTTTGATTTTAACTAATATACCTAATCTCACATGCAAAAGGAAAGTGTTTGCTACTTTGAAAATGTCATAACAGTAAGGGGGAAAAAAAGAAAAAAATCTGAGCTGTCAGGTACAACAAAATGAACAAGCAAACAAACTCGTGAAAAAGTTGACTTTTAAATGTTATTGGTTTCTTCCTTTGAATTATAATGGACAGAAATAAATGTAGCCCAATATTGGAAGACATTTGAAAAGTTTTTAAAAAGTAACTTAAAAAAAAAAGGCTTACATGTAAAAAAGGCTTCATTACTGGTAAAGCTTTAAAATAAAATACCGTCCTCCCTGCTTTGGCTGCATCTATTCCTACTGGCTGGAGTGTCCCACTGGCTGCTCTCTGCAGTTTTTCCCCCAAAGCCACATGGTAGGAGGAAAGGAAGGCACCACCTGGATTTCAGTGCCCCCCCAAAGGGATCTCCCCTACATAGTTGTGGGTCCTGACGGATGCTGGGAGGACAGGATGAAGAGGCCCCAACTGAGCCACATTTTAACCCCTGTCCCCAGTGCAGCAGTCCCTGAGTCCAAGATCCAATGGCTGGAAGATGAAGCTAAACAAGTTCAGAGTGGAAACAGGGTTGCCATCTTTGACATGCAGAGAAACCAGCTAGTGGCCATCCCCAGTCCCACCAACAAAAACTGGCCACTGGCCTTGCCCTAACCCCACAAAAAGAGATCCTACTACTGACTATATCTAATTAATACTAAAATGTTTTAGTAATGTTTACAAACAACTAATCAATGAAACAACAATGCAACAAGCTAAACACTACCACAATGTGTATTTTTAGGGTTGTTTTTTTTTTTTCATTTTTCTTACCTGAATCTAACATGGCACCACAGTCTGCACTATGGGGTGTAAATTATAGAGCCTTCTAGTGTGTCCCAAAGGAAAAAAAACCCCACACATTAAATCTTTTAACTGCCAAGACAGTACAAAAATTGGCCAGGCTAGTTAAAAACCAGCTAAGTGACACCCTAATTGGAAATAAGGTGCACATTTTTAACAGTGAGGGTAATTAACTATTGGAACAACTTCCCATGGGTTGTGGTGGACACACAGGCTATGTGTATATGGAAATGAGGCTGCCCTTAATAAAGTTGACTGCCACATCCTGCTGTTTTCAAGGAGATTCATGCCCATCGACAAAATGGCTACCATTCTATGGTTCAGGGAGCTAGACAGGAATCAGGGATGGTGAGGAGCAGCAGAGACAACGTGGACAGTTGATGAGGAGATTGAGGGGGAGGAGGAGGCATATTTAGGTATTGCGTGAGAATGGAGGGCAGGAGGGGAGGGTGTGGAGCAGTGGGAGGCAAGGCAGAGATGGGAAGGGGTCCAAAGCAGCAGGAGGCAGGGGAGAAATGTGGAGGGAGTGCGGCCCAGTCTTGGGTATGGGGGAAAGGGGGACATCAGGGAAGCGTTGCTTCTTGCAAAACACAATCCCATATAGTTTCGGCTGTGAATTAACACTTATATGAATGATTGATATAAATCTAAAAAGTTCATTAATATTTATATCTGTAAGTCTTCTCTCATAAAAAGTAATATGTGAAAGTGTGAATCACGATATATTAGTTCTCAAACTATATGCTATCTACTCCTTTTATTAAAAGAAATAATCTAGGAGGGGGAAGAGTCAAACAGTGAAGAAAACAGATGGCAGTTCCCCTGTTTTAGGGGTGAGGTGAGGGTGAGTGAAGTCTCCATCTGAGCAGCGAGGAAGAGGCATGTATTGTGTGTGCATTAAAAATTAACCTTTCAAGATGTAATTATCACACACACTGGCAGAGGAGTCGAGGGGAGTTAAAAAAAAATCAAAAGACAAGTTAAAAACATGATTTGAAGTATTTTTAAATCTCATGTAATTATGGGGGCCTGACATGATTTTTGATCTCTTGATGTTTGCAATACTGCAAACTGAATGGCTGTTTTTCCTTTAAATCATGTCTGTCATGGCCATAATTATTTATATTAATTTATTTCTTCAATGTATATAATTCAGAGAGAACCTTACAATACAATAAACACATAAGCAAAAAGCATGTACATTGTCATAAAGTCAACAATGCTGAAATATATCCCCTGACCCTGTACCTCTCAAAAAATAAATGAGCTGATCCCACCAGGCAAAGCTAGCTATGTTATCCAAATACTGCTTTAGTATTTGTGGAATGATATCTTCCATTATCAGTATATTCCAAGGAATAAAGAGTTTGTAACAAAAGAAAGACTTTACGTAAAGTCCCATACTAAGTAGATTTATCAGTTTCCTTTTTTCAACTCCAAGGACTTTACTACAAGACTATTTCTCATTCATTCTCATTTGCGGAGCCCTGGTTTCTTTCTGCTTTCTCAGAATGCAGTGTTATTTTGTCATTTCATGCTGAGATGAAATGACTGTATCAGTAAGGATACTGTTGAAAAAGAAGAACAAAAGAATTATATACACATCTAATTGTCCAACACCTTCACCGGGGATTTGCTGAGTTTGTGACTTTACATCATCTGTCCCTAATAAATTATATCATGCAGTATTGGTTCCTGCAAAGTGTGGGATGTGGAAAGATATGTCGTCTGTGTAAAATGTTTCACCTAGAAAGTTAACTTGGGAATTTTATTTTTATTTACAAAAATAAAGAATCCCAAACTTGTTATCAGTGAAGTTGTGCATGTATTTGCAAAGAATTTCTGCATGCATTTGAAAGGCATTATTGACAGTAAGAAGAGAACTCTTCATACAATTTGCCATAATTAAAATGATTGTGAAGCTAAAGGAAGGCTTGCAAAATTTATTGATCTTGTGTGAAATCTATAATATTTTGCAATATGTTTCAGTGTTTCCAGGACAAGGTCAGACCCTTTCTTCTACTCAATTTTCAAAACTTCTTACCACTGCTATTAGAGGATCCCTACAAATCTTCTTACAGTGCGTCTAGCCCCAGACAATAACTGTTGCAAGTGGTCCATCTGTCTCTCTAGGCTCTTATAGTGCCCACGACTAAAGTATCTGAGCACCTCTCAACGGATGAAGCAGAAATATGATAGGCCAATTGACAAAGACTAGTTTTCCTCCCCATTTAGCCCCAAGGCTGTTAGGTTTTCCTTTCTCTAAAATAATGTCAGTTTAATGCTATTCTTTCCTCTATGCTGCAGAACATAGGTAAAATGTAGAGAGCACACTGCTTTAATCATCTCTTATCTCAATACATTTTCATTATTTCTATAGTACCTGACTTGTCTATTTGGACTTAAATAAAATTGTTTATCAGCCTATTTACATATTGGCTTGTTAGTAGTCTGGCTATACTATTAATAGTCATTCTGGATATACACTGGTGTAACAGAGATCAGATTCTACTCATACACTAGAGATCAGAAACAGCTCTTACCCATTCTGAAGGACTCCAAGAAAGAGTTCATAACTTTGATGGACAGTGTTATAAAAGAAACTGAAAATAAAATCAGTGTATAAACATTAAAAGAACTGTTCTTTTGATAGTTAGGACTTAAAAGATTGCTAGGCTTGAGATAGATGTTAATTCACAAGACTTTTCTAGATAGTATTTTATGTCAAACTACTTATAAAAACTGCATATGATGTCATTATCTCCAGAACAAAACTGTATGGTGTCCTGCAATCTCCTCATTTTTTCATGGAACCATTCATTCAGCACATTTTTGGCCTTCATAGTGACTTTGATCCCACCTTGAGCAAGGAGTGGTATATCAGTTGCACCAACCAAAGCAGCACTGAGATTCAGAGACTCAATTGCCTCTTACTAGTTTCAGGGGATAGTAATTTACTGCTGACATTCAAGTAATAGCTTGGCTTCTCAGACCAATAAATTCAGTTCACCCCTCATCTGTCCCTCTATTCTAATGGGGACGGGGGGTATACAGGCATCTAACACCTTGCTTAATCGTATGAGTCTGAATGACAAGTGTAGGTAGCCTGCTAAGGAGTTCTTATTCACCTTTGCTCTAGTTCAGATAGGATTCAATTGAGTTCAAAATTGTCATTCAACTAAAGTAAAGTTCTAATTGTTTTGTTTGAATTTGATTAACTCCTTTTATCCACCTTTTATCTTGAAGGGGGTTGAGATGGATGGAGTCAGTAGCATCACTTCGAAGTCCACTGGCTTTCACACACCACATTTTTTTCTGGGAATTTCCCTGCCTAGAGAAGAGATACCTGATTGTAACCCTGTAAGCAACATCCACATACTTGTTGGCAAAATACTAATGTAGTAATTAAATCAAATTTTATTCAGAAAAATCTAATCACAAAAGTTATTTTAAATTACTTTTGTGTTCTGTAACTGTCAACTTAATTCAATGTATTATCGGATTTACTTCCTATAGAATTTTGATGTTTGATTCAGAAATAACTAGTGGTTTGCCCAATATTCAATATTTCAAAACTCCATAACAGTCATTCTTCTAAAGTTATATATCAAAAAGTTCTTTTTTAAAAAGTCAGTTTTAAGTATTGTTTCTTATAACCTGTACATTTATGATAATAGGGCAGACTCCTTAAATTAAGTTGGGGAAGAGGGCTATCTGAAGTTTAATTATTATTTCTAATTTAATATTTGTATTATTGTAAAGCCTGGGAGCGCTAGTCATGGACCAGAACAACATTCTACTAGGAGCTGAACAAAAAATTATCCCTGTTCCATATAGTTTACAATCTAAGTATTTAATGTAATTGGGTTTAATACATCTACGGTAAAATGGAGGTCACCATTTCCAGTTTATTTTATTTTAATTGATGTACACTTTACCAATACTTAATGTATTTTTTCTTATCAAAGCCATAGTATTTATGTGCAGGATAAATAAAGAAACCTGTATTTTTGGTAAACATTTTATCAGTATGCATGCACATATATAAAATTTCAGTTTAATGATATATACACTGACAGAAAATTAAGAGAATGTTAGGTTTGCAGAATAAGACACTCTAGAATCAGGAAAACAAACTACTTGCATTTCAGTAATTTAAAAGTTAAGATTAAAGTGGTTTCACATACTATACCTGCTCCTGATTTTTGAAGTAAGATTTTGTGTTTGTACAGATTTTTGTCTTTTTAAAGTGTGTTTTTTCTCCCCTCCTTCTGTGTAAACAGCCACACATAACTGGGGAAAGACAAACTAACTACAGAAAAGGATGCTGAATTCACAAAATAGACAAACTTTAAAAAGAAATAATTGATCTTCAGATCTCTTTTCTAGTAAATCGTAAGTGTTACTTGTAACAATATTAAGTAAAAGAAATTAAATATAAGTGGTGTTATTAAGTTGAGAGTTCCTCTTTAAAATATTCTGCTAAACCTTAACTCTGTTTCCTTGTATGAATGCATTAGCATATGGTCTTTAGTTAAAAATTACACTCTATTTTGTGTAAAACCCCTTCCTCATGCATTGCTCAGGCTGGATGGTGCACAGGGAATGAGGCAGCTATTCAGAAGATTTTTTAACCCTCACTATTTAATGAGAAAACCTCTACTTCACCCATTGAAAATGGTTCAAACAGCATCAATAGGGTTCAAGTCAATAGCGTGCATGGTTGCTATGGAGATAAGAACTTGGAAGAACATACCTTATCCTTTTAGAAACTCATTTGCCCTTTTTACACTGAGAAAATAGCATTAGTATCAGAAACTCTAATCCACTTGTTACTCAGGCCATTTGTAAGATGAGATTTAAAGAAAAAAAAGTGGGAACATATTTCCTGAAGATTTTCAGGGCTTCCCCCTGAAAGGGCCTCCCTCCAAAGCATTCTCTTTAGCCTGAAGATCTCCTGTTACTCCTAAACCAGAGGCGCACCACCCAGGCAACATATAACCTGCATGGTGCTGCTAGATCCAGCATCCCAGAAGCAGATTACTGAACCATTTTATAAAAAGAGAAATATTTTTTGATCTATGATCTGATTACTTAAGTGACTGAGTGCAATTAGACCTGCACTCTATCAAATATTTCCTTGGAGAAATTCAGGGATATCTGAAAAAGTCATGGGAAGTATCATCATGCTATTTAAGCTGAAGTGAAACTGACAGCAACTTTATCTTTGTAATACCACTGGAACTTCTCAGTTTCTGGTCACAGACATTTTTGGAATCTGTCAATCATTTGTGTCCTCCAGAATGCTACATCAGATAACTCCATCCATTGTCAGGAGAACAGAATACATTCACTTACTTTCCATACTTCCACAGCTGCAAAAGAGAATTTTTATATTCTTTGTTGCTGGAATCCCTAATGTTAGTTTAAGTGGATTGAATGTGTATAGTTATTGAGAACCCTGAGTTTCCATAACCAATCCTTTACAAATGGCAAGAGATTTGGAATCATCCAACATTCACGTGGTTGTGTTACGAGTCTCTGGGATAATTATCTTCATGCTTATCACAATGCATACATATGGCAGCAAGACAAAGCAATTCAGAACTAAACATGTAAAATACTTTGTTCAGAAACATTTGGGGATGAGATTTCCTTTTCTGTCTGCAGTTTTAGAAATATATATCTTTACTAATTATTAAATGCCTTACATACAGTGTATAAGAGTGTATATTCCACCTTTGGCAGAGGAAAAATTCTACTTGGTACACACATCACATATGAAGAAAAATATGTAATTTAGTGAACATGCATTTTACTTCCTTTGACAAATATGGAGCCTATTTGCAAAATAGAACCAGTGCAATGGGATTAACAGTTATTTGACATAAAGGAGCATGACTTTTAAATGCTGGGGCTTTTCTAAGACAAACCACATTCTCATTTGGACAAGTAGCTGTGTGCTTGAATCTTAATTAGCCTTATATGATGCTTTGACTCACTTCTCAAAAGTGCTTTACAAAGCGAGCAAGCATGGTTATCCCTATTTTACAGAAGATAAACTGAGACACAAATATGTGAAACGAGTTGCCTAAGTCACACAGTGAGTCAGTAATAGAACCCCAGTCACCTGTCTCCTATTCCCATGTTCAATCTACAAAGCCTACCTCACAAAAACTCATTTTGCACTTCACAATGCGCATGTCCATTAAGGTGGCCACATGTGAAAATGAGATTTGATGGGCCTGATTCACTGTACTGAATAGTGGTGCCAACTGTCATGATTTTATCACAAGCCTTGTGATATTTGGTGTTTTTCTCAAAGCTCCAGCCTATTCAAGTGAGGTTATTACCTGACAATTTTAGCTTTTATTTACCAAAAGAGTAGTAGCTTTCCAGTCCTCGTGATTGTGAAGAAAAGCTTGAAAATGTACCACTCCTCCAGCAAGAGTCAAATAAAATGAACCTTCCCCCCTCATCTTGTGATTTTTAAGCCAGTCTCATATTTGGGGGGCCTTCCTCATAATTTTGAATGATTGGGGATCACAATATTGTCAATACCCATAGCTCAGTGGTTTGAGCATTAGCCTGCTAAACCCAGGGTTGTGAGCTCAATCCTTGAGGGGGCCACTTAGGGATCTGGGGCAAAAATCAGTACTTAGTCCTGCTAGTGAAGGCAGGGGGCTGGACTTGATGACCTTTTGGGGTCCCTTCCAGTTCAATGAGATAGGTATATCTCCATATATTGTTATTATTATTATTATTTCACATGGAGTCATGGGTGCTCGGCAGCTCCTCTGAAAATTGGGCCCCGTTTTCTTTTATAGCATAGCGTTTAGAAAAGAACTGACAGAAGATGGCTTTTAAAAATACATTTATAGTCACACTATACAGCAGGGAGAGAGCTTTGGGGAAGCACCTCCACATCAGGAGCAGCACAATGAGGAAAGGACAAACCTCCAGGACTGTAAGGGAAGTGATTTTCCTGCTGCACTTTTTCAAATATAGCATGTGTCTATGTTCTTACTCAACTCCATTGACTTCTGCAGAACAGGCCATAGCTATTCTGGGGAGCGTAGTCACTGCCAACTCTGTACTCATTAAATCATTACACTTCTTGAGTGCAATTAGTGGAATTGTGTCCTGGCCTGCAGTGCCAGGGAGGGGAAAGCTTCCTTGTACACTTCCCATCTCCCCTACCTTCTGCACCCATACAGAGCTGTACACAAGTGAGCATTAATAGCTGACTGTGATAATAGAGCAGATGAATAAAGATATCACTATTATTTATTTTCAGTAACCTGGTGGGGTGAATTGGGGCTATATCTGTACAATTTCTGATTTCTGATTGATATAGTGAAATTATATTATGAAGAATTGCTGTATTGTGAGTGCCTATATGCAGGTGGATCCACCATTGCTTACAGGGTCTGTAGCATGCACACTCCAGACAGATACAAAGGGAAATACTTAAGGTTAGCAATGGTAGTTAGATTTCACAAAGCTTATGAAAAGAAATTAAAAAAAAGAGAAGCTGCATCCTTGCGGGGGGGGGGGGGGGGGGGAGAGACATTTAGCTGATTCCTCTGGAGGGAAAGGGACAGATAGAATCAGCAGAAACTTAGTAGGAGTAGAACAAAAAAGAGAGCCAGTGGCCAGGAAGAGTTTAAATGAAGAAATGTATAGGTACAGGTAGACAGGAAGAGGAAGCCTGGGACAGAAGACAGCAAGGTCACAGAAACTGAGTGAGGAGCTCCAGGATGGAGAAGTCACCCAGCATGTGGTAGCCTCATAGGTCAGAGGGCCCTGTCCACTTTCCTGAGCTCTGATAACACCAAGCACTCTGTACAACCCAAGGGATTTGGATCCCAGTCCAAAGAATGCCCTCAAGTAGTGAGGAAACAACACTTAGCATGATCTGTACTCTCCCGTGCTTGACACTATTAAATATAAAAGAGCATAAAAGTGTTAAACCCTGTGAAGTGTGTGTGTGTGTTGACTGCTTCAAAACTGCTGTGTACCCCTGACAGAATTGGACTGTAAACCAGAAGCTTCATACCTTTTGTTTGGAGTATTGGGAGAAAGGAGTATTTAAGTAACTGGGGTATCTAAGAGGTCAGCACCGGTTGTGGAGGTCTAGTGCAGGCCTGTTGATGAGCTCCATTTCTGTGAAGAGTGAGCAGATGGAGAGTCAGTGCCCAGGAATTGTGCCCTTGAGGCCAAGGGAAGAAGCAGTGCTGCAGCTGGCTGAGGCTCTAGGAGTGTACCACACCCCAGGGGAGCCAAAGCAGGCTTGGATTCCCTTCACAGAAGTCCTTGGGAATGGCCAGTGGAGCGCTCGCTAGCATCTATGATTCCTGCATCCCATTTTTGGCTGAACATCTAAGTATGCTGCATGTATGGTAATATGTACAATCTGCTCTTATTTTAGCTGCTTTAGGTGCATTGCGCAAGTACACTGGAACAATTATTCTTTACATGACACTTAAATACTAGTGTGGGCTAAAATTGCATAAGGCAAGGTTTCTGATTTTTTTTTTTCACTTTTCATATGCTGAATATAATAAAGGTATTTCACGAGTCTATTGAACAGAAAAAAACCCACATGCTAGTTTTAAATAGAAACTTTTCCACTTTTACTTTAAATCTACAAATGCAAGTCATTTTAAAAGCTGAAGCTGTCTAAATAATACTTCATATAAAGTAACATTAAAAGCAAATTGATTTCATGTACAGTTAGAATCAGATAGGGCTTATACTGTGTGTGAGGCAAGATTTTTTTTTCTTTTCTTTTCATTTGATCATATCTTGCAGTGCTCTTTAACAACAACCCTTTGGGATAATATGTAGCACAGCATTTAAATAGAGTTAACAGCATGCCTGGTTGTCAAAAAGAAAGAAATGAAAGCCTCTTCTCTACAAGAGCTAGCAGAATTACTCATGTTAGTACTACTAATAAGTATATAGGTACTGCATTTGTAATATGTGGCTTTAGATACCTCATTTGGCTAAAGGTTATGTGTAATGAATATTCGCCAGAAGGAGCCATTATGGACTAGCACATATTTTGTGATGAGTTATACATTTGGAAATGTTTATTAATTTTTCAGTGAATCATGTGGGTAAATATATATTTATGGCCCTTTCCAAAATGGTATTTTTGACTGAGCAGACACTATTGTCTTCTGTGGATTTAACCATGTAAATCTTTCCTAATTCAAGTGAGTAGATGAGAGAGTTTTAAGGCCTGAAATTACCTAAAAATTACACTGCAACTGTCTTGGAAATCTGCATTCCATGAGAGATTGCTTGGTCACAAAACTGATTCCTACCATCCATCTACCATTGGTTTCAATCTTCCAATGGAATGGGCTAATTTATCACTCCTATCTATCTTTACCTACTGATTCTTCTGGGGCTGTTATCCTAGCTGGAGGACATTCAGATTCTCAAAAGGCCTAGAAACTAAATCTCTCTCAGATGAGGTTCATATCAATTAGTGCTGCTTTGGTGACATAAGAGGTTAATCTTGTGACATTGTGCAGTCTATATGGTTTTACAAAAACATGATAATAAGTGAATATAATGTAACTGGAATAGTTTTATAAAAACATAAGTGAATATAATGTAACTGGAATATGCTTCATGCAAAAGGTCTCTTGTAAGGTATCATTACAAAGCTTATAATCTATTGAGTGTGATCATCCTATTTGTATAAAGTACCACTCTTGTATCTAAAACTAGAAATATAAAATATAACTCTGAGGGCCTATTGTAATTATGCAAAGTGTGGGCCATTAATGGTGGTTTGGAATCTTGATGACTCCAATTAACCAGGACCATTGTCTGCAGATGGCTGTATTTACCTGTTAGTTTTCCTGTATATGTGCGTGCTGGCAAGTGGGTAATGAAGTCTTGCAGTGACATGTGATCATGTCACCTGAACTGGAATCCATCTTTAACTTAGTGCTTTTCCAGAGAGGGGAGTGGAAACCCAGAGGGACAAAGGGTTCCCGCCTTATGCAAAAGATATATAAAGGGGTGGAACAGAACAAAAAAGGAGAGGAGCCATCATGAAGAACCCCCTAGCTATCACCTGAGCTGGAACAAGAGCTGTACCAGAGGAAAGAATTGTGCCCAGGCCTGGAAGGTGTCCCGTCTGAGGGAAAAAAAACTTACTGAAGCATCTCTGAGGGTGAGATTATCTGTATCCAGTTTAATTAGACATAGATTTGCGTATTTTATTTTATTTTGCTTGGTGACTTACTTTGTTCTGTCTGTTACTGTTTGGAACAACTTAAATCCTACTTTCTGTATTTAATAAAATCACTTTTTCCTTATTAATTAACTCAGAGTATGTATTAATACCTGGGGGAGCAAACAACTGTGCATATCTCTCTATCAGTGTTATAGAGGGCAAACAATGTATGAGTTTACTCTGCATAAGCTTTATACAGGGTAAAGTGGATTCATTTGGGTTTAGACCCCATTGGGAGTTGGGCATCTGAGTGCTAAAGACAAGCACACTTCTGTGAGCTGTTTTCAGGTAAACCTGCAGCTTTGGGGCAAGTAATTCAGACCCTGTGTCTGTGTTGGAGCAGACAGGAGTGTCTGGCTCAGCAAGACAGGGTGCTGGAGTTCTGAGCTGGCAGGGAAAACAGGGATAGAAGTAGTCTTGGCACATCGGCTGGCAGCTCTCAGGGGGGTTTCTGTGATCCAACCTGTCACAAACCTTGCCAGTGTTATTATGTACTTGGTAACAATGACATATTGAGGTTTGTCTTCCAAGGCCTGCTCCAGGGCCCACTGAAAGGAGTGAAAGGATCCCCTTAACATCACTAACCTTTGGCTCTTGGAAGAATTGGACTGTCATGTTCTGTGTTTGCACAGGACCTAGCCAGTGAAGTAGTGCTAAATTTTATAGTGCTGGAGCTCTTCAGAAGTGCACCCACCTTGCATGCACTTTTTTCGCTGCTCTCTTTACGTCCACCTCTTGTAATATTGCCTCGTTCATCCTGCAGGGCAGAGTCACTGCCATGTATTCTCTCTCCACACCCATTTGGAGTGTCATGCACCAGAATGCTCTGACCTTCCACTCAGAAGTACCACTCTGGGGTAATGAGATGGGACAAGGCTGCCATAATGTTGTTACTGGAAGTGGCCAGTGCAAAGTCCTCCATGAGCTGTGGGGAGTGGCCAGGATTTCCCATCAGTCCCAGGTCCTAGAGACTGGCTGGTCCCACCTCCTCACCTAACTTTGAATCTATTCCATTGCCAGCCCAGTTCTCTGGCTACTGCTCCCCACTAGAGGCCAGAGCTACCCCAGAGAGGTGAGAGTCAGTGTGGGGGGGAGGGGGAACAGAGGTTGTGGGGGAGCAGCAGGGGATGGACTGGGGGAGCAATGGAGGGGTAATGGTATGGGGATGTGGCTGATGGAACAGACGGTAGAATCTTAAATCCTAAATCTTTAATGCTGACTTTGAAGAACAGTTGGGTAAAACTAATCCTGCTCTTAGGAACTGCAGCTAGGCCCTATGATTCCCAGTGAGGGAAGAGAGACTCTTACTAGCTCAGCTCGACTAGCATATTGCAGCAGGTACAGCAGCTTTGACTAGCCACCCAGGTCGAAGCCTGCTCAACCTCCTGTGTTTGAGCTTAAGTGACTAGCTCAAGCCCCCACCCATGCTGTAACATCCACACTACTATTGTTTGCAGGTTGGCTCAAGCTGAAATAGCACAAGCCTTTCTAACTGCATTGGGAATCACACCAGCAACAGACATATCCTGATGGTCAGAAAATGACAAAGGAGAGATGCCGGTGCTTAGCTTTCTGAAATGCCTGGATTTCAGAGGCCCAAGTGATGCTCCAGACCACTCCAGCAGTGCTACACCCTTGTACTAAGCACAATAGGGTCCTAACCTGGTTGGCCTCCAGGTACTATCACAATACAAACGTTAAAGTTTAGATCAAGCCCTTAAAGAATTATCAGGTCTCATAGTAGCAATTGTATAGTTTTTTTTTATAATCGGCTTAAAGTGGTACATCGATTCTTATTTTTCTCTAAAGGAGGTGACCAATTGGTGTCAAATTAGGGTTTGTTTTAATGCCCTTTGAATTTTCAAAGTAGTTTCTGTTGGGTTTCTCTTCATACTTTTTTTTAGTACAGATTTGAAATCCAGTTTATTTTTTTCTTCACAGTTCTGCTTTTCATTGTTCATCTTTTATCTCTGAAAAGAACATTGTCTATCTCCACAGAACTTGGTGGAGGGGCAGGTTCTCACTAGATAACTGGAGATTTATGCACTGTACACAAAAATTCATTGATGGGGCTGGCTGCCCACAGACCTGATTGATGGGCTCTGGGCATCCATAAGCATGACAGATTAATGGGGGTGTGAAAAAACCCCCACATATGATTGATGGGAGGGGTGAATATACATAAACACTTCTCTGTCAGGAGCTACACTTTTCTGATAGATTTTATTCTGCAACCAAAAAAAGTTCATGCACAGCTGGCAACATCAAGGTTCATGTGCAGCTGCTCACAAATAAAATTCTGTCAGTAGCTTCACTTCACCCTCTCATAGGTCCACGCCCCCCACCGCTGCATTTCAACCCACTGCAGTTTCACACTAAATACACTTCATAAGCAATTAGGGTTCACACACATGCACATTGTGACGTTGTACTACAGGTGATTTTATGAAAATATGCTAGTAATTGTGAATATAATGTAACTGGAATATGCTTCATTCAAAAGGTCTCTTGTAAGGTATCATTACAAAGCTTATAATCTACTGACTGCGGTCATCTAATTTGTATACATTTATCATTCTTGTATCTAGATATATGAAATATAACTGAGGTCCTATTGTAATTATGCAAAGTGTGGGCCATTAATGGTGGTTTGGAATCTGGATGGCTCCCATCAACTAGGACAATTGGTTGTAAATGGCTCTGTTTACTTGCAAGCCTTCCTATGAGTCAGGCCAGGAAGAATGAAGGCTTGGAGTCTCCCAAGACATGTGACCATATCACCTGGTACTGGAATCCGTCTTAAATCTGGTGCTTTTCCATTTAGAAGGAGGGGTGGGGACCCAGAGAGACAAAAGATTCCTACCTTTTGCCAAATCTAAATAAATGGGTGGAAGAGAACAAAGGCACTACAGTCATGAGAAATCCCCCAGCTAGCACCTGAGCTGGAACAAGGACTGTACCAAGGGAGAGGATTGGGCCAGACTAGAAAGAAATCTAGTCTCTGAAAGAAGTTTATTGGAACATCTCTGAGGGTGAGATTTATCTGTAATCAGTTTCTTAATAGGCTTAGACTTGTGTGTTTGTTTTATTTATTTAATATAATCACTTTTGCTTATTAACCAACCCAGGTGGCAGTATTAATAGCTGGGGGGAGCAAACAGCTGTGCTTATCTCTCTATCAGTGTTATAGAGGGCAGACAATTTACGAGTTTACCCTGTATAAGCTTTATACAAAGTAAAATTGATTTATTTGGGGTTTGGACCCCATTGGGAACTGGGTATCTGGGTGCTGGAGACAGACCTGGGTCTGTGTTTGCAGTGGGCTAGCATGTCTGGATCAACAAGACAGGGTACTGAAGTCCAAAGCTGGCAGGGAAAACGGGCTCAGAGGTAGTTTCAGCACATCAGGTGGCAGTCCCAAGGGGTTCTCTGTGACCCATCCCGTCACACACATGCCCTGAAAAGTCACTAGTAGCAAATACCCTCTCCTTCACCCAAGAGCACACACACCTTACCATTACCACAACTACAGTACCCCACATACTGCAGCCTTAACTCTGCCCCCACAAGGGTGCCAGCCTTCCATTACCGCTTATTAACTGCCCTTTTCCAAACTACCCTCTCCCAAACACACCATCTGCTACATCAAACTTCCACAGGCACTTGTGCTGAGAAGTTGTAAAGGGTGTGCAGAGAAGATTGAAAGGGGCAGATTTAAGATTGTGGTGCATGTCAGTTGAGTGCTAAAGGTGTATGAGCGCTTTATGTATGTAGCAACCCTAACTGTCACAATAATGTATTTTGGTATATATGATTAGTGGTCCGAACATTCTCCCACTGTATTTCAATAATATTTTAGTATGTGGTCCCTATTTTGGTTTGAAAAGGAATTACTGATTCACATTTTGTTTACTTTCTAAATTGTATTATTCACAGTGTACAATGCTGGCACAAATTCAGCTTTTAAATCTAGGTTTAAGTTCAATCCAATATGTGAATCTTAATTTTATATAGAGTGATTCATTTTATTGTATTAATTTTATTTTTAGGTAAAGTCTCCTAGGATACATTACATTAAAACAAGGGTAATAGGAAGTGAATTGATTTAATGGTAACTCTTTAAACTTTATAGTTTTAACAGGAAGGTGACAGCTAGTGTTCACCAGAATTATTAGATGCCTGGATATGGGAATCAGCCAGGCAATCAAATATTTAGGCATTTTAAATATTTGTTTAATAGTGGATAACAGTTCTTCACAAACCAATAGTTAGGAATGGCCCAAGAGAACTAGCTCTCCAATCTACATAAGGTGGTTGAATGTTACCTGCTAACCAACTCAGATTCTCACTGCCACTGGCTTAGATTTCTTTTGCCAGAACATAAAATGGAAAAATAATGAATCCATACATGTACTTAAAAAGTGGTACACTAAAATAAAGTCTAATATATGCTGCTGAGTTTACTTACTTTCAAACACAAGGAAGCCAATGTTTTCATGCAGACATCTAAAAGGATGTCGCATATTAATAGCCAGATAACCCACACCCATGGAGAAATCCACAGGAAAGAGGTCTTAAAACTTCTGCAAAGTTCCCCTTTTCTACAGAATATTAATGATTGTTCCTAGAACTAGGCTAAATATTAATATAAACACATCAGAATATACCCATGTAGCAGACAAATCCTCCTTGCCTTGGAAGGAAAGCTGCCTGCTGACAAAAACAAAAACCAAACAAAAAACAGAGATAATGTTTTCCAGTAAAATTTATAATTGTTCCAAAACTTTTATGATTTTCCTTAGAATCTTTAATATCAGCCTTCAGTATTCTCCCGTGGATTACTTGATTGCATATATACACATACACACACACTCAAGTTATATCTATAGTTTTCTTTTTTCTTATTATTGTATCTTACAATATCCTGGTACTTTAAAATTTCTCCTGTCTGGCCAGACAGAATTTTCTTTTTCATAGCAACTCACTGTTATTCAATGGACTTTTCTGAAAGGCAGGAATCTTCCTGCAAAATAGGAAGAATTTTAAAGGACAATAATTTATATAATGCTATACTGAACGGTACCTTCTAGCAGTAAGCTATATAACATTTTTTCAAACAAACACAAAAAAAGAAAGCAAGATTGGAAGGAAATAAAAATAATATTCTCCCTGAAAATGCGATCTAAAGTACATATGTTGGATGGGAGAGAGATACATGGAAATTTATAAATCTGGAATAGTGCTAGAACTGGAAAGGGAATTGGATATCAGTCTGCAATATGATATGGTGGCAACCCCAGTATGATATCAGTGTAAAGGCATCATCATGCAGAAGGGAGGAGGTCCCTTTCTGGGTGGCACAAGTGAGCCTGCACCTAGAAGACTGCACTCAATTCTGGGCACCTCTGGATCAAGTGAGGGAAAACTCAAAGAAGATTTGGGGGAAAAAAAAAAGATTAAGTGGCTGGAAGTGAAAAGAGGGAAATGTGAAATAAGAATGGAACAAATGTGTGAATAAGTATCCTGATTGTGAATATTTTATTTTAGATTAACATTCTTCATTAGCTTGAAATGGAAAATGTATGGCAGTTAAATATTCAGATTTTTAATGCTATGAAGTTGGGAATAGTGTTTAATATTTAATTCCGTTTGTATTCACTCAGTTTCAGTCATGAATTACTAGAGGACGCATGGATAAAATAAGTGTAATTTTTGCAATGCTTACTCTGGGTACAGCTGCAGTCAAAATGATACTTTGACATTACCAGTTGTTTTATATTTTAAGGTGAATTTGTGCTTATAAAAAGAGAGTGATTGATAGAGGAGAAAACTGATGTATTCTGTTTATTCCAGGGTCAGATCTTCTGCAGGCAGTTACTAACCAGACTCACATGACTTTGCCATTGGCAGCAATCCTGAAAGGAATCTGTCTTCCCTTCCTTCTCTCCCCCCGACTCCCATGAGATAAATGATTAGATCTTCATACTTGCTGGTCCAAATTCTGCTCTGAGTTATATCTGTGCAAAGCTACAGAAACTCCATTTAAGTTACCAGTGTAAATGACAGTCCCTGTCTGGGACACAGGCAATGCCATACCTGTTACACACAGCAGTTATCTGATGTGGAATTCTGTCCATAACCCATTGATTTCAAGCAGAAACCTCCAGCTTTATTTTATTGCTAATCAAAGACTAAACTTTCTTACCTCTGTAGCATTTTAAACTGCTACTTTATTCAGAACATTATGAAGCTTCCAGAGACTGAATGAAAGAGGGTTTCAGGGACAGAAGGGTGACTATGTACTGTACTTGTATTGTATAATCTGATCTTTTCATATGAAGTCATAGATTTGTTTCTGTATATGTAAACGGAAAAGATTATTTTGTGGTAATTATGGTATTACCCTTATTCTGTTAGTTGTTTGCTTTTGACAGAAAAGACAGAATAAGAAGGATTATAGCACAGCATTTGCTTTTGAAGTAGTTCCTTGAAAAATATTTCAATAATATTGATCTTTTTTCAAGTCAGTTGCTGAGACACTGGAGGAGGCTTATGCACTCATAAATCCATGTTAAAAGGATGTATTAGGCTGAAAATACAAACTTCTATGTTTGTGAATTTGATTACTCTTTAGAACATGGCACATAATCCAAAACTTGGAAATTCTACATGACTTTCAGAGTCTGATGTATTAAAAAAGATTCAAAGGTAATTAATACTTTTAGGGGGGTTATATTAGTTGCATGAACCCTACACAGTAGCTGCAATATATCTGCCATGCAGAGTAAGTGATTTGTACTTTTGTTTATAATGTTTTTATGCCAGAGATCTGTGATGGTATCTGCCTTAATTGCCCTAAATTACTGTTTGAAAGAAGTTCTTAATTTTCTTAATGATATTAGAACTCATTTGTGTAATTATCTGCACCTTGGATAGTTTCCTGCATCAGTAATTGTGTCTTTGAAAATACAGGATTACACTAGATCAGATTCATTCAGCAGAAGCCATCTTTGTCAATCTGAATACATAATATAAACTTTCATAAACAACTGTATGCCCAAAAGACTAAGCTGTAAGTAACGTTCCCATCAAACTTCCACATTTGTAATAAAGGGGTCCATATTCATTCTACAAATTAATATCTAAATGTGTCCAAACATTTATACTTACCCTGTGTTCTTCACCTCCTTGCCAGCTAATAAAAGGGGAAAGGGAACAAACACATTCAGTCCATGCATAGCATGGGTCCACTAGCCTCATATCCCCTACTGTTAAAAGCAATGGTCTATATCTACTATTCTTCCACATCTTATAGAAGAAGCTGCAACTGAAACTTTGTCTTGGAGTTGAAGATTTAGGCTCAGATCCAAAGAAATTTATACACTTAACCTCCATATTTAGATCCTAAATCCCAGTTTAAGGCATCATAAAGATCCACAAAACCTATGCTTGGCTGCTGCCTAGCCCTGTAAGCACCTGAAGTCACTCAACATATAAATTGTTATTGTTAAAGTTCTCTGGGAGCTTATGTTTCTGCCTCTGGGTATGTGCACTGCTGCCTCACTCTACGTGTCTGGACACCTATCTCCTGCCTAAGCCCAAGTGTGAGCCACAAACCAAGGAAGACAGGCATTTGTCCACATAGCTTGCCTTTGGGGCCTGATCCTTGGAGGTGCTCAGATGTCACCTACTGGATCAGACCCCATTCATAATCTGTCCAGAGGAGAAGGATGTGGTGGGATTGTTAACCTTATAATATTTAGCACAGTGGTTATAGCACTCACAGGGGGTGTGGGAGATCCAGCTTTGATTTCCCTCTTTGCCTGATGGGTATTGAGAATATGATTAGGGGTCTCACTTTTAGGAGAGTTCCTGAATGACAGGGATAGGGGAATATTCTAATGAAGGGCTCCCTCGGAATCTCCTGTTGAAGCTGTTCCACTTTGGAATAAATATTAAAGAGTCACTGGGCCAGAGACAGGGAGAGTATGACTTGACAGCCTGGCAGTTAGGGCACCCACATGGGAAGTAGGAGACCCAGGGTCTTGTCTGATCCCTCTGCTCTAATGACTCCTTAATTATTAAGAGTCACTGGAGCAGGGGGCAAGACACTGAGTCTCTGGTCTCCCAGATGAGTGCACTAACCACTAAGGTCATACAGTCTCCCTCTCTGGCCCCATGACTACTTAATTATTTAATCTAAAGTGGAACAACTTCAATACAAAAGATTGAGTCCTCCTCCCTCAGAAAAATCTCATTGCTCAGTGATTGAAGAATTCTCCTTTAAGACATGGGAGATGCCCTCTTCAGATCTTTTCTTACCTTCAGGCAGAGGGAAGAATTGAATCGGAGTGTCTCACATCCTGAGTTAGTGCTCTAACCACAGGACTAAGAGTTTTAAGATGGGCACCTCTTCTATCACCTGTTTTGTATGGCGTGAGACTGGTACTTCATCCACTCACACAAGAAGTGACTTAGCTGCCTAAGCCATCTGCCTCCAGGAAAGGGTTCCTGGTTATGCATCATAAACAGAGATAGACATCCCACTATAGCCCAAAGTTAGGTGCCCAACAAAAGGGGGTGGATCTTGGAACACACGCTTCATTGGAATCTCCCATGCGCTAGCTTAGGTAGCTCCCCATTTAGCATGCTGCCTTTTGTGGATGCCATGTTTAGGCACCTATCCCTCCCTATGCATTAAAAAGGGAGCCTAGGCAACTAATTCAGGCCTTGTGGATCCCGGCTTTGTTCCAGTGATTTTCTAGGTGCCCAAAAATATTTTTGTATCCAGTCCTTAGGTCCCAAACTCAGATGCTTTTAAGCACATTTTTGTTTGCACACAACTCATTTAGGATCTAAATGAATAGCACAGGAACAAGCCTTTACTCAGATTATGTGCTCTTTTACAGGATTTTATCTCAAGGGCTGAATCCTGCAAACATGTTAACAGTCCCACTGACTTTAATTGGATGAGTCAAGGTCCTGAGCGAAGCCCACTGAAGATAATGAAAGTATTTCCATGTACTTCAATAGGCAAGGGATCAGACCACAAGGATATAAAAATACTCACCTGTGTAACTATTGTAGCACTGAGGTATAAACATGCATACAGACTGAAAAGTCAGTAAAAGTACAGTAGGTGTACATAACTATGTATGTATCTAATAGACAAATTTAGGACATGTATTTTGTCTAATTCGGAGTGCTCATTTTTTCTTACATCCTTCCATGTCACACAGCAACCGTGGCTGACTTAAGAAAATGAGTTGAAGTTTTCAAATATCTAAATAGTTTAATACAAAATACGATAATAGTCAGGAACTCTATTTCCCTCAGTATTGTTAAGCTGCTTGTAAAGAGACTAGATTCTTGTTTCTTTGAATTAGTCTCATTTAAACATTTTAAATCAATTGTTTTAATACATGCTACATAGTTCTTGAATCCAAATCTTTAATTAGTTTTAATTCTACAAGCTTTACAGACACACTCTTACATTTTTCATTATGCCATTATCGCCCTCTAATACAAGGGAATCTCATTTTATGTCACATTATAATTTAAAATTAATTCTTCTTTTAACCAAGGACAATGTTCTTACAACTTTTAAAATAATTAAAGATTCAAAGTACGCACAGATCCTGGGATTTAGATGTGGGATTATGTGGAAATGCTGATGTCCTACTTGTATCATACATTTAAAGCAAAAAGAATAAGTCAAACATAATGAAAATGTATTTTAACTAGCAGCACAAGTAACAAGTATGAATAGATCAAGACAATATGTTTACCTTCAGTTGCTGGAGGATGAAGCAATTTTCTAATGAATAAATCAAAATTAATAAGGCATAGGGAAAAGCATAGGTCATTTTTGTCTTGATGTTTCTCCACACACTAAACTGCTCAACCTTAATTTTTCATCTGAATATGGGGTTAATTGTTCAATTAAATTTGAACTACTTGAGTAGAAATAACTTATTTTTCCAAGGGTAATTCTGCTTCTAATTACCAGTGCAGATTATCAAAGCTAATACTCTGCTTGAATCATTTAGTGAATGCTATACTTTCCCTCTGCATTTTGACTAGAGATATTCCCATGCTGGTTTTATTTCTTTGTTGTAGCTTTCAGTAACATGTAAGGTTATTTTATACTTTTTCAGTGACCTGTGTTAATACATCTCAGCAGATTGAGCTTCTCACTTCCTCATGTTATGTTATGTTATAGGCTTTGACAGATAGTAATCTGTCATGATGTATCACCAAGAAAAAAAAGTCATTTTTTTCAATTGAGTACCATAGATTCCTGCTTTATTTTCAGATCAACAAAAAAATGTGCAAGAGTTTTAAAAGAGCTGGCTGGGGATCTTGCTGGACTGTTAATATTGATTTTCAATAAATTTGGAATACTTAGAAAGTTCCAGAAGACTAGAAGAAAGCTAATATTATGCAACGATTTTAAAAAGGTTACATGGGATGACTTGGGCAATTATAGAACGGTTAGTTTGACATCGACCCCAAGCAAGATAATGAAGCAGTTGATACAAGACTTGATTAATAAAAATTAAAGGAGGGTGATATACTTTATGCCAATCAGCATGGGTTTATGGAAAATAATTCCTGAGAAACTAACTTGATATCTTTATTCATCAAATTACAAGTTTGGTTGATAAAGATAGTGTTGATGTAATATATTTCAGACGTTGTGTAAGATGCTGCACAACATTTAGATTAAAAAACTAGAATTCAGAATTAATAGTGCACACATTAAATGGATCAAAAACTAGCTAGCTGATGCATCTAAAAATGTAATTGTAAAAGAGGAATCAAGTGGGTTCCTGAAAAGATCAATGTTTGGCCCTATGCTATTTTAAATTTTTCATCAATGTTCTGGAAAAGAACATAAAATTATCACTGATTAAGTTTGCAAAGGACAAAAATTGGGGAGTGGTAAATAAGAGGACAGGTCACTAATGCAAAGCAATCTGGATCACTTGGTAAATTGGACACAAATAATAAGTTTTTTTTATGGCTGTATGTAAACTGCAGCTGGACTGCTGTGTCGAGTTCTGGTGTCCATAATTCAAGAAGGATGTTGGTAATTGGAGACAATTCAGAGAAGACCATAAGAACAATTAAAGGTTAAAAATAAAATTAATTATACACTCAAGGAGCTCAATCTATTTACTTTAACAAGAAGGTGGCTCAGGGGTAACTTGATCAGAGTTTATAAGTACCTATACAGATGCTCCCTGACTTATGCAAGCATTCCGTTCTGGAACGCCTTGCGTAACTCAAATTTTGCTTAAGTCATGAACGTATACCCAACCATTATGCAAAACAAAACAAAAAAACTTTATAGCTTATGGAACTTACTGAACTTTTTCCGTAAGTCGGGTTTGCGTAACCCGGGGAGCGTCTGTATACAGAATAGATATTTGATAGTGGACTCTTCAACCTAGCAAAAAAAGGTATAATATGATCCAATGGCTGGAATTTTGAGGCTAGACAAATACAAAGTGGAAATAAGACAAGTTTTTTAACAAGGTAATTAACCATTTGACTAATCAAGTGTTGTGGTGCATTCTCCATCACTAGCATTTTTTTTTTAAATTGATGTTTTCTAATGCTACGTCTACACTACAAACTAGGGGTATGATTCCCCAGTGCACACAACATGCTCACGGTATCTCAATGAGAGCTACTGCAAGAATAAATAGTGTAGCCATGGTAACATGGATAGCAGCCATAGTGTCACAGCTTAGCTGTGCAAAGTAAATATCCACTGGTTTCAGGTGGGTTTGTACTTTGGCAACCTAGGATCTATGAAAACTACAACCACAGGTCTCTCAATTTTGAGAGGTTGCCAGATCACGTTATGGTTGTGCTGGGTAATAACTCAGTTAACTTCTGCACCAAGGATACAACAAGCTTCCTTCTGGTTTGCAAGCTGCCTGCAACTGATGCACCTCCGCCCAGAGTAGTTAATTGCATATCAGACCAAAAAGAGAAGCAGTTAAGTAGAGTAAGTGCAACCTTATCTAGCAGAGAACTAAGAACAAGGAACTTCTGCACTATAATCCTGCTGCTGACATTGGCTCCAATGGTGACATCTGGGTCACTGTGACAGGGTTCAACTCACCACCATGGCGCCTCCTGCTAGCTGTCCTGGGAATTAGATCAGGGTTGCCAGTGTGCCCTCAGCAGGTGTTGTCTCTCTCCCATCATCACTTCTGTCTCCACATCCAAGACCCATGTTGCTCCCCAGACCACATTATCCTCTTCTGGACACAGCCCTCCGGCTGTGCCCCACTCTGTTCTTTCCCCCCTTCCAGGAGACCAACAGTCCTCAGTCCAACCACTTTCCTCACTGGACATCCGCATTCCAAGTTCTAGCCACTCATCTCACTGGCAGACTGCATTCCATGTTCTAGTCACTTCCCTCAGGGGCCAGTGGGGGAGAGCCCAGGCCCGCCCACTACTCCAGGCCCTGACCCAGGGACTCTATAGCTGGCAGCCACATACTGCCCCTCCTCCAACTCTGCTGTCTCCTTCCCTGGGCCACTTCTACCCAGCCCCAGCACCTCCTCTGCCCTTGTATCAGGTCCTCAGTTGGCAGCCATCAGCCTGGAGCTCTCTCATACTCTACTGACCCTGCCAGCACTGCTCTGTCCATGGTGCTCCAGCCCTCTAAGCAGCTAGTCCTTTTCCCTCAAACTCCAGGGAGTGACTATTCTCTACTTTGCTCAGCAGCCCCTTCTTTTATGGGACAGCCTGGCCCTGATTGGCTCCTCCAACAAACCTTCCCCTAATTGGCTGGCACTACAAGACTTTTCCTTATTGGCTGCCTCCCGCACAGCCTCCCCAGGGTTGCTTTAACCCCTTATATACCAGTGAGGGGCAGCCACCCCATCACAGTACCTACAATACTACTTATCTACCTAATGGTGGTTTAAAAGGTTGTGATTATTTATTAGCAAATATATGTCTATACTAAAATTCTCTAGAATCTACACAAAACGCCCAGTGGATGGCGACCTACTATTCTTCAAACCTCTAGCTTATATGAACAATCCCTCCCTTATAAAAAAAAAATGTTGATTAAGCACAGACACCAGCACAAGTGACTGGGCTTCATGTCCGCAGAAGGAGAATAATGGCAACACAAAATACATACTGACTTTCTATGTAAAGTTGAGTTTGGTGTGTTTAAAAAAAAATTCGGTAACCTGCTTCAAAATCCTCAGATCAGCCCATGTGTTATGAGGTAATGTAACTCAATCTTCTTGAGGGCATGAGGTGCATTAGGGTTGCTGGAAATCCCCTGTGTGTGGTATTTACATTCTAGTTCAGAGATTAAGGTCTCTGCTGAAAGCCTGTATCACACTGGTCCTCATAATCACTGAAAAATATGTATACTGTCCTGAAAATTATGTTCTTAAAGTCTGACTTGGAGCTGATCACCAAAAGGTAAGAAATAGGTTTCTTTCAGGTAAGAGATGCTTATCTGTCTAGTTACATGTAAATTAGCATTGTATGGTTGTATGGATGCCCACAGTCTGAGCTGAATGTTTGTGATGGGGTGTCCACCCCACACATGGCCTGGAGGGTTTAAGGTTGCTAGCTGAGCTAATTAACTCCCCAGGCTGCACCTGGAGGAGGAGCCAGGGAGCATGGATTGATTAAATGAGGCTCAGATGGATGGGAAACAGGAAGGGCCTGTATAAATCCCAGGAGATGAAAGCATCTGGGGGCTGCAGGAGGAGTAGTCTACAGTCACTCTCTGGGAGAAGGGAGGTGTTTTCAAGTGTATCAAGAGTAACCTACAGTTACTCCCTGAGAGGAGGGAGTTTGGGCAGGCAAATGCAGAGAGGCAGGAGAGCCAGAAAGGTAGGAAAGGCTCAGGGGAAAGCAGTAAGGAATAGGAGTACAGACTTTGGCTGCTGATTAGAGGGCTCCTGAGCTGGAACCTGGAGTAGAAGGTGGGCCTGGGTTCCCCTACCAGCTGCTGAAGAAGTGGCACTGGCTGGGCAGTGAGTAGGAAGACTGCCTGAGACCATTTGTCAAGAGCAATGGCTCTCAACCTATTTACTATTGTGGGCAGCATCCACACAATATATATACTACCTATATGGCCCTGAGGATATCACATGGTTGGAGCTGTGTGCTGATTGGGCTGTAAGCAGCCCATGGGCTGTGGGTTGAGAACCACTGGTCAAGATAGATTTTGATGCCCCGGAAGTGGGAAACATGGATAGTGACCTGGCTGGAGGGTGAAGCCATGAAGAGGAAGATGGAATGAGGGGGGCTGCAGGGTGAGAGAGGATGGATGGAGAGACCACCAGGGGATGGTGCAACACCTGGAAGAGCTAATCCCCATAGTGACCAGGAGGAGGTACCACAAGAGTGAGTGGACTCTGACAGTGCTAATGAAGGAAATGTGAAATCTTCCAGAGAGGGAATTTACAGATAAAATAAACCAGCAGAAGGGAATCCTGTTTACAAGTGAAGACAATGGATTTTTGGACTTTAGGTACAGAGCTACACACTGCATCTTTTACTGAGGGGACAGGCTGAGAGTGTGACTTGTTTCATGAAAAAGGAACCAGCCTACCTGACTGAAAAATACTGGTGAGCAAGACTAGGTTCTAGAATGCCTGTTGTGCTTTTATTTTATATGTAACTCTGTTTCCAATACTTCCATGTACTTGCTATTAATTGAATCTGTTCTTTATTTAAAAAAAAATGTTTTTACTATAAACATAGCTAAGTTCTATGTGCTGAACAGAGTGGTGATCCTGAGGTGAAACTGGTAAGCTGGGGTGTACAGTGGAATGTTCATAAGACTTGGGGATTGGAGTGTACCTCTCATTAACCTGTAAAGAGAGACTGGGGCCTGTAGAGACCTGCAGGGCAGGATTTATGTTGCCAGAAGCTGGTGGAGTTGAGTAACTGACCCACAGCAGACACAGGCCAGGTTTCCTCATGCTCCAGGCAGGTGGTAGCAAGGTGCCTTGCAACCTTGGGTCCCCCCAGGAAGCGTCATAGGTGATCATATATTTAACATGTTCCCAGTGTGAATACACAGGTTTATTAATTGAAAAAATTCTGTTCAATAATTTAGCTTATCAAAACACATGAGCTTTTAAAATATTTTGGAAAATGTTTTGGGTTTTGTTTTTGAGAAGATTGAAAAAAGTTCACTGAAAGACTGAAAATGTTCACCTCAGAATAACTCACAAAAGAGTCAAGTCATTAATATGTTATGCAACTCAATATTGAGAACAGATCAGGAAATTCAGCCATTACAGCACATTTCTGCTCTTCAGCTAATAGCCAGTTGCTCAAACAAGAACCCTTTGCCCTCACTCTCCTCTGAATTATCATCTTTGATAAATCTGTTGAACTCAGAAGGGTAGTAACTTTTGCTTTCACTAAGTGAACAAAGGAACCACAGCACACAGAGCTGCTTCTAGTAACACCCATATGTTCTTTAGTTTGTTGTATTTCAGTGACATGCATGCCCTGATCTTTTACTTTGCTCTTTTATAAAGAAGAAATTCTATGATCTCAGGGCAAAGGTTCTCTTATTTGAGGTAATGTTTGTTCAATCTGGACATTTACTAGTTGTATTGTGTCAGCTTTCTCTCTTTTTGAAAAAAATTTAGGAAAGGGGCATTCATTGCAATGCAGAATACAGAAATTCTTTAGCCCCAGTAGTGATTATACTGGTATTGTTCTTCTGCAGTGGTAGTACACAGTTCACAGTAGGCAATTTAGTTGCTGGGAAGCCAATGGGATTTTCCCCTCATTTTCTTACTCTAGTTTCATATTTGTTCAGTATTTTTATTTATTGGCGAAAGCACCATTGTTCAGTCATATCAAACTAAGCTAATTCAAATATAAGAAATTATAGCAGCGATTTTTCAAAAGTGGCTAACAAATTTGAGTGCCTCTGTTTTCATGAAGCCAACTTAATACCTAAAAGGGTCCCTGTTTTCAGTAGATGCATGCTTAGCACTTTTCCTTCTAAGTCTTTTCAACTACAAGAGTAATATCAGGTAGAGAAAGAAGAATTTTGTATTTTCTTTCAGCTAAGATTTTGTTACTTGTTTGGTTAAACCTCGCTGAAGCTTGAGTGTGAAAGAAAAAAAATAAGCCCCTTTATGGAACTAGATAGCCAAAACAATAGGCGCCTACACTGAATACACAAGTATGTGTCCCCACCCAACCCAAAAGCACATGCAAGGCCCATCAGAAACTGAGCGATGTGGGCAGTGGAGGTTTCACTGGGTATATTGCTTGGTGTGGGTACATGTGTATGTGAAAGAAGCAATGGACAGACCAGAGAAGCTGACAAAAAGGCAGCAAAAAAGCCAAGGAAATGGACAGAAAAGGTACTGGGAGCCTGGCCTGGACAAAAAGCTAAGTGCTGACTAGAAAGGGGCTTGAACTGTCAGCAAAGAAACTGGCCCTCATTTCATTCATACTGTGTTCAGGAAAACAGAATTTTATACATCAACAGGATTGCATCAAAGTAGTACCTGACTACCACGTTTTTATAGGAACAACCCACAGGACCCTTAATGCTGGCTAACCACTCAGGTCAAAAAGGGGAAATATTATTTTAAAAAATTGTAAGACTTAAGGACAGTTAAAACTAGCTTTATCCCCAGTAGAAAATGATGTAAGGAAGTTACAAGATAATCACGTGTAGTAAGAACAAAACTGCATTGTATTTGCTTTTCCCCCTATAGAATGCCAGGGCAATATTCATAATGTATGGCCTGATTGAGAAAAAGAAATGAAGCAACCAATTTTGTCCAGAAAATTGGAAGGATATAATGCTAGCTACTATCAGCTATACAAGTTTCTTTTCATGGAGAGAAAATCATGATTAGATATTCGCAAACCCCAGTCTTACAAAGTAGACAAAAATCACAGAAAAATGCTGAAGGAAATGCCAAGTTATAGGAAATCATTTTCATATTTTTTCTGGGTTTATCCCAAATTGAAAGCTTGTGGTCTGATATTTCAAAGTATATTTTCCTAATTAAAACAAAAGATGAATACTTATTCAGAATTCTTATCACAACCCAAAACTGGATTTCACCACATTCAGAAAACAATACCAACTAGACAAGACAGACCAGAATAAAAATTAAAAATGCAATCAATGACTTGCTGATCCACATTTTATGTCTCCATTTGTCTATTAATTGGCTACATTAGTTTATAAAGACTTGGTTTTGGTATGTTATCCCGACCCACATCATTTAGTTTGGACCAGGAAATAAAGATTAGTTTCCCACTAATCCTGTACTTTTATTATAGAGTTTGTATGGGAGACTTCTTTCCAGGGAGTCCCTTCTCTCTACATCTATTTCTCAGCAAGAGCGTTATGACTCATGGGGTGTGTGTATTATGAAAGGCAATCAGGAGGTTGTGAGACTAAGATTTTTATTGCAACCAAAAGCAGAGAAAATCTTACTCCCCCAAAGTGGTGATCAGTGTCACATGCTCTGGAGTGACTCACAACTGTGAGTACCTATCTCAGGGCACACTGTCAGAAAACAAGACAGACTGTGTCCTATAATTAGATTTCACCAAGCCAGTAACAAATGTGAACTCCTGGTTTGCTATACCAGTCCTACCATGGAGTCAGAGAGACCCCTTACACCTCCAGTCTATCTTGCCACCCAGACAAAATGAACTTTGTAATAAAAGGTGACAGACCAGTCCTAAGAGACCCGTCACTTACCCCAGATCAACTGGTACTCCAGATCTTACACTAAAGCAGGGCCGGCTCCAGGTTTTTTGCCATCCCAAGCAAAAAAAAAAAGCCAGAGTGCCACCCCTTGAAAAGTGCCGCCCGCAAAGAGCTGGAATGCTGCCCCTTGAAAAGGGCCACCCCAAGCACATGCTTGGAACGCTGGTGCCTAGAGCCGGCCCTGCACTAAAGCCAATGCTGTTAGCCAATTCTATAGTAAACTAACTTAAGATTTATTAGCTAAGAAAATGAAGTGAGTTATTAAGATTAAAACAGGTAAAATATATGTATAGGTGAATCACAATTTGTACTTCCAAATGGTGGCAATGATGTAATAAACTGTCCGTTTCCCAAAAGTGTTTCTGGGGATCCTGAAAGAATCTGGGTATCTCTGCTTTGCATCTGGTACACTTCCCTGTAAGAGTCGAAACAGTCCAGAGAGAAGGGATCTTTCTTTGAATCCATTATCTTCTGACAGAAAGCAACCTGATAGTGTCTTGGCCCATGTGGCCTTTTTCCTTTGAGGATCAGTGATTAATGCACTTTGAGTCTGAACTCTGGTCATCACACTGAATAGCCACATGCTTTGGAATTAACACTTTTTCTGATAAAGTCCTGCATTAGCATTGCACAGGGTTTCTTAGATGACTGCTGAGTTCTTTAGTTACAGTATTATTTACAATGCAAATGTCTGCAGCTGCATAACAGAAAACAATGCACATAACACTCCATTAGTTTTATGAAGTTTAAACACTCAATACACTTATACATTTAACAATCACTTTGATCTATCTACACTAATGCACAAGTGAATTGGCCTGAATACACTGGCATAACCTGGTCTACAAGTATCACAATCAACATAGTAACAAACATGAAATCCTAGGTGACCATCAATTTGTTACAATATCTGTCTAGTGTCTTGGTAGAGGGTGACCCCTGAAAATGGATCCATAATCCCTGTCCTCTTTTACATTCAGGGAGCAGTATCCTTTGTTAAAATATGACCACATAGGGCTATTATTTCATCATCATCCAGCGCCTTAATTCCCCCTACCATTATCAATTTGTCCCCTCTTACAGATGGGAGAAAAAATTGCTGCTTACTGAACTTCCCACACGGAATGATGAGGAGCAGTGGGGAACCCTCTATAGAGAGGAGGGAAGAGTTGTTACTGTGGCTTTATCAGAGATAAAGAAGAGGGGCCATTCTTACCATCCACCTTTTCCTTCCCCTGGTGTTCTCTAGGATGTCAAATGTAATGGTCCTGACGTAAGTCATGGACTTGTCTTTAGCCATTTTAACTTCAGCCAGTCAAATAAAAAAGGAGGGACTGTCTTGCACTGTTTGTGACTACTGTTCACTAATCAATATAAATCCTGTAGAAACTGCTTAATCAAGATGTCTTGGTTACACAAAATTTAACGTTAGTTAACATTATAACCAGATGTCTCTAACTCATTCCATTCAACTTAAGTATTTGTAACTTTAAAGCATCATAGTAACACCCCAAATGTAATAGACAAGGTAATTTCTTGGTTGCCGTTGTGTGAGACAGACGGAATACTAGCCATGAACCTTTAACTGCCATATTAACTCCTCTAACTGCAACTGGCAGTACAATTAGGTGGAAAAATCATCCCAGCAAAGCAGTTTGTGCAATTATCATTGTCCCACTACTGCAAAGAAAAACTCATTCAGTTTAATAGGTAATACCTGATTCTTTCAGGTTTCTCAGCTAATATTGGCTTTCCTGATAATCCGTATCCCATTTATATGGCTTTGATTACAGTGCCATATTCCCAAAGTTTAATATCCATTCTGAACTGTGATATCAACATTTTCACAGTAATCTCTTTACAAAAGTGTGTGTGTGTGTGTGTGTGTATGTGTGTGTGAGAGAGAGAGAGAGAGAGAGAGAGAGAGAGAGACCAAAAACCCAACAGCCATCTAAGGTTAACAAAGCTGAACTGCCATCAGCATGTATGCTAATTACATGGTACCAGAGCATCCATTAATCAGAACTAAATAATGAAACTAGAAAAAGTAGATATTTCTAGGGAAGAGCTAGAATATTTTAAACTTCATTTAAGTTCAGATCCAGTAAATAAATTAAGACCCTAATTACATCCCCTGGTGCTCAGCCTGAGTAACTAGGTTGGGTACTGGAAGAAGCATAGAAAATCTGCCCCACAGCAGAGCAAGCTGCTGCAGAGTGTCTCCTAAAGTGTTACAGTAATCCTAGGGCTGCAGTAGCCCCCAGGGTTTTGATATGTCCATACAACTTATGGCATTCTCCCTGCCTGCTTCCTATCCTGGAGCTTCACTATCCTCTGCACTAGCAATAAAAATCTCCTGCATATTCTTCCCAAATCTTCCTTGTGCACAAGAATGACTCCAAAACAACAGCAAGAGGACCCTCCACTTCCCCAAAGGACAGGGTATAATTTGTCCGTATGGGCCATATCCTGGAGTCGTTACTCAGGCAAACCCCTATTGTCTTGTAAGGATCTCAGGATTTGACCAAGTGTGCAAAACAAATGAAGTTTGTTTGGTTCTTTTCTTCAAATGTTTACCTATCCTCATTAAAAATTGATCCTACAGTATATGGTATGGCTTAGACTTTATGGTTCTCTCTCACCATAGACAATATTTGAACTTCTCTATCAAAAGACTTTTGAAGAAGGTAGCATTTTAATATAAATTCACTTCTTGATTGACAACTTGACAAGGAATATCAGTATTTTGAAAATTTCAGAAAACTGTCATATACGCTATCCGAGCCTAGACAAACAATAGTGATATTATAAAGAAGGTCACTTACTGTGATTTTTGGAATTAAAACTTATCCAACAGTGTACCCATTCCACCATGTATGGTGAAAGCAATTTACTGCTGCTTTCCAGTATTGGAAAAGAAAAAGTTCATGCTGTCATTGATTGACCTTTAACAAGAAAAATGTTGCTGGCTTATGGGTAATAAGAAAGCAATGATTTTTTTCTCTCTCTCCTCACTAGTAGACTTTCTCCATTAGGGTTCACTGCTTAGTTTCACAACACTTTTATAAAGTGTGCCAACATAAATCAACCATGAAGCTGTCACACAAGCACAAAGATATGATTGTATAAACAGTTGATTAACAGTAATGCTTCATGATTTTCATTTATTTTATGATGAAGCAGTCATTAAAAGTATATGTGATACTACTGACTATTTGCATTTTGGCTCTATTCTAGACAAGTCTGTGGAAGATTAGTATATACACATTTAAAAAAAAATCAAAGTAAAACTCATCACTGTGTCCACACACAGTTGTCACTAAATTCCTGATCTTTCACTTTACTAGGAAGCATGAATATCTATAAGATAAACATTGATTTTCAGGTTTACCTGATAAATGATCACTGCCAATAATTGATCTTTCCACTCTACTAGTGCATGATTGCCTGTTGAAATTTGACACAGGTTTTTACTATTTGATCTTCCCATCTGGAAATAACACCTCTATTGTACTTCATGCTGTCTTGAATCAACTATGGTACTTTATCTTTATTTTAAAATTCAACAAAACAATATACTGCTGTTCAGGCATAGCAGTCTCTCTTTCAGTCCTTGCGCAATATAAATCAACCTGTCCTGCAGGCAGGAAGTGTCTTTTTTTTTTTTTTTGGTTACTGGAATTTAGTGTTAGTCAGTAGAATCCACTCTTCAGGCAGAAAATCTTCTGCAGGACAGGTGGACATTTTAAAGTGCTTCGAAGGTATGCATGGCATTATATTCAGAGCTGGTTCCTGATCACACTAAATCAAATAAAACAAAAATGATAAATAAAATATAATCACATCCCCACAGTGTTTTCGAGGGAAGAGAATCTTTGTCCTATGGCTCCATATATATTATTGCTTTGTACCAAACATACAGATCCATCCTATAAAAACAAATTGCACAACAGCCTTGTTACAGAGAAGGAAATTGTTGAATGTACTCTTTTGTGCTCACACAAAATTTGTGCTCCATTTCAAAATATGTATTTGCACCAATTTTGGGGCAAAATTGCCGAACTAGCTTGTGCAAATATAGTTTCAACAAACCCAACTTGAACACACATCTCCTCAATGATAAGAAAATATTTTAATTGTGTGCATGAACTGGCGCAAAATTGAATAGGCACATTTTGTACATACACTTCGTGGACTATATTTGTGCAAGGCCTCCCTTTGCCGACAATACAATAAGGCAGAAAGGTATAAAGTAGGGTTGTCAGACAATTAAAAAAGTATCACAATTAATCATGCAATTAAAATTAATCGCTATTAATTGAGCTGTTAATAATAGAATCTCATTTATTTAAATATGTTTTAATGTTTTCTACAATTTCAAATATATTGATTTCAATTACAAAACAGAATACAGTGTACAGTGCTCACTGTTTATTTTTTATTACAAATATTTGCACTGTAAAAAAAAACAAAAGAAATTGTATTTTTCAATTCACCTAATACAAGTACTGTAGTGCAATCTCTTTATTGTGAAAGTTTAACTTACAAATGTAGACTTATATAAAAAAACTGCATTAAAAATAAAACAATGTAAAACTTGAGAGCCTACAACTCCACTCAGTCCTACTTCAGCCAATCACCCAGACAAACAAATTTGGTTACAAATAATACTGCTTGCTTCTTGTTTAAAATGTAACCTGAAAGTGAGAACAGGCATTCGCATGGCACTGTTGTAGCTGGCATCACAAGATATTTATGTGCCAGATGCGCTAAAGATTCACATAAGAACGCCCATACTGGGTCAGACCAAAGGTCCATCTAGCCCAGTATCCTGTCTTCCGACAGTGGCCAATGTCAAGTGCCCCAGAGCGAATGAACAGAACAGGTAATCACCAAGAGATCCATCCTCTGTCGCTCATTCCCAAACAGAGGCTAGTGACACCAACCCTGTCTATCCTAGCTAATAGCCATTGATGGACCTATCCTCCATGAACTTCTATAGTTATTTTTTAAACCCTGTTATAGACTTGGCCTTCACAACATCCTCTGGCAAGGAGTTCCAAAAGTTGACTGTGAGTTGTGTGAAAAAATACTTCCTTTTGTTTGTTTTAAACCTGCTGCCTATTAATTTTATTTGGTGACCCCTAATTCTTGTGTTATGACAAGGAGTAAATAACACTTCCTTATTTACTTTCTTGACACCAGTCATGATTTTATAGACCTCTATGATATCTCCCCTTAGTAGTTCTTTTCCAAGCTGAAAAGTCCCAGTCTTATTAATCTCTCCTCATATGGCAGCTGTTCCTACTCCTAATCATTTTTGTTCCCTTTTCTGAACCTTTTCCAATTCCAATATATCTTTTTCTGAGATGGAGCGAGATGTGGGCATACCATGGATTTAATTGAGGAAATATGATATTTTCTGTCTTATTATCTATCCCTTTCTTAATGATTCCCAACATTGTTTGCTTTTTGTGACTTCCTCTGCACATTGAGTGGATGTTTTCAGAGACCTATCCATAATGACTCAGAGATCTCTTTTTTGAGTGGTAAAAGCCAATTTAGATCCCATCATTTTGTACATTTAGTTGGGATTATATTTTCCAATGTGCATTATTTTGCATACTTTGCATATGTCTCTTCATGCTTCAACCACCATTCCAAAGAACATGCGTCCATGCTGTTTATGGCTTCTTCTAGATAACGATCCAAAGTCGAGCGGACTGACGCATGTTCATTTTCATCATCTGAGTCATGTGCCAGCAGCAGAAAGTTGATTTTCTGTTTCGATGGTTTGGGTTCTATATTTTCCACATCTGAGTGTTGCTCTTTTAGGACTTCTGAAAGCATGCTCCACACCTCGTCCCTCTCAGATTTTGGATGGCACTTCAGATTCTTAAACCTAGGGTCGAGTGCTGTAGCTATTTTTAGAAATCTCACATAGGTACCTTCTTTGCATTTTGTCAAATCTGCTGTGGAAGTGTTCTTAACATTAACATGTGCTGGTCATCATCCGAGACAACTATACCATGAAATATATGGTAGAATGTCGGTAAAACAGAACAGACATACCATTCTTCCCCAAAGAGTTCAGTCACAAATTTAATTAACACATTTTTTTAAAGAGCCTCATCAGCATGGACGCATGTCCTCTGGAATGGTGGCTAAAGCATGAAGGGGCATACAAATGTTTAGCATATGTGGCACATAAATACCTTGCAACGCTGGCTACAAAAGTGCCAGGCAAACGCTTGTTCTCACTTTCAGGTGACTGTAAATAAGAAGCAGGCAGCAGTATCTCCCATAAATGTAAACTTGTTTGTCTTAGTGATTGACTGAACAAGAAATAGGACTGAGTGGACTTGTAGGACATAAAGTTTTACATTGTTATGTTTGAGTGCAGTTATGTAAAGAGAAAAATCTATATTTGTAAGTTACACTTTCACAATAAAGAGATTGCACTACCGTAATTGTATGATGCGAACTGAAAAATACTCTTTTTCTATCATTTTTACAGTGTAAATATTTGTAATCAAAAGTAATATAAAGTAAGCACTGTGTGCTTTGTATTCTGTGTTGAAATAGAAATCGATATTTGAAAATGTGGGAAAACATCGAAAAATATGTAATAAATTTCAATTGGTGTTCTATTATTTAACAGTGTGATTAATTGCGATTAATTTTTTTAATTGGTTAATTTGAGTTAATTGCATGAGTTAACTGCAATTAATTGACAACCCTAGTAAAAAGAATTTAGTTTTAACTATTATTAATGATAATGAACTGCATTTCTAGTGAGATAGGGAGTAACATTTACTATTGAGAAGTTTTCCAATGGGGAAAGGTCTATCATTTTAGATAGACATTTTAGATTGATTTATTTTGTTTATAGTAGAAGAACTGAAGGTATTAAAAGAATTGCACTTATAGAAAGGGAAACTGTCTTGATTTCTTCTAATGCTCTTGCTTTATCTCTATTAAGCAGGTTTGGGACAAAACCTGGTTGAACTGAAGTCAACAGCAAAAGTCCCATTGACTACAATAGACCAGGACTTGATCTTTAAACCATTATTAGAAAGCACCATATACAAGTTTAGGGGCAAGCATTAGACAGATAATTTGGAATAGGTATGCAACTCCCCCGGTAGCACATCCATTGTCATGAAACAGATTTTCCCCTATTAGTTTCATTAAATGCATTGTATTTGTTTTGCTAGCCCAGTCAACTCAACCTAGGATCTAACATGAATTTGTGTTTTCCTTTTTGTGCATAGTTACCAGTAATAAAGTTTCTCTGGTTCAAATTCTGACCTATTTTTTACCTGTGATACCACATATTGTATTTATCACATCTTCCTGGTACTTAATGAGAAATAGTTACTTTTGAACTTTGATGCTTCTATAGATGTCTAAGGTATACTATTAAGATTTCAGTAATTCATGTAAATCAGTAAACTGATGTAAGAAATTAGTGAATACGTTGATTTTTTTTTTTTACTGGAAATTAAGTTCAAATGTGTGTGTAAATCTTCATATATGTCAACATAGTTGTCAACTGGCTTGTCATTTGGAATATCACATATGGGAAGAAAATAGCCTAGCATTATTTAATTATCAAGACAATAGAGTTCAAAACTCATTTAACTGAAATGAAAAGGGAATTGAATACATACAGTGAAAGAGGCTTGAAGCCAAAATGCTGCTGGATGTCTGGCTCTTGTCTGTATTGAGAGCTGGTTAATTAAAACTTGAGTTCTTCTATTAGAATTTTGTTAGTTTGGTTTTTATTTCTTTAAACTGTGGTTTATTTTATCCCTTGGGACATGAATTTAGTCACTTTTTTATTTTTATTCATTGAAGTGTTGCCTCTTCGCTTCAGAGTAATCACTTAGCACTTTTAATAACTTTAAATTTAGAATAGTCTGTTAGAAACCAAGATAAATCCAACTATCTAAGTGTTTTACACTTGCCCATCACTGAATATTTGAACCACCTTCCACTTGAAATTGATAGCAATCGCCATGTCTCTCATGGATTTAATGGAGACTGGCGTGTCTCCCTTTTTAGGGAGAAAAGTTTTTGTTTCTTGATTGATGGCAGTTTAGGGATACTAGGGGGTGTCAGTGCTTTGAGTGCCATTCTTAATGTGGAAAGATTATTAAAAAGGAAGGTTTTGCAGTGCTTCCTAAATTCTGTTTCAGTTATTGTGCTTATTGTGTAAAAAGCAAAAACAAAACAAAAACCACTTTTGTTGGTTGCCAGACCAGGTCTTCACTTGGACAAGCATTTGAACATGCAAGTGGTATCGAGCTGGCACAAATCTGCTCATGTTTTCATATTATACACGAGGATCAACATTTAAGTCAAATCCGAAGTAATCATGCATTTTTCAAATACAGAGAACCCCCAAAAAGAGAGAAACCACAGATTATTATTTACAGGTTAGGATCTGAAAGAATTAATATAGTGCTGTGTGCTAAAAATGCTTGACAGGATACAGGCTGTGGAGTTACTTTCATGAAAGACATTGAGTTTGTAAATGTTCTTCACATTGTGATGAAAGTGCTTCTGCAGAAAGTGTAGGATGTATATTTACGAAGACAACCAGACAGTTCTAATTCCATGAGACAATTCAGTTCATTTAAAAAAAAACAAAAAAACACACACACACAGACTCCTATGGTCTATCCTCAGTTGTTTTTTTTCCCCCTTCTGTCAGGCTTTCACAATCTTTAGCACACTTTCATTTCTATCTGAGAAATTTAAAACTTCTTATTCGGACATATAAAATCCATTCTAGAAAGAAGAAATTAAATAAATTGTGTAATTGTGAGGACTTTTGAATTTAGAAAATATTGCCCTACCGAAAATTAAAAAAAAACTATATGAAGGAAATGTGGTTTCTTGTTAAAACAAAAACATTACTCATAA
This sequence comes from Terrapene triunguis, assembly GCF_002925995.2. NCBI lineage: Eukaryota > Metazoa > Chordata > Testudines > Emydidae > Terrapene > Terrapene triunguis. The sequence continues at coordinate 68,003,843 of NW_020664417.1, read as the reverse complement.
ATTTTCTGCTATACTCCACTGGATTCTCATTGTCATATTGGTAACTTAGTCTTACAAACCCTCACAAATGATCCTACTGACCTGCTTGTATGAAGATTATTTGCATGAGGGTTTGCACTAATTAACCTGTGGGGTTCAACGGAATAGAACAGAGGGCAGAATTTAACTCTAAACTTCTCAGAACTCCTGTGAAAAATATTTATTAAAAAACCAACCACCACCACCACCACAACAAAGCAAAACCCCTACTTTAAAAGAATGTTGCATAAACAAACTAGGGAAATACAATCTAGATGGAGCTGCTATAAAGTGGGTGCATAAGTGGTTGGAAAACCTTTCCTAGAGAGTAATCATCAGTGGTTCACAGTCAAGCTGGAAGGGCATATAGAGCAGGGTTTCACAGGGATTGGTTCTGGGTCCTGTTCTATTCAATATCTTCATCGATGATTTAGATCAGGGATCGGCAACCTTTGGCACGCAGACCATCAGGGAAAGGGCCGGGACGGTTTGTTTACCTACAGCATCCGCAGATTTGGCTGATCACAACTCCCAGTGGCTGCGGTTCGCCTTTCCAGGCTGATGGGGGCTGCGGGAAGCGGCAAGGGCTGGGGGATGTGCTGGCCACCACTTCCCGCAACCCTCATTGGCCTGGAAAGGCAAACTGCGGCCAGTGGGAGCTGTGATTGGCTGAATCTGTGGACGCTGCAGGTAAACAAACTGTCCTGGCCCACCAGCGGATTTCCCTGATGGGCCACGTGCCAAAGGTTGCCGATCCCTGATTTAGATAATGGCATAGAGAGTACATTCAAGGTTTGTAGATGATACCAAGCTGGGAGGGGTTGCAAGTGCTTTTGGAGGATAGGATGAAAATTCAAAATGATCTGGACAAACTGGAGAAATGGTCTGAAGCAAACAGGATGAAATTCAATAAGGACAAATGCAAAGTACTTCACTTGGGAAAGAACAATCAGTTGTACGTATACAAAATGGGAAATGACTGTCTAGGAATGACTACTGCAGAAAGGGATCTGGGGGTGATAGTGGATCACAGCTAAACATAAGTCAGTGTAACACTGTTGGGGGAAAAAGCAGCAAACATCATGCTGGGATGAATTAGCAGGAGTGTTGTAAGCAAGACAAGAAGTAATTCTTCCGCTCTACTCTGTGGTGATTAGGCCTCAACTGGAGTATTGTGTCCAGTTCTGGGCACTACATTTCAGGAAAGATGTGGATGAATTGGAGAAACTCCAGAGAAGGACAACAAAAATGACTAAAGGTCTAGAAAACATGACTTATAAAGGAAGATTGAAAAAATGGGTTTGTTTAGAGGGAACATAACAGTTTTTAGCTACATAAAACATGGTTACAAGGAGGAGGCAGAAAAATTGTTCTCATTATCCTATGAAGATAGGACAAAAAGCAACGGACTTAAATTGCAGCAAAGGTGGTTTATGTTGGACAGTATGAAAATACTTCCTGTCAGGGATGTTAAGCACCAGAATAAGTTGCCTAGGAAGGTTGTGGAATCTCCATCATTGAAAATTTTTAAGAGCAGGTTAGATAAACACATTTCAGGCATGGCCTAGATAATGCTTAATACTGCTATGAGTGCAGGGGACTGGACTAGATGACCCTTTGCGGTCCCTTAAATAAATTAAATTAATGGAGATATCCTATCTCCTAGAACTGGAAGGGACCTTGAAAGGTCATCGAGTCCAGCCCCTTGCCTTCACTAGCAGGACCAAGTACTGATTTTGCCCCAGATCCCTAAGTGGCCCCCTCAAGGATTGAACTCACAACCCTGGGTTTAGCAGGCCAATGCTCAAACCACTGAGCTATCCCTCCCCCTTTGCAATCCTATGAGGACATGAAAATCAAGCACTCAAAGAAGTGCCAGAATTAAGATTGTACAGGCAATTTAATTTGCCTCCTTTGGTCATATGCATTATGATGCAGTCTTTAATTACAGGATCACCTAGTCTCTTTTCCATAGTACTCGCATCTAATGATTACAAAAAGCACATCCCTTACCCTCTGGTGACATTCCTGACAAAGTTTATGTCCATACACAAAAGCATGGAGGTGCTAAAGTTTGTCAACACAATGGTTCTAATTTTTTTTTTTTTTAAAACATGGGCAAAAACATTTCTGTTATTTCATTTTCTGAAATGGTTGAACCATTTTGGCCTAAAGTTTCCAAAAATATTCAGCCTGAGGCAGACATCAGGAATGAGAAATGTTAGCCTAAACATGTAAAGCTTGGCAAGTTATAAGCAACTGAAAATGGGGGCTTATAATGGGAGGTATTAAACAATCTTAACTATAGTATAGCTACAAAAATTATAGGTGGCAGTATAGGTGTCATTACCTGTGCTGCCTACAATACCATTTTATACTATTCCCCTTTTGAGAGATGGGTTCTCTGAAGTATGGGACAAATAATTTATTTCAGGTCACACAAGGCTTGATTCTGCCACCTTCACTCATATTGAATAGATAGTATCTTACAGCACAAGGTGTCCTGCTGGCTCCTCATGTACCATTCTATACGAGTAAGGCTGGCTGAGTCAGGTCTACAATGGGTATATCCACATTGCATGTGGGAGTGAATATCCCAGGCTGGGTCCACAGACTTGTGCTAGTGGGCTCAGGTTGTGAAGCCTTGCTGCTGGGGAGGGGAGTGTGGGCTTCCACAACTATTTTTAGAGCACTAGCACTAGAGTTTGCCATGATGAGGAGGACAATGATAATACTGTCTATCACTTCCTGTTGAATCCCTTCCAATACTGTATTTGCTAACTATGTTTTCAATTTTCATTCAACTTTTTATTGTCAAACTGGCTTTGCAGATTGGTTTAATTTTATCTCTCACAGTTTTTTGCTTTGTTTTCATTCTTCTTCCAGTGCTATTAATTTCATTTTGAGAAATTTGTATATCAAACAAATAGCATGTGCCTTTGTGTTGGGGAAGATGTGAGCTGTGTAGTGCCTATGGACCGTCAGCCAGCATCAAGCAACAACAACAAATAAATAATGTATTTATGCTGAGTTGGTAAGGGGATAAGTGAGCAAGTACTGCAACTTTTAAAGATTGTAATAGCTATTTTTGTTGCTGGTAACAGCTACCTTTTGGTGCCTTGAAGAAAAAAAAAAACGCATGGCCATGTTGCTTAGCATTTCTCTTTCTGACTGTCATAGTCAGGGAAAGGGCAAATTGTACTGTGTCCAATAGATCATAGTATCCCTTTCAGTAAGCAAACAAATATATATATAGTGACAAAGTTCCTCCTCTATTTTGGTGGGTCCTGCGCTTATTGGGGGATTTTCTTGCCTCAGAGATTCACCGTGTGGGTGGGGGAACAGCCCAGAGACCTTCCCCTCTGGGAGAACCCACAATCCAGGTCAATTGGGAGGTTTGGGGGGAACCCAGGCCCACCCTCTACTCCGAGTTCCAGCCCAGGGCCCTATGGACTGCAGCTGTCTATAGTGCCTCCTGTAACAGCTACATGACAGCTACTTCCCCATGGCCTCCTCCAAACACCTTCCTTATTCTCACCCCAGGACCTCTCTCCTGGTGTCTGATAACGCTTGTGCTCCTCAGTCCTCCAGCAGCACACCTCTCACTCTCAGCTCCTTGCACTTCTCACTCTCAGCTCCTCACACTCCCACCACAAACTGAAGTGAGCTCCTTTTTAAAACCCAGGTGCCCTGATTAGCCTGCCTTAATTGATTCTAGAAGCTTCTTCTTAATTGGCTCCAGGTGTCCTAATTAGCCTGCCTGCCTTAACTGGTTCTAGCAGGTTCCTGATTACTCTAGTGCAGCCCCTGCTCTGGTCACTCAGGGAACAGAAAACTACTTATCCAGTGACCAGTATATTTGCCCTCTACCAGACTCCTGTACCCCACTGGTCTGGGTCTGTCACAATATATATACACAAACAACTATCTGTGTGTGTGTGCGCATAATCACTCTCTGTATTGGAAGTGTTTGATTGGGATAGGTTTAGTCTCTTGGCTATCTGTGCTAGGTGCAGTTCCTGTTGTGATCTGAGATCAGTAGGGGCTGTTCCTCAGACAGGAGTTATTTACTGCATTTATAACATTTGGTTAGTCCCATGTGTGGTGCTCTAAAATCTAGATTTATTAGAGTTTGTTTCTTGTTCCACAGGAGCTGGCAGTGTGGTGGTTTCTGCAACGTGACATTTTTAGTTTGGTGACCTTTATCATTCAGCAGAGAGTAGGCTACTTATGCCTACACAGGTAAGAAGGATGTGTAAAAGCTGGTGGACTAACTCACTACCTCCTATCCTGGATAATTTAATGTAACAGTTCAGTGTTAACTCAGCACAGTACAGATCTTTCCCAGATTTTACAGTTCCTCCCTGAAACCCAGAACCTGCTTCCTGGCCTTTCCTAAAGCCTCTTTCTATTAAAACTTCTGCTTCCTGCACATATTTCCCACCAGGATGTTCAACAGACTCCTTGCTGATTCTTCCCCTGAACTCATATCTCTTTCTGACCATGCAGTTCCCATCTTCTAAGAAACTCTGCCTCTGAGCTGTCACATGATTCCCAGTCACCTAACTCAACCCATTAGCCAGTGTCTTGAAACAGGGTGTATGCACTCTAGCATCAGTGCCCTGTTATAGGATAACTTTCTCCAATCCTGTTGGAGCAGAATTCTGCTACCTATATCTATTTTCTGCTTATCTAAAGCTGCAAAGAATAAAAATCCATCTGCTAATGTATTTACTCCATCATTGCAGCATGTGGATAAGAGAGCAGGGAAGGTTAAACATATGTAATTTACACCTGCAGAGATTTTTAATAAACTCCAAGTGATTATTTGAGAAACCCTTTGGGTCTGTCTACACTTGAAGCTGGGGGTGCGAATTGAGCTCAGGCAGACTTGCACTAGATCTCATTGAGCTAGTGTGCTAAAAAATAGTGTAGCCGTGTTAGCATGGACAGTGATGAGTGGTGAGATGAACTAGCCACCCCAAATACAAACCCAACCAGACCCCCTTGGTATGTACTCAGGTGGCGAGAGCTAAGCTGCTGCCCATGCTACTGCAGTTACACTATATTTAGTGCACTAGCTGGGAAAGCAACAGAGAGTCCTGTGGCACCTTATAGACTAACAGATGTATTGGAGAATAAGCTTTTGTGGGTGAATACCCACTTCATCAGACACATGCGTCCAATACATCCGTTAGTCTATAAGGTGCCACAGGACTCTTTGTTGCTTTTTACAGATCCAGACTAACACGGCTACCCCTCTGATAGCTGGGAAACACACACCCAGTTCCAAGTGTAGACATACCCTTTGGATACATGTTGCCATAATTTCCTTTTAATTGGATATTGAGACAGGCAGCATCCCAAAGTAGCTCCAGAAGACAAAGAAAGAAAATCCAATTGGAAAAAGCAAGGGGAAAATGGGGGAGAGAGGGGGAGTGCCAGAGACACACTGGAGAATTGCTTCTAGAACTCTGCCAAGGCTATTTTTTTAAACATGAAATGTCACACAAATCTGTTTGTTGTTTCATTTCATGCAATTGCCCACCACCTTAAATATGGCCTCTATGTGCAATTTTAATAACATGACTAGTTTTGCTGGAAAAAATGGACTCATTTACACTTGAAAATTGAATCATCAGTTTTTTCCCCCACGATATTGCATTTTAGTGTTTCCTATGCTATTGGACATTACAATTAAAATCCCTTGTATTTTGAGTAGATTTAGATTTTGCTACAAATTTAAAAAACTTTAAAAAAACCATATGAAATATAAGCCTAAACATGCCCAGAAAACACGCTGCTCATCCACCACCAACTGGCCATTCTGCTTCCTCATTGATCTGAAATTTGATATTAAGAAGATCTACAGTTCTAGGTTTCCTCTACGTCATTTCCCAAACTTTTGAACGCTGTGCCCCCTTCAGCTAAATAAAACTAATGCTGGTTGAAAAGCTTTTGACTGAACAGTTTTCCTCCGGAAAATGCAGTTTCATCAAAATCAAAACACTTCATGGGAATGAGTCAATTTCAATGACATTTTCAACAGGAAAACCTCAAAATGATTCATTTTGATTGTTTGTTTTCAATAATGTCAAAACATTTCGTTTTGATAAGGTAAAAATATTTTGTTTAGATTATTATAATTGTTCAATATTAAACAAAATGAGTTGACATTCTCAAAATGATACATTTCAATGTTTGACTCCTTTATTATTTTTTCTGCTCTGAAGTAAATTTTGACTTTTGTTTCAATTTGCAATGATTTGTCACCCTGTAAATGTCAGAATTTCCCATGGAACAAAATTATGTTTTTCAACCAGCTTCAAATAATCAGCAACTCCCCCGCCACCATATAGTATTAAAGAACTTTCCAAAATAAATGGTCACTTCAAACAGTCTTCATATGTAATTTCATCTCCTTTCTTATATACTGGATACACTCAGGTCATGTTTTTCAAGGTTTTCTTTGCAACCATTGCAGCTAGAAACATACTTTTCTTAAAACATGAGACTGTCAGGAACAATTGAGAGACCTGTGTGCACCCCCCTCTCCTCCTGGAAGGTGAGCCTCATGCTTAAAGAAACACTGTCTTAAGTAAGCATCTCTGCTAACTTTTAGGTTGCAAACGCAATTAGTCTTTTCTAAGGGCAGGTCTTCACTACGGGGGGGGGGTCGATTTAAGATACGCAAATTCAGCTACGCGAATAGCGTAGCTGAATTCGACGTATCGCAGCCGACTTACCCCGCTGTAAGGACAGTGGCAAAATCGACCTCCGCGGCTTCCCGTTGACGGCGCTTACTCCCACCTCCGCTGGTGGAGTAAGAGCGTCGATTCGGGGATCGATTGTCGCGTCCCGACGAGACGCGATAATTCGATCCCCGAGAGGTCGATTTCTACCCGCCGATTCAGGCCGGTAGTGTAGACCTAGCCTAAGGAAAAAATGTATTGCAGCTTAGTTTGAAATGTAATTGGATACTGTTCTTGAGTTACAATCACTTCAGCTATAATGCACTGAACTACACTGAGACAGGTTTACCACAGTGTCCTACCTTTGGATTCTTTAGCTACTAGTAACAACTAGTTAGTCTCAGGTGAAAATATCCTTGATTCTGTGAGAGATTCCTGGTTCATGTAAACAAGCAAATATTATGGAGATAAGTCACAAAGAAGTTAAGAGATTAACAGAAAAAGCAGCTTACAAGATGTGCTAAACTCTGGAAATAATTGAATAGCCATCAAACATCTGTTTTTGCTCTATTGTTTCTATCTAGTTTTGAAACTAAACTGACAAAATAAATCACTATAATAAGGAGGACTTTGTGAGATGCTTGACAAGATCTGTGTCAAGGAAGCCTCACTCTTTGTAGAATAATATGATAAGACAGTAGTAAATTAGAAATGAAATAGTGTTACTCATTTAGATTCCTTGTGAGATCTGCAGTGTTACACCAGTGTGAATTTAGGTCTATACATTTTCTTTATTATTTTATTTAAGTATCTTTATTGGGTATTCATAGTAAAAGAGCAATTAGTGCAACAATGTTGTTTCTGATTTTCATTATCTTGCACTAGGGATCACCCAAAGGCTGCTCACAAGTCAGGGACAATTTATGACCCATAGGGTACAGCCTTGATAGTGAAATATATACCAGGAATGTAAACAAACTGAAGAGAAGGATTAAAGTAGTCTCTGCAGCTAATAGTGGCTGTAGCCACCCAGTCCAACCATGAGCCACCCTTTTTCCTGACTGCCAGATCCCAAGGTCAAAATGGCTACCTACCCACATAAACCATCTTACCTATGTAGCTTTGGATGTGAAACTTGTACCACAGGCCATTCTTTACCCCTATAAAGAAGGTAGAGCCACCACTGAGTCAGACCTCAGATGGACTCTGTCAGCGGGACTTTTAGTCCCAGTGACATGCTGAATACCACAATTCTGGAAGGTGAATAGCTTTTCTTATTGTCCTGTCCCAAACAGATGAACACATTTACATCCCAGCAAAGAATCATGCCTGCCCCTTGGGGGGTTGGGGGGAGGACTGGCATAGAACACAGGGAAACCTGAACACAATTTTCACTTGACCTAAAGTAAAAAGTCAATGGTTAGTCAAGTATAAAGGATATCATCATCCCAGGGAAAAGGACTAACCAATTGTCCTAAGCCCTGTCCCCTAGAAGATCAGGTGAAAGGCAAAACCTTGCAGAAGCTGGAAGAGAGCATGAATGTAATGTTGCTCCTCCCCAGCTCAGCCTAAAGGGGGAAGGAGCAACTCCTTTCCTCCAAGCCAGGCAAAGGGCTTCTTACATCCAGAGGCATGACAAATGAAGCTGAGAGGCAGTTGGTCTGGAACTTTTGTCTTCTTTCCAGGAAATCCCCCAGAAATGCAGCTGGCTACCACCCCACCAGCCTGTGCTTCTGTGGAGGGCAGAGGGAGCAGCAGAGCTGAATCATTCTAGTGAGCCATACATTTCTGATTGACAGCACTTGAAGATTAATTTCTCCACATGATCATGTACATATGCATCACACAGGCATCAGTATAAGTAACCCCACACTCCCTGACTAATGTGCCTCAATCTGGGCCTAGCGGGACCATGTCTAGCAATGAAAAGGACTTCACAGCCCAGTCTTCGTAGCCCACTCTGTACTCTGTGAGACTGTCAGTAAGGATGTCAGTTTGTGCCACTTGTAACAGTTTGTATGTGGCCACTTGTTTGTTACTGAAACTAGACTAACTCATTTCACATAGTTCGAGCAAAATATTTCACCAGATAACAAATCTGCATTCTGGCAGACTAAGGGTAACTTTCTGGATATCTGCAAAACCCATCTTTTCCCCCCTCTTTAAGGAGGGTGTGGGCTGAGGTTGGTTGGTTTGTTTAAGGACAGTTTTATACTTGTTTACATTGTAATTTTTAATTTATGGATGGATTTAAGCTCTGGATGTCACTACAGTTGTAGTTCAGGTTTTTTTTTTAAATAAAAGTTAGTCTATAGTGAAGTTGGACTCAGACCAAAGATCAAAGGGGTAGCCGTGTTTGCTGCTTTTACAGATCCAGACTAAGAGCCCTGTGGCACCTTATAGACTAACAGACGTCTGTTAGTCTATAAGGTGCCACAGGACTCTTTGCTGCTTTTTCAGACCAAAGAGGTATCACAAGGTAACTTCCAGTCCGTCACAGGAGCTACTATTTAATAAGTTATTTAGATATGAAAGGCAGAGAATCTTCTAAGCCTTTAGAAGTGTCCTATTCCTCCCCACCATACAAAATCCTAAATGTTCTTTCAGTTAGTAAAGCTACTGTATTTAACATTCATTTTAGGGGAGCTCTACTTGAAGTTACTATGTAGGCACCATGGTCTCCAAAGGCCTGATCCTATGACCATTATAAATCAATAGCAAACCTCCTAATGACTTCAATGGTTAGTGATCATATAACTGGCAGACAATGATCCATATTAAAACATGTTAAAGTAGTTTTTAATAAATGACTAGTGACACCAACATATTTAAGATTGTTATGGGAGTATAAAGTATACATACATTAAGCCAATGAATTTGGCTAGTGCTGCATCAATAAACCAAACTATGTTAACTTCTGCCTTAGAGAAAAAAACAACAACAACAAAAACTATAATAAAAATGAATAACTGCCAAATTCTATCCTTAGGAACGCCAGTGAATTCAGTGAAATTATCTGAGATCTACACGAGGGCAACACAGCAGAATTTAGCCCTGCTAAACAGAACTACAGATTCTAAGGATCTAATTTTGATCACACTTCAGGGCCGCCCGGGGGGGCAAGTGGGGCAATTTGCCCCGGGCCCCACAGAGGCCCCCACAAGAGTTTTTCAGGGCCCCTGGAGCGGGGTCCTTCACTTGCTCCAGGCCCCCGGAGCTTCTTCTGAATCCTCTGGGCGGCCCTGTCACACTTTAATGGTTTTATACCTACTGTATGACCTCACTGAGATTCCTGGACTTACCCTTCAGTAAGGAATGTGGGCCTGATTCTACACTGATGTAAATCAGGAGTAACTTCATTGGCGTAAATAGAGATAGTCCCAGAAAGTTAGTGTAACTGATAGAATCAGGTCCTGTATATTTTGCACCTGCTGAATGTGATGTTCCAGTTTTGCAAATCAAAACAGATAGGTCACCTTCTCTGTATTTTACTATCAATCCAGCAGCATTACCTCATATGCAAAAATATAGTCAGGAAGTCAAATATTAGAGAGACAGGTTTTAAATGTGGATTTTATGTCTGAGGAACAATAGAAGGATTTGCAGGAAGCTTTACTAATCTACTGCTTCTATAAATATTCAACTCCTTGCTGTTAGTAATGCATTGATGGTGTTAAAACTTAACGTTTGTTCAATTGTTCCCCCGCTTCTCATTAAATAGTATTTGAATACCTCTCTTTAGAATTTTCTTTTACAAATAGCATGGCACAATGTGGAACTTTCTTGGCATTCTAATCAAGGAGATGCAGAGTATTTTACTAGCATAAAGGAAATCTACTTTTAACCTGAGAATTATTGTTAGTTTCTTCATCCTTACTGTTGAACTATGAAGACCCTTATCACATTAGTACTGCACAGCCTAGACTCTAGAGGAAGGGTAATTGTATCATCAGTCTCTGTTGCTCTGTGTCTCAGCCCTCTTAACAATATCATCCTTTCCATTATTTCATGACTACATTTAATATTCTCCCAGGTTAGAATAATATCAGCAAACAGGAGAGGGTTGAATTAACAGTTTCAGCATGCTCTTTTCTAGAATCCTTTTCTGGTGGACTGGAGGGCATTGATATATTTTTATAAATAGGAATATACATTAAAAACAGAGTAACTAAATGGATATTAAGTGTGCAGTTTAGACTGTATTTGAAATGTAAACAGGTAACACAATCCAGTCTGTAATATGATTGCAGAAGCAAAATTGCATGTGCAGTATCAAATCTTTTGGATCCTAGTGCAATCACATTCTTTTCAGAAAGGCTATGGAAATATGAAACTTGTCTCTGGAGTGTGGTAAAAACAGAGCGTATTCTTTTTTTTTTTTTTTCAGTGGACAGATGATTATTCTTTTGACACCCTGTTGCTGAAAACTAGAAATCCTGACTTTTCCCCTTCCAAATTTACTTTCTCTAATGTAACAGATGGGATTTCTGCTTTGTATAATCCAAGGGATGCTGTACGTGGAAATTTAGTTGTTTTTTTATTAATTGATGCAAATCTTGATTTTGTTTAAGAATGTCAAATCTATTTTTAGGTGTCTAGGTTTGGACTCCTTGTGATAATCATAATGAAATGTAAAGTTATACAAACAAATTTATTTTAACTCTTAGAAGGATATTCTTATGCAGGATAGGAAACAGCACATCAGTGGCAGAAAGGGAGAGTGGGTGATCTGATCTTGGTAGTCCATCGATCTGATGATGACAAATCTGTGCAGATCATCAGTTGTTGGTCTTATGGTGTGCCCTCTGATGGCTATACAAGCCAATTCTAGAGGTGCACATTTTGCTGCAGATGGTGCATGGGAAGTTCGCGGTCAGTGGATTGTGCGCTGCTGCTGCTCTGTGACGTCGTTCGCGTGCCTCTTGTAGACGCCGGCAGCGGTCTTCCTCAAAGGTGATGCAGGTATTTCTGACTGTTGCACGCCACTGTTTTCTATCGCTGGTGGCGTCCTCAAGGTCCCTAAGTTTGATACTGCTGTACTGCAGATTGCTTTGATGGTGTCCTTTTAACATTTCCGTGGACGACCTATATGCCGGATGCCCTGGGAGAGCTCACCATACAGAAGCTGGCGGGGGATTCTGTTGGCATCCATGCGGCTGACATGACCGGTCCAACGTAGCTGTGACTTCATGATCATCATTTCGATGCTTGTCATCTGGGCTTTCTCGAGGACTTCGAGATTGTGCAATTTGTCTTGCCAGCGGATCTTCATGATGTTACGGAGGCAGCGCATGTGAAATGCTTCGAACTGCTTGATGTGATACCTATATAGTGTCCATGTTTCGCACCCATACAAAAGAGATGAAAGAACAACAGCTCTGTACACAAGCAGTTTTGTTGACATCCGGATGTTATGGTGATTTAAAACTTTGACACGCAGACAGTCAAGTGCCTGGCTTGCTTTGGATATTTGTGCATTGATCTCATTATCCAGAGATCCATCACTGGATATGACATTACCCAGATATTTAAAGTTCTCCACTACTTTCAGCTGAGTGCCATCGATGGAGATACTCAGGACAGAAGCATTTGATCCAGGTGCAGGTTGATGTAGAACTTCTGTCTTTCCAAGGCTGATAGTTAGTCCGAAAAGTTGCGAGGCCTCAGCAAACTTGTTGACAATGTGCTGAAGATCATTTTCAGTGTGAGCCATGAGGGCACAATCGTCAGCAAAGAGTGCCTCAAGAAGGAGTTTCTTCACTGTCTTAGTCTTTGCATTCAGGCGACGGAGGTCAAAAAGTGAACCATCGTGTCGGTATTTCAAGTATATACCTCGGTCCAGATCTTTCACTGCATGGTTAAGGACACATGCAAAGAACAGGTTAAATAGGACAGGAGCGAGAACACATCCTTGTTTCACGCCGTTGGTGATGTTAAAGGGGGCTGATGTGGCTCCATCAGACAATACTTCGCCTGTCATGTGTCATGAAAAAGGCATATAATCTGGACAAATTTTCTTGGGCAGCCAAGTCGTGTTAGAATGGTCCAAAGGGCTTCCCTGTTGACGGTATCAAACGCCTTTGTCAGATCTATGAAGACAGCATACAGGTGCATGTTCTGTTCAATGCACGTCTCTTGTATTTGTTTGACAGCAAACACCATGTCGACTGTGCTCCGGCCAGGTCGAAAACCACATTGACTTTCAGGTAGATTTGCCTCGGAAATACTGGCTATTAGGCGGTTCAAGATGATGCGGGCGATGATCTTCTCTCCAACAGAGAGGAGGGATATGCCTCTATAGTTTCCACATTCTGCTTTGCTGCCTTTGTTCTTGAAAAGAGATACAATAGTATCATCGCGAAGGTCCTGTGGTATGTTTTCATCCTCCCAGATGTTGATGATCACGCTGTGGAATGCTGCTAGTGCTGCTGGACCTGCTGCTTTATATATCTCTGCTGGTATCCCATCTTTTCCAGGAGCTTTCCCTGAACTCATCTGGCTAACAGCTTTCTTAATCTCATCTATAGTGGGCGGAAAGTCAAGATCTGTCAGAGCAGGTGGTTGTGGAATTTCATTAAGGACATTATTATTCACGGTTGATGGTCTATTGAGAAGGTTGCTAAAGTGTTCTCGCCATCTTTCGATGGTGCCGTCTTTATCTTTAATCAGCGTTGTGTTGTCTAATGAGAGCAATGGGGTGGTCCTTGGTTTAAAGGGCCATAGACAGTCTTAATAGCACTGAAGAACATCTTTAGGTTGTGGGTCTCAGCACAGTGCTCAATTTCTTTGGCTTTGCTCTCCCACCAGTTGTCTTGTATCTGACGGAGGTCTTTCTGTGTTTTGCTCTGAAGGTACTTGAAATGGTCCCGTTTAGAGACTGAGGAGGGGTCATTCTGCCATTCGATAAAGCCTTTCTCTTTACTTCCAGTGCTGAGCATATTTCTTCTTGGTTCTCACCAAACCAATCCTGATGTGTTCTTTTCTTTGGTCCAAGAGATGTTATTGCTGTGTCAGTCACTATCTGCTTGAACTGGTCCCACTTTTCGGTTACAGTACCGATCAGTTGTCTGTGGGATGTCAATTTGTCATCAAGACTCTTCTGGAATTTGTTGAAACATTGAGCATCCTTCAGTTTGGCTATATTGAAAGCAGGTCGCACATGCTTAGGGCGTTTGTGCCGAGAAGGAACGATGTAGAGTTGAAGAGACGTCCTGACTAATCTGTGATCTGTCCAGCACTCTGCACCTCGCATTACTCTGGTAATCAGTACGTCTCGGATGTCTCGCCTTCTAACAATGGCATAATCTATCAGATGCCACTGTTTGGACCTAGGGTGCATCCACGTCGTTTTGTATTTGTCCGCTTGACAGAACAGAGTGTTGGTAATGGTCAGGTCATTTTCAGAACAAAGACTCAAAAGAAGTAATCCATTACTGTTCATTTTGCCTACACCATGTGGCCCGATTACTCCTTTCCAGTTCTCGCTGTCAGCCCCGACTCAGGCATTGAAATCTCCAAGTAGGAGTAGTTTATCTGTTACAGGTGTGGCCTTGATCAGTCTGTCGAGATCTTCGTAGAATTGTTCCTTTGAGTTGTCAGAGCATGTTAAAGAGGGTGCATATGCACTGATGATGGTGATATGACATTTGGCGTTTAGTGGGAAGCATAGCTTCAGCAATCTTTCATTGATACCCACTGGAAGATCTGGGAGTTTATGCATCAATAAGGTTTTTATTGCCAGACCAACTCCGTGTATTCTGTCCTCTGTCTCAGTCTTACCTTTCCAGAAGAAGGTATAACCACCTCCTGGTTCATTCAAGAAACATTCCCCAGGCAATCTTGTTTCACTTCATGCCGCTATATCGATGTTGTAGCGGACTAGTTCTCGAGCAATGAGAGCTGTCCTTCTCTCACGTCTTGCAACAGCTTCTCGATCCATGAGGGTATGAACATTCCATACACCAATGGTAAGTTTTCTCAAATTTTTCTTTTGGTTTCGGCTGCAGATTGGGTTAAACTGCCAGCTGCGGCTTGCTGGCCAGTTGTTGTAGGGCAGGCAATTTTTAGGCCACCTTTTCTAGGCCCCTCCCTTACTAGGGTGAGCAGTGGTGTCCTGAAGAGGGCTGCTCAGATGCCTGGGATGCTACCGGGCAACTCTGCTGCCCCAAGTACAGAGCTGGACGACCACCTATCCACAGGCCGCCTGCGTGCAGGATTGGGACTACGACTCCCAGTGGTAACCTCCACCTGTCGCTTTGCCCCTCCCCCATCGCCGCAGGACTTGGGTAGTATGATGATGATGTTTGGTGATTTGCACAGGACCTGTGCGTGAAAGCTTTTTAAGTGGTAGAGCCGATGCACGGGAGCAATCCCACTCTCTCGACCTTAGAAGCCAGACACCAATGGTACGAAAAATCATCACAACTGGTAACTTCTTTGGTTGCAGTGGATGGCCTTGACGTCTTTTGTGCCTCGTCAAGTCCTTCGCTTTCCACAAAGTGTTGCAGACCTGCCTTCTTGGCCGTTGGATCTTAGTGATCTCTTTCACCCAATCCGCTGGAGCTGACGTCGCATGCAGGGTAGGCATATCCCAAATTCACTGAGGGTTTGAGTTCCATCAGTTACACCTACCTGGTTTAGCCGGCCTGTCGAAGCCGTTGCCCCGGGGTGTGGCAGCTGCGCATGCTGCAGCTACTTGGAGCCACAGGTGAGAGCTGAGTGACAGATGGGGACCAAAGTGGACGGACTACCCCCAAAGGGTACGACAAGTCCCCCGATCAGAGGTACTACCCGTCCCTGACCACCCCATACACCCCTGATCTGATGGTGATCTGATAGAGCGATACAAAAGACCTAACTGTTCACACAGGGTGTGCCCCTAGCATCTACATGGAAGCAAAATGAAAATTTCAACCTTATTGATGAAAAAAGCTTCAATTGAAGTTCTCTAAGTGCCAGATTCTGCCATTATTAATGCAAAGTAGCAGTTGACTCTGAAAATAGTTTCATTTAATCATGGAGTAATGTATTATTCAGTATGAATAAGAAAGGGAGACTCTCACCCTGAATGAGATTTGTTAAGTATGGGTTGATTTAGCCCAAAACATTACAGCTTTTGTCTAAGCTGGATGTTGTCCTGTGGGGCTTGGTGGAGAGAGGAGAAATAAGAAATTGGCTGCCAAAAGGTGCAAATAGTGTCTGTGGATGAGAACCAGAGCTGTACCCAATGCTAGTCCCTCCCCTCCGACCATAAAAGCCCATCTACATTGTAATACCTATGGTTGCAGCTTTAATTTTTCTGGGAGAGGGAATGTTTCACCCAGGAGATGGAGGTAAGGAGCAGACTACACGAGTCCTTCAGAGGCACACAAAATTTCCATGTCAAAATATCCATAGATTTAAAGCTGCACCAAGCAGCATCAACATATTCCTGCTTCACAGATTCACTATGAGAGAGCGAAGTAGTGAATACACCTCTACCTCGATTTAACGCGACCCGATATAAAATGAATTCAGATATAACACGATAAAGCAGTGCTCTGGGGGGGCGGGGCTGTGCACTCCGGTTGATCAAAGCAAGTTCAATATAACACGGTTTCACCTATAACGCGGTAAGATTTTTTGGCTCCTGAGGACAGCGTTATATCGGGGTAGAGGTGTATTTTGATGCTGGAACTAATGGCAGTACAATATCCAAGAGCTGTGCTGCCAGTCAGGGGAAAAGGATGATGGAGCAGAATGGAGGTCTAAGCTGTCTGTGTGGATTAATCAAGATCCAGACTGTTGATACCTGATGTCTATCTGAAGCTCCGAATTCTTGCAAAACTAAGCCCCGTACTGCCTTTGCATGGCCATAAATACCTCCTAATATGGAGAGTGTAGCAGGAAACCTACAAATTCATAATCATAAATGGCCAAATTCTGTTCTGAGTTAAATCAATGTCAATCTGAAATAATTCCATTAAAAACAATGGAGTTCCTTTGGATTTATACCAGCATGAGAGTAGAACTGAGCCAGAGTTTTTAAACGTACCTTTTCCCGCAATGGGAGTGAGTCTTTTGGGGGGAAAGACTAACCTTGTTCTTTATTATCTGCATAATTTGTAACTGGCAAAGATTATGATGGAGGCTGTCTCAAGACCTAAACTTGCCTGGTATCTTCAAAAATACCAGACTTTTAACTGAATGTGAACATTTTAGTTTAAAAATTTCCCAAAAGTATCTCCAACTTATCTTCAAATGTTACTGAAGAAGTCAACTTTGTATTTGATTGTTAACTATAGAATAAACTAGCAAATATAAATAATGCAAGGAGCTTGTGAATCTCAGTGATTACACTGCTCTACAGCCAAAATGCTTCTGAAATAAATGTAGTC
>NW_020664417.1:67918189-67986357 GCF_002925995.2 Terrapene triunguis | reverse complement strand
TATCTCTGAAGCAGACGACTTCTCAAAAATTGTAGACCAGTGTTATAGGTACTCATGGGAACTTCAGATTTTATGGTCATTTAAAATCAGATGAGTTTCTGATGCATACATCTTGAGATTTCACTTTCAAGTTGATAAAACAAAATCCAGTTTTGCAGACATCTCATTGCATTGTATTTGTATCATATATGATTAGCAATAGCTGCAGAAGCATTCCAGATCTGAAATGAAGATAGTGTATAACAGTGGTGGGCAACCTGTGGCCCATCAGGATAGTCCACTGGCGGGAAGCAGCACAGGCCGCAGGGATATGCTGGCTGCCGCTTCCCACAGACCCATTGGCTGGAAACAGTGAACCACGGACTCTGGGAGCTGCGGGAGGCTGTGCAAATGTAAACAAACCATCTGGCAGCCCACCAGCAGATTACCCTGATGGGCCGTGTGTGGCCTATGGGGTGCAGGTTGCCCACCACTGGTGTATAAAGTATGGAAGCAGTTAGATAAAAGGCTATCAGCAATGTTCTGGTAACTAGTGATTTAGAGCTCTAGCCTTGCCCTCCTTGGGAACTCCTAATGAAGCCAATGGGAGTTTGTTCACAGAGCCAGATGGAAGAGAACATGTAGAAAGTAAATTTAGGAGTATTACTGGACCAAACAAAATTATTAAATAGTGATAGTGCCCCAAAAGCTTCAGTCAGGATTGGAAGCTCAGTGGGATGAAGGCACAGGCAAACATGGGACACAAGATGCATTTTAAAAAAATGTGAACAATATGACAATGAGTACAACTATGGTTGGGATAATAGTTAACTCCCGGAATCACCATAGTTGTGCATGCCACAATTTTCTGTTCAACTGGTTCTCTGTAGTCTGACCATTGTACAGAAGCGTATTGTAAATTACTCTCAATTCATCTCATATGCTAGGAATGGTAAGAATCTCATTTTTCTCATATAAAAAAAAAATCAAACCACCTAACCTGCAGAAGTTAGTTTTCTTTATATTATCCCCTTCCCAAAGAAGAATTGCACTGATAAATCGTGGATGCACTGCAGGTAGGAAATCTATTGGTTTCTGCCTATTTTTATTTATACATTCTCTAATTCCCCTAAGTTATTATTAATAATTTGTAAACAAAAATCAAATTTGTGGATCTAGGAAATCCAGAACTGTAATTTCATTTTATTCTTTCCCCCTTGAATAAATAGTCATTTACACTATGTTAGGAACCACTGATTGTATCTGAGATTGTCAGAGGAATATTATATAAAACAAAGAAACACAACAAAAAGACCAAGAAAAGTCTGAAATAAAATCTTTGGTAACGCTGTGAAAATAACTAAACAGGGTGGGGGTAGGCCAATGGTGGCATAAAGACTGACTAGTGCAAGCTTTAAATTTGCTAGTGGAGTACTAGTTAGTGAGATTAATCCAACTAACCCTTATTTTGAGAAGCAGTGTTTCTGAAAGGCTGTAATAAATACTGGCCCCAACGGAGCACATTAAATGGCCCCGTTCATAATTCCTTACACAGGAAAATTTCCCCTTGACATTAGGGGAAATTTTGACTAAGAAGAGAGTGACCATTTACTACATGGCTTGCCTAGTTGACCACCAGCCTGTTGGTTTGTCTCAGACACAGAACTGCTTGCATAAGCCTGTACCCTGCTACACCTCACTTCTGAACTGATAAGAACATAAGAATGGCCATACTGGGTCAGACTAAGGGTCCATCCAGCCCAGCATCCTGTCTGCCAACAGTGACCAATGCCAGATGTCCCAGAGGGAGTGAACCTAACAGGTAATGATCAAGTGATCTCTCTCCTGCCATCCATCTCCACCCTCTGACAAACAGAGGCTAGGGACACCATTCCTTACCCATTCTGGCTAATGGCCATTAATGGACTTAACCTCCATGAATTTATCTAGTTCTCTTTTAAACTCTGTTATAATCCTAACCTTCACAACCTCCTCAGGCAAGGAGTTCCACAGGTTGACTGTGCGCTGTGTGAAGAACTTCCTTTTATTTGTTTTAAACCTGCTGCCCATTAATTTCATTTGGTGGCCCCTAGTTCTTATATTATGGAAACAAGTGAATAAGGAAAAGTTATTTACTTTCTCCACACATGACTCTCATGATTTTATATATCTCTATCATAACCCACCCCCCCTTAGTCTCCTCTTTTCCAAGCTGAAAAGTCTTAACCTCTTTAATCTCTTCTGATATGGGAACCGTTCCAACCCCCTAATCATTTTAGTTGCCCTTCTCTGAACCTTTTCTAATGCCAGTATATCTTTTTTGAGATGAGACCACCACATCTGTACGCAGTATTCAAGATGTGGGCGTACCATCGATTTATATAAGGGCAATAATATATTCTCAGTCTTATTCTCTATCCCCCTTTTAATGATTCCTAACATCCTGTTTGCTTTTTTGACCACCTCTGCACACTGCGTGCACATCTTCAGAGAACTATCCACGATGACTCCAAGATCTTTTTCCTGACTTGTTGTAGCTAAATTAGCCCCCATCATATTGTATGTATAGTTGGGGTTATTTTTTCCAATGTGCATTACTTTACATTTATCCACATTAAATTTCATTTGCCATTTTGTTGCCCAATCACTTAGTTTTGTGAGATCTTTTTGAAGTTCTTCACAGTCTGCTTTGGTCTTAACTATCTTGAGCAGTTTAGTATCATCTGCAAACTTTGCCACTTCACTGTTTACCCCTTTCTCCAGATCATTTATGAATAAGTTGAATAGGATTGGTCCTAGAACTGACCCTTGGGAACACCACTAGTTACCCCTCTCCATTCTGAAAATTTACCATTTATTCTTACCTGTTGTTCCCTGTCTTTTAACCAGTTCTCAATCCATGAAAGGATCTTCCCTTTTATCCCATGACAACTTAATTTACGTAAGAGCCTTTGGTGAGGGACCTTGTCAAAGGCTTTCTGGAAATCTAAGTACACTATGTCCACTGGATCCCTCTTGTCCACATGTTTGTTGACCCCTTCAAAGAACGCTAATAGATTAGTAAGACATGATTTCCCTTTACAGAAACCATGTTGACTTTTGCCCAACAATTTATGTTCTTCTATGTGTCTGAATTTTATTCTTTACTATTGTTTCAACTAATTTGCCCGGTACGGACATTAGACCTACTGATCTGTAATTGCAGGGATCACCTCTAGAGCCCTTTTTAAATATTGGTGTTACATTAGCTATCTTCTAGTCATTGGGTACAGAAGCTGATTTAAAGGACAGGTTACAAACCATAGTTAATAGTTCCACTGTGACAGTGTACCCCATAAGGCTTTATGGGGCGGAGGGGTGCTTATAAATGTATGTATGACATAACTGGAATATGTTTTGTGCTGCCTGTGCCATGTAACATATCTCTGTAAAGGTTATGGTCTACTATATCTATTCATCCTATTTGTACACATATATCATTTTCTACTTGAGGTTAAGAATATGAGCTGTATACTTGCTGGTTTCTAAGTAAGCTTTGTGAGGCATTTGGTCAGTTTCTTTAGGAAGGAATTTGCAAGGTTAACTACCTGATCAGGAAGCACTTGGGGAACAATGCATCTTGGAATACTCCAATCCACATAAGAAGTCTTCCTGGAGACATACAAGATACCATGTGGACAATGACTTCGGCCTGTAAAGACTGAGTCATGCAGGGACATGTGACTTGCCCAGGTGACTCCAGAACTCCATCTTGGAGCTGGACTTTGCATAGGAGTGAGGAGGGGGGTCTCCACCCACAAGAGAACGTCTATTTAAACTCATGGGAGACCCCTCCATTTTGTCTTCAGCTGGCTAAAGAAGGAGCCTCTCCACCCCCTAAAATACTGGAAGGAAACTAGAACAAAGGACAGTAACTACCGGGGGTGTGATTGATTGCTGGACCCAGGCTAAAAGGAGATTAGCCTGTAAAAGGGAGCATTCCGGAACTGGTGAGGATCTTATGTGTATTCAGTGTTTGATTAGACATAGATTTGAGCATTTTATTTTATTTTGCTTGGTGACTTACTTTGTTCTGTCTGTTACTACTTGGAACCACTTAAATGCTACTTTCTGTATTTAATAAAATCACTTTCTACTTAGTAATTAACTCAGAGTATGTATTAATACCTGGGGGAGCAAACAACTGTGCATATCTCTCTATCAGTGTTATAGAGGATGAACAATTTATGAGTTTACCCTGTATAAGCTTTATACAAGGTAAAACGGATTTATTTGGGTTTAGACCCCATTGGGAGTTGGGCATCTGAGTGCTATAGACAAGCACACTTCTGTGAGCTGTTTTCAGGTAAACCTGCAGCTTTGGGGCACGTAATTCAGACCCTGGGTCTGTGTTGGAGCAGACGGGAGTGTCTGGTTCAGCAAGACAGGGTGCTGGAGTCCTGAGCTGGCAGGGAAAACAGGAGCAGGGGTAGTCTTGGTACATCGGGTGGCAGCTCCCAAGGGGGTTTCTGTGACCCAACCCGTCACATCCGCAATTTCACATTTGAGTTCTTTCAGAACTCTTGGGTGAATGCCATCTGGTCCCAGTGACTTGTTACTGTTAAATTTATCAATTAATTCCAAAAATTCTCTAATGACACTTCAATCTGTGACAATTCCTTAGATTTGTCACCTACAAAGGACGGCTCAGGTTTGGGAATCTCCCTAACATCCTCAGCTGTGAAGACTGAAGCAAAGAATTCATTTAGTTTATCCGCAATGACTTTATTGTCTTTAAGTGCTCCTTTTGTATCTTGATCGTCCAGGGACCCCACTGGTTGGTTAGCAGGCTTCCTGCTTCTGATGTACTTAAAAAACATTTTGTTATTACCTTTTGAGTTTTTGGCTAGCTGTTCTTGAAACTCCTTTTTGGCTTTTCTTATTACATTTTTACACTTAATTTGGCAATGTTTATGCTCCTTTCTATTTACCTCAGTAGGATTTTACTTCCTCTTTTTAAAAGATGCCTTTTTATCTCTCACTGCTTCTTTTACACAATGGCTCTTTTTTAGTTCTTTTATTGTGTTTTTTTTAATTTGGGGTAAACATTTAAGTTGGGCCTCTATTATGGTGTCTTTGAAAAGTGTCCATGCAACTTGCAGGGATTTCACTCTAGTCACTGTACCTTTTAATTTCTGTTTAACTAACCTCATTTTTGCATAGTTCCCCTTTCTGAAATTAAATGCCACAGTGTTGGGCTGTTGAGGTGTTCTTCCCACCCCAGGAATGTTAAATGTTATTATATTATGGTCACACTATTTCCAAGCGGTCCTGTTATAGTTACCTCTTGGACCAGATCCTGCGCTCCACTCAGGACTAAATCGAGAATTGCCTCTCCCCTTGTGAGTTCCTGTACCAGCTGCTCCAAGAAGCAGTCATTTAAAGTATCAAGAAATTTTGTCTCTGAATTTTGTCCTGAGGTGACATGTACCCAGTCAATATGGGGATAATTGAAATCCCCCACTATTATTGAATTCTTTATTTTGATAGCCTCACTAATCTCCCGTAGCATTTCATAGTCACTATCACTGTCCTGGTAAGGTGGTCGATAATAGATCCCTACTGTTATATTCTTATTAGAACATGGAATTACTATCCATAGCGATTCTATGGAACATGTGGATTCATTTAAGATATTTACTTCATTTGATTCTACATTTTCTTTCACATAGAGTGCCACTCTCACCCTCCTCCCCCCACATGACCTGTTCTGTCCTTCCGATATATTTTGTACCCCGGAATGATTGTGTCCCATTGATTGTCCTCACTCCACCAGGTTTCTGTGATGCCAATTATATTAATATCTTCCTTTAACACAAAACACTCTAGTTCACTCATCTTATTATTTAGACTTCTAGCATTTGTGTACAAGCACTTTAAAAACTTGTCACTGTTTATTTGTCTGCTCTTTTCTGATATGTCAGATTCTTTTTTATGTGAATGTTTCTCATCTGATCTTGCCCATACTTGATTCTCTAGGTTTTAGTCAGGAGGAGAGGATGGAAGAGGATATCAATCAATAGACTCTCCCCTAGGAGAAGTCTCTGCCCGATCCACGTGCTCCTCTGCAGCAATCGGCTTTCCCCCAACTCTTAGTTTAAAAACTGCTCTGCAACCTTTTCAATGTTAAGTGCCAGCAGTCTGGATCCACTTTCGTTTAGGTGGAGCCCATTCTTCCTGTATAGGCTCCCCCATCCCAAAAGTCTCCCCAGTTCCTAATAAATCTAAACCCCTCCTTCCTACACCATCGTCTCATCCATGCATTGAGACTCTGAAGCATTGCCTGTCTACCTGGCCCTGCTTGTGGAACTGGAAGCATTTCCGAGAATGCCACCATAGAAGTCCTGGATTTCAGTCTTCCTAGCAGCCTAAATTTGGCCTCCAGGACATCTCTCCTACCCTTCCCTATGTCATTGGTACCTACATGTACCACAACCACCAGCTCCTCTCCAGCACTACACATACGTCTATCTAGATGCCTTGAGGGATCTGCAACCTTCGCACCAGGCAGGCAAGTCACCATGGTTCTCCTGGTCATCACAAACCCAGCTGTCTATGTTTCTAATGATGGAATCTCCCATTACTAACACCTGCCTTTTCCTAATGATTGGAGTTCCCTCCCCCAGAGAGGTAACCTCAGTGCGAGAGGATACCCCAACATGATCTGGAAGGAGGATTCCAACTGTGCATCGGGATATGAGTCGATAGTGTGCCTTTGCTGACAAGAAGGCTAACGACATTTTGGTCTGTATAAGTAGGAGCATTGCAGCAGATCGAGGGGACATGATCATTCCCCTCTATTCGACATTGGTGAGGCCTCATTGGAGGGCGGCGAGCCCGCTGCGGCTCCGCTCTCCCCAGCTGAGCGCCGCCCCCCTCCAGGTGCCACCCCAAGCACATGCTTGGTAGGCTGGTGCCTGGAGCCGGCCCTGTCTGAGGGCCAGGAGCTCCTTGCACCGAATCCACACATAGGCCACCCGCCCACAGGGCAGGTAATCATACATGCTACACTGAGCGCAATATACAGGACAGCCCCCACTCTGCTGCTGGGCTTCTGCCTGCATTCTCTCCTACAGCTACCTAGGTTAATGATAGGGGTTTTGTTTAAATCAAGGAGTTTTTATTATAGTTTAGTTTAAAGGTTTTAAAGAATGGCAAGTGTCCCTTACCCCCTTCCTACTCCCCTTCCAAACTCCCTCTCAAAACTCTGTTAACTCTGAGATACTGAGTACTTAACAGCAGCCTTAAAATCTTAGGACCAAATCATGCTACTGCAGTCATAGATGTGAGGCAGAATTGGTTGGGAGCAAGTTTAGTTGGAATCATTCTCAGTCAGGTTGAAAATATAAATTTTATATATATATATATACACACGTAACCAAGAAGCAAGTTCAAGAAAAATAGCTAACTCCCAGGCATCTAATCCTAGGCAACATGGCAGGAACCTACAGTAAAACTCAGTTTGCTCTTAATGAGATCAGTGGGACTTGCAAAGCATATATTTTGTGAAATATGTTAAATGTATATCATACATAAGCTTGTGTTAGTGGATATTCTGAAGTGGCATAAGAGACAATAGCACCCTTATTAAGTTGTGGCAAAATGTAGCATCTGGGCTCTGAGCTGCAATATGCATAGTATGTTGTACCAATCCCTTCCTAAAGACCTGTGTGTGAGTGTGCATAGATTCACCATTTTTAGGGTCTTTAGGATAGTGTAGACTGGTGTTTTCAGGGCTGCTGACATGCTCCATGCATTGGTGCAAAGCAGGAGTGGGAGGGAGGGATAGCCAATCCTCCTAATTTCCAACACGGAGTGATGTGTGTTCTAGCAGATGCAGGAGCAGAGCAGCTCCTGTGCACCTCCAATCACAGGAACTGCCATTGTGACATACTAGGGTACATGAGTGGAGGAGGGGGAACAGACTCATTGTGCCTTTTGCCCCCCGTCCCCATAGAATATTCAGAAGAGAAATAGTTGTCTTCTGTCTCTAATTATATTATATACCCATATTCCATGAATGGCCAGATATAACCAGTTCCCTTTTACAGTACTCTGATATTTGAAAGCCTTCCTTTGCCTTTTTCTGGGTTCAGCAATTCCAGTCCAACATCAGTCCTTGGACTCCTGTGAAGCAAACAATGCACAGCACCTCTAGTCTAATGCAGCATATCTAGTCTGTGTATTTTTGCTATGGTCTTCCTTCGATAGTCCTCCAAGCAAAACATGAATTTTGCAGTTAAATGATTTTAATCTATACATAGGGCCGAATTTTGCATTGCAGTCCACACTCGCAAGCTTATTTACCTGGCATAGAAAAGATTAGCCCTAGCCACCTATAGTTTATCTAATGAATGATAAAGGTGGGACATGGTTATTCAGGTAATTCAAAAGTACGCAAATATGAGTAATACTATTTTGTTCTTTTACAACACTATCTTTAAAGTGCTTTGCAAAGATTAAATAATGGAATAGAATTAAGGAAAAATTAGGCTGAATATCATGAAAAAACATCCTAAATGTGAAATTGATTAGACTTAGGTTATCTGAGAGTTCCTTAAGGGAGGCCGAGACATTTAAATTTACCTAAGACATTTAAAAACTAAACTAAACAAAACAGTAGCAAAAGTGCTATCAGAAACAAACATTATGCAGCAGTAACAGCTAAAATGACCCTTCTCTTCCCCTTGGTCTTTAAAGAGGACTAGAACTAGATTGGATATCATTGTTCAGTGTTCATTCTTATGGCCAATGCTGACCTTGGAGACATATGTTGATTTTATGCCTTGTAGTTGGTTTAAACACATGCCCATAAGTTCACTGCAGCCTGATTTGGTTCCCACTGATGTCAATGGCAACATTTCTATTGATTGTAATGGTGAAGGATTAGGTTCTTATTTATTTCAGTACAATTTAATCAGCCAGAATTAGATTAGTGCATAGCAGTACTCTAGACTTATAGTATAAAATATAAGACAGTACTGACTTATTTATTTTGTTTGTTACGAATCCAACTGGTAGAGTAAGTAATGTAGAAGCTGTTTTGAGTTGCACACTGATATGCAGGTTTGTTATTTTGGCAGAAGAATTCTGAGATTCCTCTGAAGTGTGCTAACTTTACTTTTATTTAAATTAGTTTTGTTCTATATAAATCAAATTCCTTCCAAACAGACCAAATCTGTTCAAATCAGACAATTGGTGTTCCAAACTGGATAGATGGCAATGTTACCAATATATAGATAGCCCTAGTTCCTAACTTTGAACCCAAACTTCTCCAACATTTACAGACATATCAGATATAGAGGTTTGAACCTGTCTGTTAACAGATAAAAATGTTTGCCTCTCTGCTTATGCAGGTCCTTCCTTTATATAGCGATGTTTGTGTGTTTCACTTTTAGAAGTGAAAAGAGGGGAGAAAAGGAAAAAATTAAAATCTTTCAAATTTGGGATTTTTTTCCCCCCTCTTGAGTTTACCTTTCTTTTTTCCAAAACGTATGCTGGATCAGATCACATGCCATGAAGGATTGTATCTGTTTGATAGATAGCGCATAGTCAAACAAATATTTTACCTGTCCCCAAAATGATGGGGATGTCAGTCAAGCCTTATTAACTTAAACATTAGTTATACAAAGTTGACTAAAAGTGCAAAGCAAAGAATAGCTCTTCCAATTGCCACTTTCCCCTTCCTTCCCACTGCAGCTACTGCAACACACGCAAACATCTCTGAAAGCTTGAAGCTCTCTGCTGTTTTTTCAGAGAGAAAGAGAGAGAGTCTGATTCTGAGAGAGTGTGCATCCAAAAATTCCCATTAAACCTAATTCCAATTTGTATTGTCTTCCGAGAAAGAAAAGAAAATGAAAGACAAAATGACTGAAGAGTAGTGGGAAAGTAAAAAGGAGTGAAAGACAGAGGAAAGGAGAAACTAGGAAATGAAGGAATAGCTGCAGTGAGGGAAAGGGATATTTTATTGAAAGAAAGTAGGTTAAGTAATTTTTAATTATTCCCTGGATTTTCATTGACAATAATCACATTTGCCAATGTCAAAATAACTGCTATTTTGTTTTCATGCCACTATGAACATTGTGCCACATGCTAGTGATTTTTCCTAGTACCATGCCAGACAGAACTGTTCTCTGCCAAATTTTCAAAACCTAGCAACATATTTACACCAGCAAAAAATGAGAGTGGATGTATCCACCTAAGTTTGCTAATGTACTCAATGATTTTTTTGCCTCTGTCTTCACAAACAAGGCCAGCTCCCAGACTGCTGCACTGGGCAGCACAATATGGGGAGAAGGTGACCAGCCCTCTGTGGAGAAAGAAGTGGTTCGGGACTATTTAGAAAAACTGGACGTGCACAAGTCCATGGGGCCAGATGCGCTGCATCCGAGGGTGCTAAAGGAGTTGGCGGATGAGATTGCAGAGCCATTAGCCATTATTTTTGAAAACTCATGGCGATCGGGGGAGGTCCCGGATGACTGGAAAAAGGCTAATGTAGTGCCCATCTTTAAAAAAGGGAAGAAGGAGGATCCAGAGAACTACAGGCCAGTCAGCCTCACCTCAGTCCCTGGAAAAATCATGGAGCGGGTCCTCAAGGAATCAATTATGAAACACTTAGAGGAGAGGAAAGTGATCAGGAACAGTCAGCATGGATTCACCAAGGGGAAGTCGTGCCTGACTAACCTAATTGCCTTCTATGATGAGATAACTGGCTCTTTGGATGAGGGGAAAGCAGTGGATGTGTTATTCCTTAACTTTAGCAAAGCTTTTGATACGGTCTCCCACAGTATTCTTGCAGCCAAGTTAAAGAAGTATGGGCTGGATGAATGGACTGTAAGGTGGATAGAAAGCTGGCTAGATCGTCGGGCTCAACGGGTAGTGATCAATGGCTCCATGTCTAGTTGGCAGCCAGTTTCAAGCGGAGTGCCCCAAGGGTTGGTCCTGGGGCCGGTTTTGTTTAATATCTTTATTAATGATCTGGAGGATGGTGTGGACTGCACTCTCAGCAAGTTTGCCGATGACACTAAACTAGGAGGCGTGGTAGATACATTAGAGGGTAGGGATCGGATACAGAGGGACCTAGACAAATTAGAGGATTGGGCCAAAAGAAACCTGATGAGGTTCAACAAGGACAAGTGCAGAGTCCTGCACCTAGGACAGAAGAATCCTATGCATTGCTACAGACTAGGGACCGAGTGGCTAGGTAGCAGTTCTGCAGAAAAGGACCTAGGGGTCACAGTGGACGAGAAGCTGGATATGAGTCAACAGTGTGCTCTTGTTGCCAAGAAGGCTAACAGCATTTTGGGCTGTATAAGTAGGGGCATTGCCAGCAGATCGAGGGACGTGATTGTTCCCCTTTATTCGACATTGGTGAGGCCTCATCTGGAGTACTGTGTCCAGTTTTGGGCCCCACACTACAAGAAGGATGTGGAAAAATTGGAAAGAGTCCAGCGGAGGGCAACAAAAATGATTAGGGGGCTGGACTACATGACTTATGAGGAGAGGCTGAGGGAACTGGGATTGTTTAGTCTCCAGAAGAGAAGAATGAGGGGGGATTGGATAGCAGCCTTCAACTACCTGAAGGGGGGTTCCAAAGAGGATGGAACTCAGCTGTTCTCAATGGTGGCAGATGACAGAACAAGGAGCAATAGTCTCAAGTTGCAGTGGGGGAGGTCTAGGTTGGATATTAGGAAACACTATTTCACTAGGAGGGTGGTGAAGCACTGGAATGCATTACCTAGGGAGGTGGTGGAGTCTCCTTCCTTGGAGGTTTTTAAGGCCTGGCTTGACAAAGCCCTGGCTGGGATGATTTAGTTGGGAATTGGTCCTGCTTTGAGCAGGGGGTTGGACTAGATGACCTCCTGAGGTCCCTTCCAACCCTGATATTCTATGATTCTATGATATGCAGAATGTGTTAATTATGTATTCAAGGGCCAATTAGCACACACAAAATGATGGCATGTTACTTTCTTGGGTTCAAATTAGCTTCCACTTTTTGAAAATTTTCTATCCCTTGGCAAAATGGAGAGAAACTTAGCAGACTTCTAACTTCTCCTGAAATTAACAGGCTAGATGTCTGTGACATCTTCAGAGACAAAGCCATTTCTCTATGAGCTTATGATGGATACCTTTTATTCTCAATGGGCCCATTCTAATCAGTTAAGTTTCTTCATTTCATACTCACTTTAGCCTTCAGAGTTTTTCCATAGATGCATGATACAGAAGGACAAATCCATAATATGAAGAGCACCAATGATTTTCACATGTACAAAAGTATATTTTAGTGGTAAATTTAGTAAAATTTTTAATTACCTACGTAGTTTTGGTTTCATTCATCATTAACTTGCAGCTAGAAGTAATGCAAGGGGCCAGATTCTCCACTACTTTACACCTTATGTAGACATTTTCATCTATGCAAAGCGAGTGCAAAACTGGTCTACAAAATTATAATGGTAGCATTTTACACCCACTTCGCACTCTTTTATGACTGTACCAGACACAAGGCAGTGAAGAATCAGCCCCAATCTATCGAACAAGCTACAGCCTGAATCTAAGAGTATGTCTACACTGGCTTGTGTCAGTTGAAGCAGGCTCAAGGACATGAGCTACAATGCTGCTTAATTGCAGTATAGACGTTTGGGCCTGGGCTCTGGGTCCTATGGCAGCATTCTCTGAAATGCTTTCAGTTCCATTCACAGGGCCAGACAGACAAGCAGGACTGCAGGGTCTCAATGTATGGATGAGACGATTGTGTAGGGAGGAGGGGTTTAGATTTATTAGGAACTGGGGAACCTTTTGGGAAAGGGGGAGCCTATATAGGATGGATGGGCTCCACCTAACCCAAAATGGAACCGGATTGCTGGGATATAAAATTAAAAAGGTCAGAGCAGTTTTTAAATTAAGGGCTAGGGGAAAGCTGACAGGGATGGACGAGCACATGGTTTGGACTGAAACATCCCTTAGAGGAGGATGTATTAATGGAGATTCTCTATATCCTAATAAGGAGGGGAGGATGGAAGATGATAAAATATGGGTAGGATCTGATGAGAAACAGTCAAATGAAAAAGAGTCCCATTCAATTACATCACATAAAGGCAGACAGTTAAAAAAAAGTCACTTTTAAAGTGCTTATATACAAATGCTAGAAGTCTAAATAGTAAGATGGGTGAACTTAAGTGCCTCATATTAAAATCAGGATATTGACATAATAGGGATCATAGAAACTTGATGAAATGAGGATAATCAATGGGTAATATCAAGGTATAAAATACACCTCTAGCCCGATATAGCGCTGTCCTCGGGAGCCAAAAAACCTTACCGTGTTATAGGTGAAACCACGTTATATCGAACTTGCTTTGATCCACCGGAGTGCACAGCCCTGCCCCCACAGAGCGCTGCTTTACCGTGTTATATCCAAATTCGTGTTATATTGGGTCACGTTATATCAGGGTAGAGGGGTATATCGGAAGGACAGAATAGGTCATGCTGGTGGGAGAGTGGCACTATATGTGAAAGAAAGCAGTGTCAAATGAAGTAAACATCTTAAATGAATCAAACTGTACCATAGAATCTCTAGGGATAGTAATTCCATGCTTGAAG
This sequence comes from Terrapene triunguis, assembly GCF_002925995.2. Lineage (NCBI taxonomy): Eukaryota > Metazoa > Chordata > Testudines > Emydidae > Terrapene > Terrapene triunguis. Next base: position 67,972,740 of record NW_020664417.1, on the reverse strand, counting down.
AATAAGAATATAGCAGTAGGGATGTACTACCAACCACCTGACCAGGATGGTGACAATGACTTTGAAATGCTCAGGGAGATTAGAGAGGCTACAAAAAAACCTAAAAAACAAACAACGCCCCCATCAATAATACTGGGGGATTTTAACTATCCCCATATTGATTGCATCCCATCCTGAGGTCACATGTACCCAGAGATAAAGTTTGACACTTCAAATGACTGCTTCTTCCAAAAGCTAGTCTTGGAACCCACATAAGGACTAAATCAAGAATTGACTAAGTGGAACACAGGATCTGGATCCAAGAGGTGAATATACTTGAACTGCTTGGCAATAGTGATCCTAGCATAATAATATTTATCATCCCTGTGTATGGGGAACATCAAAGCAGCCCTCTACAGTAGCATTTACTTTCAGAAAGGGGGACTACACAAAAATGAGGAAGTTAGTGAAACAGAAATTAAAAAGTACAGTGCCAAAAGTGAAATCCCTGAAGGTGCAGGGAAGCTTTGTAAAGATACCGTAATAAAGTCTTAATTTAAATGCATACCCCAAATAAAAAAAAAAAATCATAGTAAGAGGTCCAAAAAAAGTGTCACCATTGCTAAACAAAGTAAAAGAAGCTGTTAGAGGCAAAAAAAGCATCCTTTAAAAAGTGGAAGTTAAAGCCTATTGAGGAAAATAGAAAGGAGCAAGTGAAGTATAAAAATATAATTAGGCAGGCCAAAGAAGAATTTGAAGAACAACTAGCCAATCAAACCAACCATTTAAGTACATTAGAAGCAGGAAACCTGCTAATAAACTAGTGGGGACACTAGACGATTGAGATGCTAAAGGAGCACTCAAGGAAGATAAAGCTGTTGGGGAGAAGCTAAATGAATCCTTTGCATCATTCTTCATGGCTGAGGATATGAAGGAGATTCCCAAACCTAAGCCATTCTTTTTAGGTGACAAGCCTCAGAAACTGTCCCAGATTGAGGTGTCAGAGTTGGTTTGGAACAAATTGATAAATTCAACAGTAATAAGTCACCAGGACTGGATGGCATTAACCCAAGAGTCCTGAAGGAACTCAAATATGAAATTGCAGAACTAGTAACTGTGGTATGTAACCTATCATTTAAATCAGCTTCTGTACCAGATTACTGGAGGATAGTTAATGTGACACCAATTAAAAAAAAAAAATCTCCAGAGGTGATCCTAGCAGTTACAGGCCAGTAAGCCTCAATTACAGGCCGGTTAACCTAACTTCAGTACCGGGAAAACTGGTTGAAACTATAGTAAAGAAGAAAATTGTCAGACACATAGTAAACACGATTTGTTGGGGAAGAGTCAACATGGTTTCTGTAAAGGGAAACGTATTGGTGTCCCGCAGGGGTCTGTACTGGGACCAGTGCTGTTCAACATAGTCAGATATGATCTGGAAAGGGAGTATAAAGTGAGTTGGCAAAATTTGAAGCTGATACTGTAGTAGAAAGAGAGCCTGAGACAAAGCCTTGTATCAGAAGCCCTGAGTGAAGCCTAAGGTCTGAACTAAAGTAATGGTCAGGCTTTGCTAATATAAATCAAAGAAGCCAAGTTAGCAGAAGTCAGGCTCTGCCTGCTTGCAAGCTCACATAACCTGGCAAGAAGGTTTGCTGATATTGCAAAATACACACATTCTTAAGAAGGGCTAGGCAAAAGACACTCATACAAACACACTCCAGAAGGATGGTACCAGAACACTGATTCCAAGTATGGTACAAACATCCCTCTGCTGCAAAAGGTAACAAGAACATGCTGACCCTTCCTAAAGATGAGGTCAAGATGACAGTGTGATGGATAGAGATTTTTGATCGAACCAACGTCGACAAGGTAATGGTTGGTAACAACCCATGTCAGCGGGCAGTAACTATTTCAGAGGGGCAATATGTAACTTGTTTGTATTGGTGTATAAAATGGAGTCTCAAAGGGAGTGTCTTTGGCCAGCCTAGGGGGGAATGGAAAGTCCCATCATTACAGAGCTGTGTCCATTGTCATGGGCATACATATCCTAGTATCCCCATAAAGTCCGCCAGGTGCTATTATTGTGCTTTGTCGACAACAAACCCTGGCTGGGTGCTTTGTACCTTAATGGATCTTGTGGTCATTGGGCAGCTCAGTTGAGGTCTGCTGTGCCAGGTGTCTGCGCAGAGCTGGGACGGCACACACAGAGAACACATGCATGCAGCCAAACATCTGATGACAGATACAAAACTCCTCAAGATAGTTAAGTCCAAAGCAGACTGAAGAGTTAAAGAGATCTCACAAAACTGCGTGACTGAGCAACAAAATGCAGGTGAAATACAATGTTGATAAATGCAAAGTAATGCATATTGAAAAACAATCTCAACAATACATATAAAATTATGGGGGTCTCAATTAGCTGTTATCACTCAAGAAAGATCTTGGAGTCACTGTGGATAGTTCTCTGAAAACATCCACTCAATGTGCAGGGGCAGTCAAAAAAAGCTAACAATGTTGGGACTCATTAGGAAAGGGATAGATAGCAAGATGGAAAATGTCATATTTCCTCTATATAAATCCATGGTACACCCACATCTTGAGTACTGTGCACCAATCTGGTCACCCGCATCTCAAAAAATCATATTTGAATTGGAAAAGGTACAGAAAAGGGCAACAAATGAAGCAACAGCTTCCATAAGAGGACATAAACGCAGCTATGAAGATGCTTAGCTATTATCTGATCTAATTTCTTCCATACTGCAAAAAGACTGACTAATGAAAACATACAAACTAGAAACTACAATACCTGTAAAAAACAACAACTCTTAACAGAAATGTTAGCAATACCAGGAACTGTGCCTGTAATGTGGATAGAAGATAGAGAATGCTTCCAGTGCTAAAGCATTCAGCAATATATTGGATCTCTTAATTTAAAGCAATTCTGTTCTTCTTTTACCTTTTTAATTTTCTCAGAGATTCATTAAAAGATGTTTCCCCTTCTGATCTTTTTCAGAACAGTCCAGGAGTTATGAGAATATATTAGGCTGATAAAGAATGTAAGACTATTGCTCTATGTACATCTATGTCTGCAGGCAACAAGGTGACAAATGGACAGGAATTTAGCCTCCAAGAGTTCAATAAGCTGGTATTGTCCTGACATCGCAAACTGTTTACCACAAAAATCCTCTTCATCTATCACCCATGCCCAGCCTCTCTGCCTGATTCTAATTCCAGTGACATTGAAAACTCAAACCCTTTGTGAGTCATTTATCACAGTTATTAAAATGTTCAGTTGTGGATTAGAATAGCAATTCACTATTATTTGAGAATGCTGCCCAAGGGCTATTCCATGCAGCAAATTCTAATGCTTTAATGAAACAGTAGTTTGGTTTTAATAAATGATTCTTTGCTAAGGTACTATGCTTTCAATTATGAGAGATGATGTTGGCATTTCAAATATGGCATCAATGTCCAATATTATGCAAATCCCTTCACTTAATACTGCATTTAAATCTGCCCTAAATACTTCACACTTAATATTTTAACAAGTATGTGTCAATTGGATTATATAGGAAGCAATATCTGTTCAGTTCTCAGTGTTTTGGGACCATAAACATGAGTTCTTCCCTTTGGAATGTGGAGTAAAGATCACTGCAAAGAATGCTTTCAAAAGATTTATCCCTTCCCCACTAAGGAAAAAAAATGGATTTGCTAAAAATAAATATTTTTATTGAAGGCCCAATCTTGCTTCTCCTAAAGTCAAAAATTCAACAGGAGCAGGCCCAAAACAACATTCTAAATGGTGATTAATACAAGTTACAAGTGTACAGGTTGGTGAAAATATAGGTCAGTGTTTCCTCCTGCAAAACTAGACATTTCAATGTGAAGCTTGAAATGTTTGCCTATAAACACAGTTTAAGTATAATGAGCATGCAAGATAAGAACTTATTTTCGTACTTGTGAAAGTATGGCCTGCAGTGTCAAGGTATCATATGCAAGGAGTACATCTGAGGGGTTTTGAGAGTAGATATCCCCCTTAAAAATAAAGATACTGTACGTAAATACACTTTGATTCGGAAGTATGGAACAGTGGTTGGGCTGCTAGCCAAGGCCTTACGAGACTTGGGCTCAATTCCCTGTTCTACCGCAGACCGTGTGTGACCTTGGCCATGTAAATGAGTCTCTCTAGTTACATGCATCTCTCTAGTTCTCCATCACCTCAAAACTGTGTTGTAAGGATAAATACTCAAGCCTGTGAGGTATTCAGATGCTATGGTAATAGAGGCCATATAAATACTTAAGCTAGAAAGATTTTATATCAGCCTCAGAGGTGTCTTGCTAGTCCTTCTAGTCAGGGAAAAAAGAAAAGAAAGCTTTGAGAGAATGTGAAATATTTTGCATCATTGGGACTGACTCCAGACCAGTCCTAATTAGACATATTGAAACCAGAAAGTACAAAAAAACCCCAAACAAACAAACAAAAAAATCCTCTCTAAAAGTAAAAAGCACTTGAAAACAAGGACTTTGCAATAGGAAGTATGTAACATGGATAATACTATGTGCTCAGCTAGAGGAATTCCAAACTACTTATTTTAAAAGTAATTTTATGGGAAAAGTGGCAACATTTCAACCACTTTAAACAAAAATGGCATATCCTCAAATAAACACAAAACACACTATTTCATATATTATATACATACATTTACCCCAAAGATTTACCCCTTTTACATTGTGTAAAGGGAATTCACCATGAAATCAGTTAATCTGAAAAAAAGGTAGTTTTGTGCAATGTAAATGTTCTAATTTCTGTAATGTAAAACTTGTCAATACAACACAATGTTATCTTTCTAGCTGCACCTGTTTTTGGACCCAGGGTTGGACAGGGGTGAAACTGAAAGCTGAGTATGCAAACTTACAGCTAATTAAATACCACAAAACTATATTTAAACAAACAACACAAACAAGGAAAAGTCAAGACATTCAAAGTGGAGGCTGAACTTCCACCTTGAACTCTTGCTGCTGTTATCAGCTTTGCTGTATGTCTTTAAAGCATCTCTTAATAAATTCATTGCAATTGTTTATGTATCAAGAGCTTGATCCAAGTTATTTTGAAGTCAATGGAAAGACTCCCATTGACTTAAGGATCAGACCCAAATTCTGACACCATATTCATGAGCATTGTCCCATTAAAGTGAGTGAAGCAGAGCACAGCAAGGCTTCCTCTGCACCTGCCTCTGCGAGGTCCACAAAGTCACTCTGAGACCCTCGGGATAGTAACCACTGATGCAGTGGTTTATTCATAGGCTTGTTCCCACCACCATTTCAACATGTACAGTTGGCCCTTCACCGTCTGCAGGGGTGGGTGGGTGGGTTGCCTGCCACTGCCACGCCCTTTCCTTCTTCTCTCTTCCCTCCTGCTTCTGTTCCCCTGAGGCTTTTATACAGTCCCAGGCTAATTAGGCAGCAGCTGTCCCTGCTTCCCCAATTAGGACCAGGTTATCTCCAGCCAGCTCTAATTTATTCCCCTAAATGGGAACTGGTATGACAGAGGGCTGAATCAGCAACCCTTTGCCCAGCACCCTTGAGGCAGGAGTAAATCAAGCAATATTTGCCTCAAAGATTACTAATCATTAAGGGCAAAATGCACTCAAGCCACAGACAGCTTGGGTAGCTGGGCTCTATGAAAGTGGATTGCAGAGGATCTGTGGCAATGAGATCTACCACCTCCAGTCCAAAAAGAATATAAGACAATACATGTATATCCAGTACTAAATACTATTTCAAATTCAATTCAAATGGAAGGTTAAGTATCGTATTTTGTTATTTTTGTTTAGAAAAATTATACTGGATTAAATCACCTTGCAGAGTCATTCAATTCTGCCCCCAGTCATGGAGGCTCAGTGTGAAAGCAGTCCTTGGTAGCTAAGAGATTCTACTCCCCAAGCAGGGAGTGGGAGCCTAGACAGCAAACAGCATTAGCAGCAGCACTTTGGAACTATTGATTTTTTTTTTTTATGGTTTGATTCTGGATATTTTGTTTCATTGCTGATTGGTTATTTCCTCCAACTCCAGCCCACCCCTCTCTCAGTCTCTCACGCTGCAATTTTGCTCTTTGCTCCCCCCCCTTCCTTCTCTCTATTATTTTCTCTACTCTGTCCCCGTTCCATACTCCCTCTTTCACTTACTTCCATGTATTTTGCTTGTATTGGCATGCAGAGAAATTGGACAAACATATACAGTATTCCTGCTGGAAGGTTACAATGTAACATGACTATTTCTAGAATTCAGAATACACAAGAACTCAAAATCAGAGAGAGACAAAAACAGACTGCTCCCAAAAACAGAGGGGCACACCTCACTCATCTTACTCTAGCGATCTATCTGTAAACTCACTTGGGAAGGCCCAGATTGCACAGTTCTCTACAGATCTCCCTAGCCTGAAAGCAGGGCCTCAGTTTAAAGTGTCAGCTGGCAATTTTTACAATTTAATACACCACACCATGCTCCTCTTAACCCATCTCCTTCCCCTCCCCCCACCGCCATCTCCTACCATCTGTACTTAAAATAAAAAGGAAAAAACATGCTTTGGAAGATCCCTCCCCCCCAGTCAACTAACATGACATTTGCCACCATCCCAATCACTCTGGTAATGTGTTATATCATTAGCCCTACCTTTTGTCTTCTATTTAAACTTATAAGTGCTTTGGGGCAGCCTTTGTCTGTTATATGTTTTTACAGTGCTTGGCACAATGGGGTCCCAATCTTGATCTGTGACATTGAGACACTATTGGAATACAAATAGCAGTTTGTACTCCTTTCTCCTGCCTGCCGTGATTTTTCCCCTATAAGGCATTTTAAAGAACTGGTCTGTAACTAGTAGGCTGACTCCTGCAGCAACACAATATCGTAATTAGTAGGTTTCTTCTGATGATAATGCCAACACATCTGGGTGTTTCAATTTATAATTAGTGGCTAAAATCACACCCTCTGGATCTGGTCATGAAGAGAAATTTCTAAACCCAGATCTCACCCCTCACATGCAGAAGAGTGGGTTCAGTTGACTCTGTAGCACTGTTTCCCTGCCCTCCTCCTTTTCTATGTTTCCCAGAAGGATTGTTAGTTGTGGGGAATTTGCACAAGGCTTAGGAGTGCATGCACCACAGGCAGGAGTGTGTGAACCAGTCAGCAGCTCTTTGTCCCCCTCATCAGCCCCATGGAAATCAATTTCTGTGCAGATTGCTTTACATTGGGAAACTCATTTTTAAAGCAGTCCTCCCAGCAGCTGTGCTGGTGAAGCTCTGATAACATGAATCTTCTTCAGCTGGAGGGGAGAGGTCAGGTTGTTTTGTTACTTCCTTCTTCTCACTTCCCACCAACCTAACTCTCATTTGTTCCATCTACCTCTTATGTCTGATCAGTTAGATTGGAAGGTCCTTGGATTTGGGTCAGGGATTGTCATTTACTATATGCTTGTACCTAGCAAAATGGAATCTTGACATGGCTGAAGGTGCTACTGTATTATAAATGTTAAAACAATAATAAGTCAGGGCTGTGCTCCATTGTACTTTAACCTATGATGGCAAGTCTGACCCTAAATGTTAGTGATCGATATCATTCATGCAGGTGCCTTATATTTTTATCTTTTGGGTAGACTGCCTTCAGTTTAGCATACTTCCACAAGTAAACTAAAATAATGACCAATTTGACTGTGACTCATCTATAGTAGGTCAAGTTTTCCAAAGAAGGTGGCACTCATGCTCCCATAGGAAAGGCAGTGCATCAAGCTATTTATGCAGAGCCCCATTTAGAAAAATCCAGCTACGAAACATGTGCTAATGGCTAGGCAGCTGGCATATTGAGACTTCTGCTCCTCATTATACCAGTCTAGAACTGATCGAAGAAACTTTGCTGGAACCATTTTCTGTCAGAGAGTGCAGTTCCATTGAAATCAAAGTGCTTTGAGAAGTTGTGCCAATTATGCCAAAATTTTGTTTTGAAGAAAAAACAGGAAAAAGTTCCAACAATATTGAAACATCCCATTTTGATGCTTTCAGAACAAAAAATTTTAAAATGAATTTGTTTCAAAAGTTTGTTAAATTTGTATATTAGATTCTTAATGTCAAACCCAGACAAATATCTCTATTGATCCAAAACTCTTTTTTCCTGGAATTTTCTTTTACAGTGAGATTTGAAATTTTGTTTCCCCCCTCCAAATAACAATGAAAATGGACTTTGAGATTTAAAAATCCTTCATAAAAATAGAATTTCCCCCTTCCACACCAGACACTACCATTTCACGTCTACCTTGTCCTCCCTGGCTCCTTGCATTTATCTTGTGTCCCCCATCTGCTGTCTCTCTGTAAGCTGGTTGGGACAGGAATTGGTTTTTTTTCCTATAGCACTCAGTATTAACAGGGTCAGGTGCATGATTAGGGCTTCTAGGCACTATTGCAGAAAATAATAATAATGGGAATGGAAACACCTTTATAATCATAACTATTGTATAGCAACTTGAGCAGTGCCACAAACCTACAACATACATGGGGGGGGGGGGAGATAAGGAAGTTAGCAAGCTGAACGCCTCTCTTGTTTCTTATACTTTCACCTCTTATTTGGCTCATTTTGAGACAATAAATCTGACTTTCCTTTGCTACCTCTCATTGGCTAGATGCACTATTTAATGGCTCATTTCAAAATATAGGTCTCTTTTCCTCTCCAGATGTAGTATAAGGGCTCATTAAAACTGAATCTGTCTATGGCTTTTTTATATAAGGAAGTATTACAATACAGAATCTCATTTAAATTGAAATATTCTCTATTCTTTTTGCAGTCTCTCTTCCAAGACTGATACCATATAATGACTTTTTTAAGGGAACTCTTGCCATCCATTTTTAGCATCTAATAGGGCTATACTGTGAAACAAGGAAGAAACTGAATAATTTCCTTTACAGAACATAAAGATGGCATATTGCAATACAAATCTCTCTCTCTAACTTCTCCTCCACTCCGATGCCTTTGCTTTTTATATTAAAAATTGTTTGAAACAGTCTCTCTCTGGGTATGTCTACACTCCAATTAGAAACCCATGGCGGGCCTATGTCAACTGACATGGGCTGGTGGAACTCGGGCTAAGGGGATGTTGAATTGAAGTGTAAACATTTAGGCTCAGGGTGCAGCCAGACCTCTGGGACACTCCCACTTCTCAGACTTCTAAAACCAGGGCTCCAGCCCAACCCTGAATGTCTACACCACAATTAAACAGCCCCGTAGCCTGAGCCCCATGAACCCAAGACAGTTGGCATGGGCTAGTCATAGGTTTTTAACTGCAGTGTAGGCATACTCTCACTGGTGCTGCAAGGGAGGTGAGAAAGAGAAGGTCTGGGGAACAGTTTGAAATCTAATGATTTGTGCAGGGGTGTGGTATGCTTAACTTTTTTGGTCTTGGCCTTTACTTTTTTATTGCTCCCTTTCCTCCTCCACTCTTACCTCAAATTTTATCCTTTCAAGTGTCTGGAATTTCACAATTCTAGATATTGCCAAGTTTAGCCATAGATCCCTTGTCTTCAAAATCTATACCCTATGGGCTAACATTGACTCCAACACTCACACACTAAACCCCAAAACAGAAATGAGACTACAGTAAATGAGACTAACAGGAGACTAATATGTGTCACAGGCAGAGAATAGGAGGGTCCAAGGAGCATCAGTGCTCAAGACCTCTGCATTGGCAGAGAAATGATTACATGAGATATTCCAGATAACCGTGGCAAGTGATGAGCACCTACACACAGCAGAAAAAATGAAAAAAAACCCCAAAGTCACTGCCAATCTGACCTCAGGGAAAATTCCTTCCTGATGCCCTGTACGGCAATCAGTTAGAGCCTGAGCATCTGAACAAGAACCAGCCAGCCAAGCACCTGAGAGAGAGAATACTTGGTGCCACCTCAGAGCTTTGGCCCACCCTACGTATTGTCCCATCTCCAGTTGTGGCGACCCCTGATGCTCAAGTGGCAGGAGTTGAAAAAAACCTCCCAGAATTCATTGGAATTATCTTCAGCACGTGGCATTCCCTGACTCAATATGTATGGCATCTTGGCCAATCCAAAGGCTGCAGCTGATATGATTTTTTTTCCGTTCTGTCATGTCACATTCCTAATTTTGCTTGATGGTTTGGTAAGCATAATGAAAATTCACCTTCTGAAATTAAATTTGCTATTAATAAGTTCCCACTTAGGAAGTGGGAAATTAGTCTTCACATTGTGTGAAGCAGACCTGGCATGAGCCACTAGTTCAGTGGTTAGCTCCCTTGTTTGAATCACTATGCTGGCCCTGTTCCTAGCACACATATATTCTGTCTAAGTGCCTTAGCAACTACCTCAGGCCACTCACACACAAGAGTGAGATAGTATCCTCTACTGGCTGCTGTTGCTGGAGCTCAGTTGTGCTGACTGAAATGTTTAACATTTAACAGTTTTTGGCTATTGCTAGAGTTCAGTTCAATTCAAGGACCTCTTAGGGCAGGTCTACACTACTTCCTGGTCCGGCCGTAAGCAATCGATCTTCTGGGATCGATTTATCGCGTCTTGTCTAGACGCGATAAATTGATCCCGGATCAATCCTGGAAGTGCTCGCCATCGACGCCGGTACTCCAGCTCGGCGAGAGGCGTACGCGGCATCGATGGGGGGTGCCTGCCTGCCGCGTCTGGACCCACGGTAAGTTTGAACTAAGGTACTTCGAATTCAGCTACGTTATTAACGTAGCTGAATTTGCGTACCTTAGTTCGAAGTGGGGGGTTAGTGTGGACCAGGCCTTACTCTACTCCATTACCATCCCAGACTCCTGCTGTTTTACACTCATGAGGCAAAACAGCTCTGCGACCTCCCTCCTCTGTAGCCCCATAAGGGCGGGGGGTCAGCAATAATCTTACTGGAGGTGGGTTGAACAAAGAGATGAGGAGACAAACATAGGGAGGTGCTTGAACAAAGAGACTGGTGGGAAGAGGGAGACATCTAATAGCGAATAAATTTGTGCCTGCAGTGGGGGAAAAACAGGAGCTAATAGTTCTGGGCTGGGGACAGAAGCTGGAAACAATTAGATTTGTGATTAGGCAGAAGATTTGGAGAAGCTGAATTTTTGGTGGAGTGTGTTAGAGCAAACAGATATGTTAGAGGAAACCAATGTATTTCAGTGAGAGGAAGAAATGTAAGAACATAAGAACATCCATACTGGGTCAGACCAAAGGTCCATCTAGCCCAGTATCCTGTCTTCTGACAGTGGCTAATGCCAGGTGCCCCAGAGAGAATAAACAGAACAGGTAATCCTCAAGTGTTCCATTCCGTCGCTCATTCCCGATCCATACAGTATCTTTTAAAATGTTCATTAAAATAGCATCACATCCTAACTTTCTGTGGCATGAAAATGCTTTGTATCTGCATTAGAGATAGGTTCACAACAAAATCTTTGGGCAAGTTCAGATCTGGACCCATACTTCAAGGTTGGCTTCTCTCTAGGATGGATCAGATGTCTGGATATCCCCTCCCGCTCTTGGAATGACCCCTGCACTAGGATAGGCTGGAGAGTTGATTTAGGAGTTGGCTTTGTTAGGCTGACATCAATGAAGGGCTTCCCCACAGTAAGGGAATTCTCAGCTGGTAGTTAGGGATAGATTCCAGCTGCATTTGTACCAGCTGAGTGGAGAAAATTTGGCCTGTTGTCAAACATACACACATTCACCCTTATCCCTTATTCGCATTCACCCTTATCCCTTATTTCTTTTTACCTCTCCTAATCCAAACTCGTGTATTTTCTACTCCTTTTTTAGGCCTAGGTTTATTAAAGGATGTCATTCCCTCATGGTATGCCATTTTATGCAGCACTTGTGGTAGGAGTGACTTTATACTGTTCTGTTAATTGTAGGACTCTTTTTATAGTAATAAGTTAATTGCTAAGATCTATATGCAACACCTTCCCTCAAGATGTTTTACATTACAAATTAACATCACATTTTGGATAGTTGCTATTAACTTTCACTTTACTGAAGATTGAGGAAAAATGAAATAAGAAAGTGGTGCAGTTTAGTGGTCTGAGAACAGAAGTGATAGGGTGCCCAGAAATCCTCATGAGATCGAAATGTTCCTCTCATACTGCACTCCTTCCGCAGCTTTGGGCAAGTCCCGTAGATGTATCTGTACTGCAACTGGGAGTGAATGTATGAGCCCGGGTAGACAGACATGTGCTAGCTCTGCTTGAGCATAGCAACATGGCCATTGCTCCATGGGCACAGGCCAGCTGCCTGAGTCTAAGCCTTCCCAGCCCCCTAGCTCTGTAGTCAGGTGATTTGTCTGTTTTGCAACATATGCTGCAATAGCTACACTGCTATTTGTAGTGTGCTAGCTGGACCAGAACTAGCACTTGTCTATCTGCCTGGGCTGGGAGGCTCACGCTTCATTGCGCAGTAGACACTCTTCAGGAACTATTTTGAAAAACACTTAACTGGTCTAGGAGCCTAAGTCCCACTTTCAAAAGTGAATAAGGCACTTCGGCACCTAAATAATTTAGGTGCTTTTGAAAATTTTACCTTTAACCTTTCCCCTTCAATTTCCTCATCTGTAAAACTGTGATAATGATAAATATCTACTTTTTAAGAGGTGTGCGGGGTTTGTTTGAAATGTGCTTTACAAATTAAATGTTAGAGTATATTACAACTAAGCATTATTAAAATGAAAAAAAAAAGCCTCTGCTGAATTTTTTCTTGAAAAACATTGGCACTTACGCTTTGTCAGAGAAGACAGATTGAATACAGAACTGGTAAGTATGAAATTCAGTAAACCTTCCCTCAATGCAGTTTTAAAGATGAGGTTACTAAATTGTAGTGATCTGCTTGCCTTGCTATTTCGGTTATATGTCACTGAGCATATGAGTCATCCATGGCTTTGACACATAAACGAAAGCTGCCTGGAGTTAGATTTAGCTTAAATACTCTTTTTCAAACTTTCTTAAAAGTGTGGAGTTGACAAGAATTTATATAATAATCCATTCTTCTATGTGCTTTTCACGTCACATACCTGACAAGTACCCAGACTTGTGTCCCAAATTTCAAAAAGCAAGATGCCAACTTCAGTTCTTAATAGCATGTGAAACACTGAAATAATTAATTCTGGTCAGAATAGAAGTTCGGTGCTAATAATAATTTGTATGACATATTTTAATTCAGTGAGTGCTACAGTTCTTCCATAAATGTTAAAGTTTTCTAAAGAGTATTTAACATTTTAAAAATACTTGATAAGGTGTGTGCATCGTTTTAAAACAGTCAGGTTGACATTTTTAAACCAGTAAAAATGCTTCAACAATAGCAATATTTGTGTAACAAAATGAAGGCCAAAGGATACATGCAGGGTCATACAGCAAAATCCACCTACTGGTAGAGCTGCTTGTTACCTAAAACACAGTAGTTTTAGTTTGCTTAACTTTGGAGATGAAGAAGAGAAAGAAAAAAAAAAAAAGGCAGCAAATTTGGTTTGGCCAAGTTCATGACTCACAAGATTTCCCTGGAGTTTCAAATTTGCACAGAACCAAAAAGAAAACCAACATGTATGTGATTCTTATAAAAATCATACTGAACCTGGTGAACATTAAACATACCCTTCTCTCCCCCCCCCCGCCTCCTAGTCGGCCAGTCAAGAACCTTTTCCCCTTCATATAAGTGCCCAGCTCAGTACCCTTTTTATCATAGAACTCTCCTTCCTGGCCATACACCTCAGCACCCTCTCCCTCAGCTAACATTTAGGTTGCTGCTAGTGCAGCTTTAGAATGTGTCTGTCACAGGGTGGCACCCACCTCTCATGGGCATCCCCTTGACTGATGGTTTCTTCAGGGGGTCTTCAGTGACTCAGTCCTTCAGCCAAGTCACACACACTATCTATATGTGGAAAAGAACAAACCCCTTCCTGGGTCTACAGCCCTGGTATTAGGCTGAACTCCCCCAGAGCTTCCTGCCTGGAGAGGAAGCTCTATCTTCCTGAAGCCCTGCCTGGGCTGAGTCCTTGCTCAGTCCCCACACCCAGCCAGGAGTTCCTTCTTAGCTCTGCTCCTCCCTGCCTGCCTGCCCTGAGCTGTCCCTGGTCCTGCTGCTCTTTAAGCCCATCAGGAACACAGGCCTCTCTCCTCCAGTTCCAGACAACAACTGACTGCCTATGTCTCTGCAGCTTCTTTTTATATGGCCTTCCTGGCCCCTGATTGGCTGTTTCCCCTGCAGCCACTTTAGGGCTGCTTAGAGGAGTTTTCTACTCCTATCTGGGATGGGTGTGGCAGGATCCTAAGGACTCCAGTAGGGTGCCTAGTTCATCCCATCACTGTATGTGAGATTTACTTTAGCATGTAGTGGTAGGGATGCTTGCCTCAGATATTTTTCACATATGAGGCCAAATCAAATCTCTAGCTGCCGGAACTTTGGAGAAATTAGGATATAGATCCAAACTTTATAGGTGGTTTCAGTTTTTATAACTGAAGGTTATAACTGGAATTAAAGACCCATGGCATGGCCACAGCTGGCCCAGGTCAGCTGACTTTGGCTCACAGTACTTAGTGTGCAGGACAAAAAAATTCAGTGTAGACTTTTGGGCTTGGGCTGGAGCCTGAGCTCTGGGAACCTCTCACCCCCAGGTTTCCACAGCTTGGGCTCCAGCTCCAGCCCAAACATCTATACAGCAATTTTACAGCCCCACAGATGGAGGCCCACAAGCCTAAGTAAGCTTACCCAGGCCAGACACAGTGTTTAATTGCTGTGTAGACATACCCTAAACACACTAAAACCCTGGATCTGAACAAATATAAAAATGGGTTTGGATTGAGGTCTGAATTTTATGGCACAATCCCATCTGTAGATCTCTTGTTTTAGATCAGTCTGATGTAAGTGTTTTGGCTATTTTATTCAAAGAATGTAACAGCATCATATAATACCAGTGTTATATATAGTTTTATAAAGCATTAAAGGTGAATCATTTATTAGACCTGTAGGGCAGGAAATGTTTCTTCAGAGGCAATAATTTGGAATCTGTCTAACAAAGTAATGAGCTGAAAATGTTAAATATCAGACAGTAGCAATGTTACACTAGAGTAAGAGATTTAATTGTTTTGATTTGTTGTACAGCTGTTGTAATGATTTAACCATGCAATTCTGCATTTTCTTTTTCTGCCTCAGGACACTTTTCAGAACACAATAATCCACTGTGACATGTTGGGGTTCAAACTACACCAGTAAGGGGCATACCTGCAACTCTGCATGCCTGAAATGCTATGCTGCTGTGGCTCACAGCCCTGACACCAACAGCCGGCCTACAAGCATGCAGGTCAGACCCTGGCTTCCTCCATCTAATTATTGTTTTCAGAGTTCCTCCAACCCGATTCCACCATTCTCAAATGCACCCCAAACTGTCTCCCTGCAAGGTCCAGCCCTCTCCTGGAACACCCACAGAACTTATTAAGTTTGCTGCTCTTTTAAGGAGACAGAAACATCAACTTGTTATCTTGACTGGAGTCAGCAATCAATTCTATTCAATCAAAGCACTGGGTTGGTTTAGATAAAAGGTAAAACAAGTTTATACAATCAGAACAAGATAGGTTTTAAGTGAGTTCAGCTATCAGGGATAAAGATAGAAATGGCTACAAATAAACAAAAGTAAACATATACTGTCAAATGGCTAAGACCGGATTTAACAAGCTACAGTCTTTAGTTTTCTCACCGATCTTCCCTTTCCTGTCTAGCACTTAGTCAGGACTCTCACAGAGTCGAAGGCACAAGGTTTTCCTTGCTTCATCAGGTGAAGAATAACTTACGGGTTCTGTGCCCCTCTCTTTATAGTTAAGTAAAGCTTTGAAAAATATTTCTCTCAAACTCCATTGACCTTGCTTCAAGAAGCAAGAAAACTTTCTGGGGATGCCATCTCCATTCCCCCCCCCCTCACCCCACTTGCTCTCCTGATGGCTTTTTTGCCAAGCATGTGCTTTTCTTTGTCTTTGGTCATACCTTGCTCAATTTACATAGGAAACACATTCAGGCAGACATAATCACATTCCTTTGCCTAGAAAAAATAAACTTTAAACTTGACATGTCAGGGGGAGTTGATAAATACATTTCATTCAGTTTCAGCACAGTTTTATAACCCTTTGTGAGTTGACCTACATATATCGTGCAAGCATATTAGTGACCAGTGATTTATTGGTTGGCCAATTACATATTACCTAACACCTTTTAGGTTCAGATTATAACAATGAGCTAGTCAGGCCAGCTGTAATTTACTGGTAGATCCCAGAGACCCCCTTGCCTTCTGGCATAGGGATGCTTTTAGGGTCACCCCCCCCCAGACATTTCACGTAGACATCTCCCCCATATTAAAAAAATGGAATGTTAATTTATTGATTGAATTATTAATTAATGTAGATTACCTCTTTTGTACATTGTAACACAACATGGTATTGTTAACTTTAACCTTCAATCCTCTATTATTAATCTTTCATTATATAAATTTGCTCTTTCCTTGCTTTTTAGAGAATGATTTAACAACAAAACAATGGGCAGATTGTGATCTCTATTACATGAAGTAAATAGGAATAACTCTACTGATGTCAATGGATGTACACTGATTTAACTCAGAACAGAATCAGTCAAAATGTGTCTGTCTCTATTCTTTTTCCTTGTAGGTTAATAATACATTTTGATTTGACATTCTCCCAAAGGTGGCTGTAGGAGTAAAGTCAAATGATGATGGATTTTAAATACAATTCAAAATAAGAAGAAAATGTCAGATCATCTCTTCCCCTTCTGGTAATGGGTAGAATATATGTGTGATGTGTGGGAGTTCATGAACTAGGCTCTCTTCTTGGGTTTTTATGTGTAGTTGTGTATACGTAGTTTCTGAATCTGGTAACTATTGTATTACCAATCAATAGAAATGACAGTAGTTTATTTAGGTGCTTGTTTGTAACAAAAAACTAGCATTTGATGCATGAACATAGCTCCTATTTTCGCCAATGGTAATTTGATACCCACACAGGAGGAGAACAGATCACTGAGGAAGAGGTTGTTTATGATTATAAAGCTACTCTTGTCAAAATCATCACTAACTTTCTGAATAACTTAAGTTCTCTTAGTTTCAATCTATGAAAGTACATTACACCCACACAATATTAAACACAATCCATAGATTTAAGCTGATCCCAGTGCTTAAGAGTGCTGCCACTGTTTAAAGAGTTTAGTTTTATCAAAAAGAATCTAACAGAAAAGTCCATTGCTTACATTCCCCCCCACCATAAAGTACTAACAGAGATGGGAGGAATCCTATCATGAATACATGAAAAAAGTATGTTTATTACTTCAGAACTACAGAACCAATTTCCTTCAAACATAACATATTCCTTAGAATCAGTGCAGTCTACAAAGCATGCCAAGTTTGAACAAACCTTGTTAAGATGATATTGAACTCTTCATGAACAATATTTCTGATTAGAAATAAATACTTCTTTCCCGTATGTCCCAGAGCTGGTTAAAATATGGTGTGAGCAGAGGGGAATCATGAAAGACCTGTATTTGAGACTCATTGTCTGGTTTTCACAGCAAAGAAATGTTAGACCAGATATTATAAATATCCTTATTTATTTATATACAGGAATAAAAAAATGATTGACTAGATTTTCCTGAAACTTAAAAAAAAAAATCATATACCTTTGAGATGAAACCAACCTCCTTATATTCCAGACTAAATGGAATTTGCATTAGAAAGTTGTGACAACTGTCTTAATTATAGCAGTTATCCTGACAATAATAATCTAGAGGGAGTCCATGGACGGCTCTCCATTAGGACACAAGTAGGAAGAGGGCACAAGGAACCATCTTCCCCACTTACAACCTTGCCTTAGGTGCAGTCTCTAAGAAGCATGTGGAATGGAGGAACACTCCAAGCTCTCCAAGCTATTGCTACTAACAGTGCTAGCTTCCCCAAAGGAGGTGATGAAACTGGGATGTGGGCACCTATTCCTGTCTCTTCTTGTACCAGCCAGTAGATATACCTATTTCAAAAGGTGAGGTACCTTCTTTCTAAGTTCCCTCTAAGCTGCACAGTCATGCAGCAACCTATTAAGCACCGCACAGGTGCTCAGGGTTATGGCGGGGAGAAATTCTTCTCCCCGAGCCCTGGCCCGGACATGATGCAGCCAGGGGAGAGGCACCCCTCCTCGGGCCCCAATCCAGCCCAGCGCTGCTACATCCCTTCCTCAACCCCAACCCAGCCTGGCCAGGACCTGCCACGGCCAGGAGAGACGTGCCACTCCCCCGGGCCCAACCCAGCACAGACCTGCTGCAGCCATTGGAGAGGCATCTCTCATGTGGCGCCAACCCATCCCAGCCCCGAGCTGCTGAGGAAGGGGGAGCCACCCCTCCCCCCCAGCCCAGGTGCTGCTGCGGGGAGAGAGACCTGCGGGGAGTCCTCTCTCCCCATCATACCCCAAACCCCTCATCCCCAGCCCCAGCCCCCAATCAGAGCCCTCACCCCCTCATACTCCAACCCTCTGCCCCAGCCCCGAGTCCCTCATCCCCAGCCCCATTCTAGAGGCCACACCCCCAGCCAGAGTCCTTATCCCCACCCCCACATCCCAACCCTGAGCTCCCTCCCACACTCAGAACCCCTTGTCCCCCCTCCTTCCACCACAAGAATTTTGTTATGTGCACCAATATGGAGATGATGTGTCACATATCACCTCCATATTGGTGCACATAAAGTTCATTCTACACATGCATAGGAAAAATTAGAGGGAACACTGCCTTCTTTCCTACATAGGTATTTATTTTAGGGTCATCACCTTAATATCTGATAACCTATAGATGTTGCCCTGAGACCTAGGAGTAATTGTGGATAAAAAAAGACAGACTTCTTCTAGATTAACATTCTCAAGGGAGGCTCTCTCCAACACACCCCATCAGCGGTGTTTAAAGACAGTAAGCTAGAAAGTGGCAGGGTTGGAACCCACTGCATTTCATATTCATATCTCTATTGCTGTTATTTCTCAGTGTAGTATTGTTTAATTGTGGTTTCTATTCACACCACTCTTTTTTAGTTGCTCAGAATTTCCTGTGATTTTTGAGTTCACATTTCTTCATCCTCATCTGGAATGAAGTTTACTGGGAAAGTTTTAGCAAAATTTGTTCAGTCATTTGAGTTTTCCAATCATGAAAAAAATATATAATGGACAATACTAACATCTCTATATTTTTATCTTTTGCCCAATTAATGATTATACTACATTCATATACTATCCTTTACTTTCTTAGGACAGGAAATACCATGACTGCTGAAGTACTGGTAATTAGTTGCAAATGTCCACTATAAACATTTTACTGGAAATGACTATTCCATAAGAATCTTTGCTGTCTTTAGTCAATTAGATCCTGAATAGGTTCCCAAATAGCAATGAATCTATTTATTTAAACTACGCATTGTAGCTGCTCTTTATTCTTCCCTCTACCAGCTGCATAATTCTGGCCAGTTTTGTTTTCTTACTTCTCTTCACTGGCTGGCTGAATGAAGGGAACAGTGCTTTATGGTAGGCAAGGGGCGGGGGCGGGGGGGGGGGGAAAGAGATGAAAACCGCTGCAAAAGGTTCAGCATGCTCATTGACTCCTCTCCTAGAATTGCAGGGTTTAAAAGGCACAGCTCTGCGCTTCAAGCCTCCCTTTTACACAGACAGGCTGAAGCAGGACCCGTCCTCCTTCTCCTTTAGATGGTAAAATACCAGGTTTGGTCAAGACCTGCCGTGGGCCTTATGCTAGCTGCTCCTTTTTTTGGGGGGGGGGGGGGGAATTTTTCACTTACCATCATATTGGCTTGGGGGCAGTTGGGGTTTCTTTGCCTTCCACACAGTGGGTTCAGGAAGGCCTTTGTTCATGCATGGCATGAAGGGCAGTAGGATATACGTCACAACTCATTATTTAAGTGTTTGGCGGATGTCCAGTGCAGGTACTCCACAGGAAACGTATACAGTGACCAGATAAATGGCTTGGAAAAGGACTTAGAAAGAGGTATTTGTTAAAGGAAAAAATGGGGGAGGGGGCATAGGACTCTTATGATTGGTACGGCAGGGAGCCAATCCTCCATTCTTATAGCCCATCTTAACCCTCCTATGGGTGGGGGCAGGGAAGTTGATGGTAAGGTTCCAGCAATGGATTTGCTGGAGGGACCTGGATGGAAAAAAAGGGGGAGCTGGTAAAAGTCCCCTGGGTAATTACAGAATAAACATGGGGTTACCTGCACTGTACACTTTTATCTGCCGGGCAGTCCCAGAAATCTAATAATAAAGTTGCGCCTGATTAAACCCATGTCAAATGTCTCCTGTCCTTCTTTCAGTATAGCTAGACAATATTTATATAAAATAATGTAAATGGTCATCCTCTTCTGGTGCATGGCCGATGTTATAATTTCCCTGACTGCTTCATCAGTGACAGGCCTAGGTGCTCAGTGAAGCAACAAAAATCTCCCTGCCAGACACAAGTATAAGATGTGAACAGCAATAAGCCTGTCCCCATGAAGAAGGTTGTTCACTAAAGTTCAAAGCCTACTACAAATCTTTTTGCAATTCATTTGGGTATAATTAATAATTACCATTTAAAATCAGGAATTGGCCTCAAATTACATGTTTTTTTTTTACTTAGTCTTAATATTACTGCTATCTTACAAATAATAAACACCTTTCATAGATAATATTTATTAGTACTGAATAATCAGAAAAAAAGAAAAAAAAAACTTGAGTTATTTTCCAAATACAAATATATGATATATGCCCTTAAATAAAGCCCAGAGATTGTTTTGGGCATTGCATTCTGTAGATATAGAAACAAGAAATATTTGCCATCTGGTCCTGGTTTCAGTGGTGAATTCCCCCCCCCCCCATTTTGTTAATGTAAAAGGATAACCAAAAGATTACACTTCTGTTAACCAGCCTGAGATCTGCTTTAGAAACAACATTGTAAAGGAAGATAACAAGCAAAGGTTATGGGAGGAGATATGTTACAGCAAGAGTTACAATATATATATGTAACATCCATATCTCATTAGTGTCTCTCTCTCTCACTCCTAAATTATGCATTGATTTATTTATTAAGTATATTGTTGCTTCCTTGGCCAAGCAGTAGCTGAAAACCAGAATGTTGCCGGTCAATTGTCAGAATGGAGTCAGGTATTAGTGTAATTTGTTTATATACAAGTTATACAGCAGTTCTGAATTCCTGAACACTGATAGGAAAATACTGCTCAGAGGCAGATCCCTTTTATAGGAATCCCAGGTAAATAACCACTGCTCTGTCAAATATATTTGAGAATACACTCCGGACTAAAAAAGAAAGAAAAAGGTTAGGAGGTAGATGCAATAGATAATTTATTACCAATAAATAATTTGCCCATTGTCATGAGGAGCCAATGCAAGATCTCAAGGAGTAACTCCATTCCAGGGAATACGATTTTATTTAGCAATAATATACTATGCTGCATGATTTATCTGAACCACATTGTGCCAGTAATTCTTGAGCAGAACACCATACTGGATCAATGAAGAGTTTGGCTTAAAAAGCAAACACCACAAAACAAAACAAAACAACCAAAAAACAAAATAGCCCCCAAAGAAACACTCCATAGTGGCTCTCTCCCATTAGAATAATTATTGTTTAGGTATTCCTACTTATTTTTAGAGAGAATGTTGATGAAAACAAACTGAGGCAATGTCATTACTCCACTTGACTTTAAGTGCTATAATTAGTGTCTTTTGTGATGTTGAACTCATGACCTGTAATAATGCACATAGGATACTTTACGTTGACAGAGTAATTATAAAGCGGGTGTAATAAATACAGTTCTGTTTTACCAGACTGCAAACTCTTTCAAGAGCTTGGAAGCCCCCAAACTACATTAATTTCCCAAGACATTAGTATCTTTATAGAGGGGCAAGTCATCCTGAATGATAGTAGCTTTAAATTCTAGCCAGGGCTTTCCTCCTGGGAAAGTTTACTTGGGAAATACACAGAGTAAGAGCACCACTTAGCCTGTACCAGCCCTCTCCCATACCAACTCCTGTCATTTTGGAGCATCATTGGCCAATTCTGCTTCTTCAGTCCTCAAGGGAGTGGAAAGTTCCATGAGGTTTCCCTCAGAGATTCCTCCAAATTTTTCTCAGTGGGGAAAGAGAGAGAGAGTAAAGTTGACTCCCAAGCAAAAGAAGCTTGAGGCCCAGAACTCATATAGATTTCTTGGGATCCATTAGATGGGGTAAAAGTGTGACATTGGCACAAAAATGCAGCAAACACAATGTTATGCAATACTCAAATCTCTCCAGGAAGAACTAACACACCAAATATGACACCACATCTCATGGGGGTTTCAAAACACGTGAGCTCTATAATGTGGCTGAAACATATTTTCTAGAGCAAGCTTGAGAACAGAATTTCTATACTGTGGGAAATTCTAAGATTTTGTTTCCATCTGAAATGAAACATTGAACCTTAGAATTTTTTGTGAAAGGGAAAATTCCAATTTGGGAACACACTGGTTCCACTACTACCCTTTCCCCAGCACTGATCATTCCTCCCTGAGGGGAGAGAGAGAGAGAAACCCTGGGTGCTGATGTCAGATGGAGAGGAAATCCCCAAAACGATGAAAATATGGTTGGGGGAAACTCCTGGGCTAAGGGTGGGAAGGTAAGCAATCCCCAGGCTAAGGACAGAAAGAGGGAAGAGAAACCCACAGTCTGACAACTAGAGGGAATTATGCACTAATAATGACAGGAGGGAAAACACCATCACCCCAGCACTACCTCTACTCTTTGCTTCTAATCTTTAATCAACATGTTCCCACAATTATTATTTCAATTTGCAGATCGCAACCTGTTCCATTAGAAATTTTTCTTGTAGCTCTGCCATTTTCCTTGCCCTTATTAATAAGCAATTCGTTAATGTACTGATGAGACCATTTAAACCAAGGCTACTGTACTCATTTCTGAAATATGGCATGCATGTTGTATGTTAGAAGGTAGTCAGGCTCATGAGTCACTTTCATGGATGAGTAATGGATATTTTGTATTAAAAATGACACTAGTTTTCTCAGACTTGGTTCCAGAACCCTGTACCCAGGGATCCCATAACTCAAATCAAAGTTCATGGAAAAGGTGACATTCAAAATAAATATAACAATAAAACCAGTGGGAAAAAAATCTGAAAAAACACTGCAGAATGCTTTCTTTACAAACAAATAAACAAAACAAAATAACTGTAATAGCTCATATGAACAAGTAGTTATATTTCCTAGTAATGTAGAGGCTGAAGATTAAAGATGTGCAAAAATATTTCTAGTAGAAGTAAACCCACCAGAAATTTTCCCAATTGGAGTTTGCAGGGAGTCTATGAAATTGCTGTTTTGTGTGGAATTTTCTGTACAAATAGAACTTCAAGAAAAGTAGAACACAGAAATTCTGATCCTCAGCTTTGGTTGAAGAATGACCAGAGCAACATGGGGGTGAGGAGTAGGTGGAAATGTGGCACCACACTTCTCCAATTCTAGGCCAGCTGTATACCTAGGTCAGTCTCACAGGATTTAGAGTATGTTACCAGGGGGCCTGGCAATCTCTCCTTTTTCCTAGCCATGCCCTTGACCCTGGCCACAGTTAGGGGTTGGTAGAGAAGCCATTATATGAGAGGAATGACAGTCCAGTCCTTAGTGCACTAGCTTTGGACTGTGGAAATCTGGATTCTGTCCCAGATGACTTCCTGTATAACTAGTCACTTAGAACCACTTAGATTGTTAAAGGTATTTAGACACCTAAAGATGCAGACCTACTGGGATTTACAAAAGCATCCAGACGCCTAACAGCCATTGATTTCAATGGAACTTAGATGCTTAGGTGTTTTTGAAAAAAATCCCACTAGGCACCTATTTCCATCTTTAGATGTGTAAATAACTTTGAAAATCTAGATCTTCTAGATCTCTGTTCCTTGGTTCCCCATCTATGAAAGGGGGATAATAGCACTTCCCTATCTCACAGGGATGTTATGAGGATAACTACATTAAAAAATTCTGAAGTATTGTCAAATGTTGTGTGCTCAGATCACCCCCTTTTGGGTGAAGGTGGGTGCTGCTTACCTTGGATATCATCCCTTAGTGACAGCAGTCCTGGGAATAACCCTCCAGTTCTACCTCTTAGCAAGTCTACCCCCTTATGGGACATGAAAAAGTCCAAACAAAAAGGGAAATAGTTCCAAGGCCCACAAACAGCCAATCACCCTGCTCTCCCCCCCACACACACACACAAAAAGGAGGAGAAGCAGTCTTTCAGGCTCTGCAGGAAGCCTCAGCTCCCACCCTGCTACATAATTAAAGGCCAGTGGTTAGTCCTGGGAGAGGGAGCTAATAAAAGAAATAAACTAGCCTATCTTCTTTTCTCCAAAGTCTGAGGATGCAGGAGCTTTCAACAGCAGATAACCCAATACCCTCACCTGGGAGTTCTACCTCTGAGTGCTGCCCCAACTCCCTTTATAGAACCCACACCCAGGTCTGACAAGCTGCATAGGTGAAGCAGGTTGCGGTCCGATTGTAGTCACAGGAGTTTTTTCACCCCTTCTTGAGTAGTACTGGTAGGAGTTAACTGCCTCAGCACAGGTGCTCAGATACTATGGTAATGGAGGCTATTTAAGTACATAAAGTAAAAAAGATAGATTACATTAGTTCTGTACCACTCCTTACTCTTGGTAATCCTTCCATGGCCATCTACACTAGCTTTATCTGAGTTCAAACTTCAAACTCACCAGTGCTATTGTCATTAGGTTCCTCTGAGGGTTAATTTGTTAATGCATTAGCAATGACTTTAGTGGAAGAGCAGGCTTTTAAAAGGCTAAAGGATGAGCGTAGTAGCCAGTTTGCTAATCTTTCATCCCTTAACAACAGGGTTGAATCCTCTCAATACCACAATTTGGTAAAATTAATTCATATCAAACGGAATACAAATTCTCAAATTAAATGGAAATTTTTAAACTAAACTAAAACATATATTGCTTAAAAAAAAATGCTTAAAACCATGTATAAATTTTGCAAATTAAAATCAGTCCTTCAACCTTTGCCAAATATCAATGTATTTAAAGGACAAATAATAAATAACAAAATTTCAAAACAATGAAATAAAGTTAAAAGGAAAAAGTGATAAATTACAACCTGATCTGGGAAAACAGACAGCAAAAACAATAATCATTTTTTTAAAAATTGGTGAATGTAGCCCTTTATCCCATTATATGTGAACAGATTGGGATTTTAACTAACTTGTTCCCAATTTGAAATAATTTGGATATTTTCTATGATAAAATTTTGGCCTGTGGATTGCTTGGGAACTGTTTGCTGCGAGTTGTCCTTTGAGCATTTATTAATCTTGTTTCTAAATCACTTTATTATCATCTTTATCATCATTGTATTACCCTATCACCTAGGTGTTCCAGCTGGGATCAGGGCACTATTGTGTGAGGTACTCTATGGAAATATAGTAAGAGAGAACATCTGCCCTAGCAACTTTGCCATTTAAATAGACAAAACAGGAAAAATTGAGGTGCTGAAGCATTAAGTGATTTATTCGGGGTCACACCGGAAGTCAGTGGCAGATTAGAGGACTAGACCTAAAATCCCAATCTGGTGCTTTAGCCACAAGACCCTCCTTCTTCTCTTCCTAAATCACACAGTATTGTTTCTGTTCTCTGAATGGATGATCTAAATTATACTATATTACTTCAACTCAAAATAAGACTACTTCTATTACTATATAGTTTTATTTCCATGAATGTTTGCAAATTAAAGATATCCACTTCACTCATGTAAAATACAAATGCTGTATGAGGGGTGAAATGCAGAGGTGTTGGGAGGTGAAATTCATCCCCAGAACTCACTGCCAGAAAAAATGCAGTTTCACAAGCTAAATCTCAGGAAAAACTTCCTAACTGTAAGAACCGTAGGACAATGGAACAGATTGCCTTGGGAGGTTGTAGAAGCTTCTTCACTGGAGGTTTTCAAAAGGAGGCTGGATAGCCATTTGTCTTGGATGGTTTAGACACAACAAATTCTGCATCTTGGAAGGAGGTTAGACTAGATGACCCTTGCGGTCTTACCCTATGATTCTAAGCCATGGAAAGTGCACTAGAGCCATGTAGATGTGGATTGCTTCACTCTTTCCTTGGCTTGCCTATGTTATAACTGTACATCCTGCCATATGCAGGGCCAGCAAAGATCCATTCTGTGATGAAAAGAGGGGGCACAGAGCCTCCTGTACAGCTCCTATTTGAGACTTAAGTGGGGCAAAGGGTACATAGCCCTCTGACCTATGCTTTGGGTGAAAATCACTCAAATAAAAAGGATGCCCACACAAAGCAAAATTCACTATAGATGTCAATGAGACATTTGGAAATATTTTTTTTCATGATTTATTCAATATTTTCTAATTATAGGTTGCTTAAAATTTGGAAGCATTCCAGGTATTATTAATCCAGACAGGATTATTTCATTTACTGTTAAAAATGTACTTAACACTGTTTCAGCAGGCATTCCTCACCTCCATGTATCTACCTAGATCCAATGATCCAACCACAAGATGTAACTAGCAATCAATCTCAGTATGAGATTCTTTTCAACAAACAGCTTCACATTGAATGGTATAGGGGAGACAATTGAGCCTTATGAAACTCTGCAGATGAGGGGTCTGATGGTGGAGGAAAAGTTGTCCCAAACACCTCTCTAGATTTGGTTTGAGAGGAAGATTTGATCTATTTCAGGGTGTTTCCATTTACCCCTGAGCAAAGCAAATAAGAAAACAAGGTCGAACCCCCACATGAACTATTTTGATGAAAAAGAAAAATGTATTTTTTGTCAAAAGTTTCAACAGAAAAAAAATGTGTTTTTTTCTCCATATTTTGATTAGGAAATGTTGAACCAGTGTCTTGTGGTTGTTGTAGTTCAGGTGCCTCAGGCCTCCATTGTTCTCTGTGGGATTGGCTCCCTAGATAGACTACATTTCCCAGGTGGCAACACAGCCTACCCTTTTGCTGTGCTACAATAATGTATTATGGGAGTCCCTGGCTTCAGTGTCTCATGGTAGAGGAAGTCCAGCCCATAGAAGAAAATGGAGGCATGAGATACCCAAATTTCTGCTTCCATGAGGCACTGCGAGGGCATTTCCAAATTGAACATTTTCCATTTGGTCAGAGAACCAAAATCTTTTGTGTTTTGAGGATGTTTCTTTCTTTTCTGTGGGTTTTTTTGGACAAAATAGATAAATTTTTCTGTGGAAAGCAGACACTTTTTGCAACAAAAAATTATTTAGTTGAAAATTTTCAACCAATCCTCCCTTAAATCTTGGAGATGGGAAAGGAGTATTTTGAGGTTAATGATATCAAATGTCATAGTGAGGTCAATCAGGATGCACATAGATATCCTCCCCCTGTTTATGGACAAGAAGAATTAATCTATCAGAATTACAAGTGCTGCCTCTGTAATATGAAGCATTGCCAGTTTTGGTTGGACATATTCCTGGAGGTTTCATCCCATGACATAATCTTTAATTAAAGATTAATCTTTAATTCCTGGAGTCTCCATGACAATCCTGGAGGGTTAGCAACCATAGTAGCATGTTGTGGCTTGAAGTCTGATTGAGAGGAGTCCAAAACCTTTCTACTAGCTTCTTGATTTGCATAGTTAAAGAGAAGTTAAACACTGGTGATTGTGCATGAGATCACTAGTATTCTTCTTCTTAGTGCATGCACAACATGCCTCAGGTGGCACATTACCAGGAATCATCACTGAATTTTGTTTGCTGATTGAATGATTAGCTTCTCCAACTTGGGCTGGATACTGACGGGAAGTGCATTGAACAATGGTTTCTTTAGCACCTGTTCGATTATTACATATTTTGGGGGGTAGATTCCCACCAGCAAAAAAGTACAGTTTCTGTTTCTAGGGGTCCGAGTTAAAGTGCAGATATCAGTCACAGATGTCGACTTTGGTTGCTGTTGATGTTTCCATGACCTAAAAGTATGCCCAGGAGCTCACAGAACAAATAAAAAGATAACTCATTCACAATGGACAAAACACAACTTGGGAGACAACTAAAGAAGGGGTGAGAGTAGAGGAGGAGAGGACACTGAGAAAATGAGATAACTTTGGCAATGCAAGTTCGAATATATATGTATTTATATTATAGCATTTAAATTATACTGAATAGAAGTTGGAAGACATGATGACTTCAGTGGATTATAAGGTGAAAGTAGGTGGGAAGGGAGAGGGAGAGGTGTTATGGCAGAAAAGTAGTACAGGGATGAGACAAAAGGTGAAGAAGGAAGAGGGGGTAGAAGGGGAGGAAGGATGGGATGAGAAAGGTAGCCAACTGTGGGTGGAGGAAGTGAAAGGGGAGTATAGAAAGAAAGAGGGAACATTTCTTATAGATATATAGTTTTACCCCGTGAATATTATCCCATCCTTTCTGTCTAGCTGTTACTTTTTTTTTCAATCTTTAAAATATATTTGATTAACTTTCTTTTCCTTTCCCTGTTGGCTGCCCTCCAGCTATTGCTGCTCCCAGTTTTATACTATCTGCTTCTGTCAGACACAAGAGCTCAAGATGTGCCTCCTATATTTTAGTAATTTTAAAAAATAGAACTACCTGATCTGGAAAAATACAGAATATTAAGTGTTTTTAAATGCAAATGCAGTGTATGGAAGGTTATATAAAAATCCCAATTCATATTCTATTATACAACAAATTACAAGTTGTGGGAGTGACAATGATTGCTACAGTTAAGGTTGCAGAATGCTTTCCATTCTAACAATCTTTTTTCAACTGTTCCTAGCTTTCTGTAACATTTACTTTTCAGGGTGATATATTCTATGCTTGGTCTTTGCCTGATGATGAATTTTTTGGGAAGTTTGAGCAACAATGGTTCAATCTTCAGCCTTTTTCATAAATTTTTCAATTATTTAAAAAACAAAACAAAACCAACTTTTAAGCAGTTTTTGAACAGTTTCAAAGTAAAATGGCAGGGTAAAGAAAGATTGAGTTTGTGAAGAAGGATTTTTGAGCATTCTGGAGAAAGCTGACTTTGATTTGACATAGCTGTGACCCTTTGATAATAGTATGCTGTCTGTGGGCAATTCATTTTGCAAAAGTTTTATTGTTTTTTTTATGGTGAGGGGAGGGTTTGCTAAGCTAGTAAATGTGCAGCTGAGGAAGGTGGCATTAGGCTAACATATCAAAACTTATGGTTTGATCCAAAGGCATAGCTAGCTAGTGAAAAGCAATGGGTTGCGGGTTCCTGAATATATTATTACAATGAGGAAGCCACCACCACAGTCTCTCCAAGACCTGGTCATTATATATAATGTATTCAGGAACCCGCAACCCATTGCTTTTCACTAGCTAGCTATGCCTTTGGATCAAACCATAAGTTTTGATATGTTAGCCTAATGCCACCTTCTTCAGCTGCTCATTTACTAGCTTAGCAAACCCTCCCCTCACCATATATATATATATGAGAGAGAGAACGAGAGAGAGAAAATGTCTCCAAAGCCTGGTGGTTAGGACACTTACATGGGAGACCCAAGTTTAATTCTCTTCTCCAATAACTATTCAAGTACATTATATGAAGTAGAACAGATTCAATGGGAGAGACAGAGAGAGAGAGAGACTTAATCCAGAATGTCCCAGAGTTTGTTGGTTAGGACGCTTTCTTGGGGGATGGGAGAGCCAAGTTCAAATCCTTGCTCCATATCAGTCAGAGTGGGAATTGAATCCGGATCTGAACATGAATGCTGGGGAATGCCCTAACCACAGGGCTGATAATTATAAAGGGGGACCACCAACACCCCCATTTTTTTGAATAGCATCACAGTCTTTGAAAAAATTGGCTGAAGCCATTTGGCATATTTGTGTCAAATTTGCAAATAGTTTCAGACACAATTGAAACTGCATTTACAGCAAATAAAACATTCATACAAATTTTTTGCCCAGATCTATCAATAAATGTGCTTATGCTATAGAACATAATTGTTATGATGTTTGTAGTTAGATTAAGGTTGGACTAAAAGAAATATGTTAGAAAACAAGGGAGACAACTGGAATGAGAAAATAATTAAAATAATGATGAACCTTGCTGAGCCTGATAAGTTCACTCCAGTTAGACAACAGGGAGGGTATATTCTCTGAAGATACTGAAAAGGGAAATCCACAATTTCTAAATGGTCTGTGAGAAGAATGAGGATGTTTGCTTAATTTAAAAATATATGCCTCTCACTCAGGATCAAAAACATCATTTGAAATTGCCCTGGACTTTGTAAAGCACACAAAATGCAGACTAAGACGAAAACTGAAAGACCTGTGTCAAGACTGAAGTCATGCCTCAAAATGAAAATGGAGAAGTACAGGCCAAGGTATAGGTTGCTCAGTGACACCCTTTAGGGAACTATATTGCAGTGATATGCTGCTTGCTCCTAGGGCGCTAAATTAGAGAACCCAGAGCAGATGACATTCAGATGGACACAAATTAGATCAAAGATCATAACACAAGCTAGTTTACAGTTGCTTTGTTTAAGTTACAACTATTACAGTGAACGCTATATATCATACAATGTTTATTTTCATGCTACAAAAGGAAGGTATATGAGCATAAGTTAAGAATTTGGACAACTTTTTATTACATCAACTACCATGTTAATGTGTTTATGAAAAAACAGTCAACCCAATAAGGTAGGTCTCTACCACACCATGTTTAAGCTACATCTTTACACCCTCCCAGGCACTGAATGGTCTCCACTCAGTTATGACACTGACTGGCATTTTAGAAAATGCAGCTAAAGCAGCATTACTGTTTGAATATTAAGATATAGCACATTCAGATGTAATTGTAGCATAAAAATATCTGGACACTCAGGGACATTTAGCCTGCCTGAATTATCTGTGTGCAGCTCCAATTTCACCCTTCATATCTGCTGAAGTCAACCTTATAAGCACCATACTAACCAGACAGCATCTCCTCATCTTGAAGAAACAGCAGTTCAGACAGTTCTTGAACCCCATTAACTTTTCAGCTTTCATTTTTACCTTTGTCATGGCCATACCTTTGCAAATCATCCTTTTCTATGCCTCCAGCTGTAATTCATATGAATAATTCTCACCATGACCTGTTTTATCCAGAGTGTAGGCAAAGTCAGTAAAATCTGTTGGTGACTAATTTTCTAGTTGAACAAATAACATGATTTATTCCTCAGCAAACAAACAGGCAGTCCTAGCCCCTGTTAAAATAAAACTAGTTTGCTGCTTACCCTGCGATTAATTTTGTTTTTTTCTCTGTGGCTGTGGATTATTCAATTGAAAGGCTCATTTATAATGTATGGAGAATTATATGGGACACTACATGGTGCTTTCAAAAGTTCATAAAGTAAAATCTGTTTTTAACTGTCTTAAATCTCTTTTTCTTTTTCTTTTTTAATTTACCAAAGATCAATGATTTTCAAAAAGGTTTGAAGCCAATCATTATTTATTCCCCAACTTTAAGTATTAATGTTTTTTGCACACCCCAACCCCTTCCCCCCCTTTTTTTACTTCCATTTCCTGGCGAAAATATTCTTAAGACAACTTTTTTTTATTTGTTCATTTATAGTATGTATTCATTCATGAGATAGTTGATCCAGGCTAATTTGTACTGTTACTAGTGAAAAGACATACATTTTCTGGAGAAAGAAAAATATTTGAAATAAAAACTCCATAACAAAAATAAGATATCTAGCTCTTCAAACCCTAGGCATCACTAAAAGGCTTATGTCTCTCTCTGTGAGATATTTACACTATCCAGTCTACTGTATCACTGAATTCTTGTTCTTATAGTCCCTGCAGAGTTGTTACTGTGTAAATGCACATAACTTTGCTTGACGGTCAGGAAAAGCATTGTCCTCTCCTAGCATGACTTGTAGGTAACATAAATAATCTTCAGTCTCTGTCTTCAAAAATAGGAGCTAAGAATAGGCACTGGGGACTTCTTCAGAGCTGACTACATAAAGATTACTTGAAGTTATGGACAACTTGTGAACAGCTCTAAAAACAATACTGATTCCAAAAACTGCCTTTGAATTCTCTGTGGTCTATAGACTCAGACTGAAATATCTAGACTAATCCCATGACCAGTGGACTAACCAATTTACTCCCGTGAAACATATGACCTAGGAGTATAATGAATATTTTGTAGTAATGAGTGGGTCGAATGTAGTAATGAGTGAAAAGGATGCTATTTGTATTCAGATGATATTTGCATTTTGGAGCATTCAGGTTTGGAAAAAACAAAGTGGAAATAATTAGAGTGTAATATGGACTATGATGAGCTGTGGATTTAGAGCAGAAGCAGCAGCAAAAAGGAGGAGAAAACAGTTTAAAAAAAAATCAGTTATAAATGCCTTCTTCTGATAGTAGCAGAGAGACAGGGCTCTCTGGGTATACAAAGACCCTGGGACAGCAACAAAAAATGGAAATATCACAGAAACAGGAGACAATGTATAAGTCAAGTGGACTGGCAGCTAGACAAATATCGTAATACCTACATAGCCCTTATATAATACTTTTTATCTATAAATATCAAAAGTACTTTACAAAGGAGGTAAGTAACATTATTCAAAGCATATACCGAACAGTAGCACAAGTGCAGGTAAAAGGAAAGAACTGAGATTTGGTTGTTTTTCACTTTTATGTTTTTGATTGTTTATCTGTATAGCAGAATGTTTTGCAATGGCCTGTGGCTACTGCTCAGCTAGAGGTACAGATGGATATTTGCTCTTATTTTGGTTGTACTATACATTCTTGGGTTCACTTTCAGTATGATTGCTGAAAGGTACTCTGAGAGGCACCTAGTTATACAAAACAATTCCTTTTTTTTTCTTGTGTAGATTGCTTTTGAAATCTCTCTTGCACAGAAACTATTCCAAATGGCATACAAATGACCTGCCAAGGTACAAAAGATATGTTAAATGCTGTCAACTTTTTGTTATTTTCAATGTAACCTTATTTGCCAATATTTATGTTGCTCATCTAGTATGCTGAAGAAAAGAACTAGTTTGTGGGCAATGTCAGCTGAAGATCCACCTTTCTAGGCACATCTGAATTTTGGCACCTTTTCATTTTCCCCT
Organism: Terrapene triunguis; assembly: GCF_002925995.2. Lineage (NCBI taxonomy): Eukaryota > Metazoa > Chordata > Testudines > Emydidae > Terrapene > Terrapene triunguis. Next base: position 67,939,539 of record NW_020664417.1, on the reverse strand, counting down.
ACTGTCATAGAAATCACCCATTCTGTTGGCACATCAGCTTTTGTCCCATTTACTTCAGTTTACTCTCTTCCTTTCCTCTCACTGCTCTGGATTCTCTTTGGGGTTTGCACAATGGGTAGGTATTTCATCCCTTGGAAAAACTCTGGGATCCCCCACCCCTTCATTGCTGCTTCTGTGAAGTCTGGGTTTGCTGGTTCTGTTGTTCTGATTTGTACTAGTTGAAGTTACTTGGAGGTTTTTATTACAAGAAAAGGATTTGTAGGACAGTGTGACAGATTGGTGTTTATCAATCAATAATTCATATTTCACATAGAGTAGAAATATTGATAGAATTAAAAGAAAAGCATATAAATCCTGTCTCTTTAAAAAGCAGATAATGAGCTGCCTATTAGGTTTACACCTTCAGTCAGGGACAGTGTGCATTAGACAGGAGGTTAATTAGCATCCGAAAAGGGCTACTTCAAAACAAAAAAACACTCAGAAGATGGAGGAATGCAAATGCAGTCTGAAAAGCCAGCTATGGTGCGAATTCATCTTCAAATAAAAATCTGAAGAAATAAAGGTAACACAAGAAACAGAATTCCACACTGGTTTGTCAAGGTTAATGAAAACTACAATGGATAACCTTAAATGAGCAATTAATGAGAAAAGTTGATAATCTCCTGAAAAAGGATATCTGTGTAAATACCTTTTTAGAAATGACTGATATTATAATGGCCTTGCTCTCTCAGAATTGTATGGTGTTTCCATTTATTCACTGTAACTAAACCTAATATGTACTGGTCTAGATGAGTTTGTGCAGCATTTCAGACTAGATATATTATGCACACTATTTATTTAGTTTCCATATGAATTTCTCTTTCTATTCTTAATCATTCTTGCTTTTAATTAGACCACCAGTGTTTCCTTGTCAGGAAAGCAGTATTCAGCCTTTAAAGTGGAAGTGAAGCAATATTGCTTGGAGTCTTATATACTTGGGTATCAGTAATTCCATCCATCTCAGCTTCTGTAGTATGAGACACCAGAAACAGTACAGTGTCCTGTCTCGCACAGCCTTTTGATTCATATGTCATGCTGACTCTATGTTCTTTCTTTAGTGGGCCTTTAATTGGCTGAGAAGCACATACAAATAATATGGTTTCTCTTTCTAAACATGACATACCTTGCCTAGTTCATTTCTCTCACCCCTCCCACCACCCCCGGTTTTTGTTTATATATATTTTGTTTATATACAAAAAAATGAGTGACCAAACCTCTGGCAAACATAGCTAAACATTTTCTAAATGGAGATGATGAGACTCAATAATGTCATTCTGGTTTTCTTCAGCCTTTTTCGGTGTCCACATTTCACTTCCATACAACAATGTTGGTATAACTGTGGTTCTCTAGATCTGCAGCTTTCTAGTAAGTTTGTTGTCACATCCTCAATAATATTGCTAAAGGATCTGAAATATGGCAGCATCAGCTATGCAAACATCCACACCTTCAAGCATCCTCCAACACTGTTTATGATAGTTGCCACCTGCTTGATATCCAGTCCATACAGGTTAATATTGAGCTACTTGTAACCTGGAGTTGGAAGCTTTTTTAAATTGCCAGGGATTTAGTTTTGTCTGGATAAATAATCAGAACAATACGTACTGCTTCTTGCCCAATCATATCAAACATCAGCTGCAGTGATTCACCAACCTGAGCCAACAAAACAGTGTCATTGGTGTATTCAAGATCTTGAAGCAGAATGGTGCTCAGTTCAATGACAGTAACAGTTGTTTCCTCAAGTTTATCCATCAGCCAATCAATAGTGATATTGAACATTGATGATGACAGAACAGACTTTTGATTCTTATTATCTCCATCACCTGCTCCACATCAAGTCCCCGGATAAGATCGTAAATGAGGATATTAAAAGCTGAACCCAGCAACTGCCTTCAGCTGCGCTGGTTTGGTTTTGGTGGCTTTCTTGGTATGGACATTTGCATCCCAAACAAGGGAGGTAAAAATTTTAGGGACAAGCTCCAGATCCAGTTGAATGAATAACCATCTCAAAAAGGTTATTAGGAATAAACAGAGACTCTATAGGGAATGGAAGAGGGACTGACAATCAAAGAAAGCTACATCTTGGACTGTAGAAAATGTAGGAATAAAGTGAGAATTCCTAAAGGTCAAGCTGAATTAGCTCCTGTCAAGGAAATTAAAATAATTAATAAGAGTTTTTTAGTTATACGAATAAAAAAAATAAAGAAGGATGAGGTTGGATCACTTTGCAGTGAGGATGAGAAAGGGATTAAAGATAATCTAGGAATGGCCCAAAAACTAACTGAACACTTTGCCTCAGTTTTCAATAAAGATAATAATATGAAACTTTGGCATGAAATCAGGATGGCTAATGGAAATGAATGTATAGAAATGGAGATTTTTAAAAATGTAAAGAGCTTAGCATGCTCAAATCAGGGGATTGGATGATTTCCATCCCAGAATACTTAAAGAATTGGCACATGAGATTGCTAGTCCAGTTACAAGATTTTTAATAAATCAGTCTTTTTGAGGGTTGTACCATGTGATTGGTGAATAGCTAATGCTGAACAGATATTTAAGAAATGGGAGGAAATGATCCAGACATTACAGACCAGTAGTATGCAAGGCTTTAGAACAAATTATTAAAGAAAGACTAATTAAATTCATGGAGGTAAATGATAAAGGGAAGGGAATGTAATACAAAATGGGGTTAGCAAAAGTAGATTATGCCAGACTAACCTGATTCCTTCTTTGAGAAAATAACTGTTTTTTATATAAAGGAAATGCAGTAGATCTAACATACTTGGACTTTAATAAAGTAAATTAGTTAAATTAGAAAAGATGGGCATTAGTACAAGAATTGTAAGGTGCATAAGGAAATGGCTAAAAGGGGATAAGGAAATGGGTTGTGCTGAAAGGTGAACTATTAGACTGGAGGGAGTTTACTGGTGGAGCTCCTCAAAGATCAATCTTGGGAACAATCTTATTCAATATTTTTATTAATGACTTTGGCAGAAAACATAGGCTAGTGCTAATGACATTTTCTGGGAATACATAATTGGGAGTCATCATCAAGACAGAGGAAGACCAGAATATTATATATGAAGACCTGGATGACCTTGAAAACTGGAGTGACAGAAATGGGATGAAATTCAATAGGTCATGCACTTAGGGTCTAATAATAAGAATTTCTGCTATAACCTTAGGGCTCAACAGTTGGAAGTGACAGAGAAGTTAAGAGACCTTGGGTTGATCACAACATGACTATGGATCACCAATATTATGCAACTTTGAACAAGGAAAGTGTGATCTTATTATATATCAGGAGAGGCTTTTTCTGTGGCAACAGAGAGTGTTAATGACATGGTACCAGGCACTGGTAATACCCACCGGGTACATTTCTGGGAGCAAACCCTGCAATTCCAAGTCTGTAGATCCAGGCTCTCAGACTCTTTGCAGCAGGATTGTGGGTTTTTTTGTTTGTTTTTTTTGCCATGTAAGCATACCGTAAATGGCCCAGCCGCCCTGTTAGTCTGATACTGTATATTCTTGTAGTACCATTTTTGAATGATTTCATTTTGTCCTGCAGCTAGTGGGACATAAAGACAGGCAGTAAAAAGATAAAAAGGAAGAGTACTGAGTAACATTTAACTAGATGAAATATAGTAAACGTTTTAAATAACCAAAGATCCCTGTTTCAAATTTCATTTTTAAACCATGAAGAGTTGTATTTTCTTTTGAATTAATATCTTTTGCCATATAAATTTTAGCTGTTGCCATTTAAAAAAAAAATGACAATATTCCATCTGCTTTTTCCTCCATTTGCCCAATACTTCAGCACTTTAGATTGGATATCATTTATTTATAAAACTAGAAAATCATATCCTCAGGCAATGCACTGAAGGAAACTTTCATGCTTAAATTACAGCTATTGAAGGAACAAGACATGCTACAAAAATAATACTAGTGAATAAGAGTTTCAATTATAGGAATACATTAAACTGACACCAAATCTCTTTGATGTTCTGTATCATTTATCAACATTTAAAAATATGAAAGTTTTATTCAAAATGACTGGTTTGTCAAATATCTGTTTCTTAACATGTTTCCCATGAAACATTAATTATAAAATAATTATTTTTTTTATTCTTATGTGGTAGTTATTTTATTATGAAAGCATAAATATTTTTATGAATATTAAGCATTTGCCTTATTTTTTTGGTGAAGGAAGTTTAAGATTATGAAATGAAATAAGTAAAGGCTAATGGAAAGAAAGTTTATTCCTCTATATATGCAAGCAAATGAAAAGTTTTCCCAATAAATATTAAGAAAAAGTCAAATACACAAGGAATTCAGTTAACAGAAAGTACAAATAATGTATCTTTAAGGAACAAAAGGAATGTATATTGGTAGATCACCAAGAACAGAGCAACTGCTGTATAGGACAGGACAGAAATTACCTAAAGTTGTGTTCCCTTTTTAGTCTGAGTACTTAGGTTCTTCTCTCTTGCCTTACGTGGATTCTTTCTTGAACATTTCACCTAATCATCCATGTCTTCACTTCTTCAGCAATATCATTAGGAGAGTTCAGTCCATCTTGTTGAATTATTGGGTTAACTTCTAGTAACCTAAATGGATATTCTGTCAAACATGTTAATTACTGCAGTGCTTCCTGTGGCATCTGTTGTCTGAAATCTAGAACTTACATCTTAAGGAGTGAATCCAGAGGCTATTGCTGGAAAAGGCAGGTTGGATACTGAGGAGATATGCTGATGTGGAAAGGGACAGGCATACCATAGAGGAATTATCGAGCCACACTGCAGAAGTTAATACAACAAATGTGTGGAATAGTCTCAGTGGGGCCTTATTTGCATCCTTTCCAACAAACTGGGGGGAGAAGAGGGCTATCTTTGTGGCAGTGGATCCTCCAGTCCTACTGCTCCTCCCCCCTCCACTGCTCTGAAGAAAAGTGGGCTCCATTCATGCAGGGATTATGTATGTGCTCCCTGTGAAAACACCTGCAATTCTCACTCCTCTCTTGCAGAGCAGGACAACATTGGTACTTCTGCTTGGCACGTCACCATAGGTATGGAATCAGCAGCACAATTTGTCGCAAGACAAGTTTTGGTCACCTTCCAAATACTACTGCCAAAAAATCCTTAAAGATTTGCACTGTTGGAGTAGCCCTGTTGGTCCCAAGATATTAGAGAGAGAAGGTGGGTGACATACTCTATTTTATTGAACCAACTTCTGTTGGTGAAAGACACAAGTTTTCAATTTACACAGAGCTGTGTAGCTTGTCTCTCTATAAATCCTTTAAAGTTGTTGCCGGTGAATTGTAAGGGAATTTCTCTATTTAAAGTATTTCTATATTGATAATGATAAAGAGGTTTTCCATTTTTGAACTGCTATGCATTTTTCCTGTTTACTTAACTTCTAAAGGCATTCTGTTGTTTTATACAATTTTAATCTCATGCCTTGTCCATTGCATAAGGTGAATGTGAATGAATCTACTGAAATGGATAATTGGTGTGAGAAAAAGATACTGGGAAGACTGTGGAGGTAGGCAGGAAAAGGCTCAAACTGAGTGGCTAGAGATAGTGTGCTGATAGTTGGCTATTACAGCTGGCAAACTGTAGGAAAGCTAAATATCTAAATATCTCCATTGTGTACATCCACTGGGAAAACTAAAATGGATGTATACAAGTGAGATATTAGAATGTTATTACTTCATTAGAAATAAAATGTACATGTATAATTTAAATCAATAATCAGAAAAAAATAATGAATAGTTGGGGTAGCTGGACAAGTGGACCATCTTGATAAGTAAGTTTCAGTGGAAAGTGAATGAACAGCTTAGACGAGATAATGAATGAAAGTGATATTGGTTTATTCTTCCTTATTTACTTCATAAATGAATTTTTCCTCAAATAAAACTTTGCAAGTCCTTCAATAACTGCAGGTTTTCTGTTTCCTTTTAATTAACTGAATTCAAATGCAAAACAGAATCCTACAGAATAGTCATGAACGGTATCTGATTGTAAATCCAGCTTCAGTTCTAGCTTACAGAAGGAAGAATTCTATGCTTCTTGTTTAAGTCACAAACTTGTCCATAGGGAATTTATTAAATACAAAAACCCCTCCAGAAACAATACACTCTGAATTTATATGAAATGCAAACAAGATTTTCTTTGGTATATGCAGCACAAATGGGTTGGGGTGAAGAACAGGGAATATTGAAATAGTGAACTTTGCCAGCTACTAGTAATATACCCACTGGTATTGTTTTATTTTGCAGCTATCTATTAAAATACTATGATATTTGAATCTAAAATATATAAGTGTTCTCAGTTTTGAGATTGTATGAAAAAGAGCCCTAGAGAGATTTTCAACATCCTTAATGATATGATTGAACTAAAACTAGTCTGTAGAACTGCAAATAAAATTGTCCATGCTGCCTATTTAATGTAAGGTAATCAATATAGATGCTGTGGTGTCGAAAAAGCCCAGGGAACTTATCTATCTACTAAATTGGAACCATCACAGCAGAACTCAATATGGCACAACTCCAGAACTGGTACCAGCTTCATCCTCAGTTTATCCTTCTTTGTGTGCCCAGTAAGATATTGTTCTCAGATCTTAGTGTCAAAGGAGGTCTGGTCTTGCCAGGAACATAATGTGACATTACAGTCTATATGGTTTTATAAAAAATATGCTAATGAGCTAATATAATGTAACTGGAATATGCTTCATGCAAAAAGTCTCTTGTAAGGTATCATTACAAAGTTTATAATCTACTGAGTGTGATCATCCTATTTGTATAAATGTACCACTCTTGTATCTGAAACTAGAAATATGAAATATAACTCTGAGGGCCTATTGTAATTATTGCAAAGTGTGGGCCATTAATGGTGGTTTGGAATCTTGATGACTCCCATTAATCAGGACAATTGTCTGCAGATGGCTGTGTTTTACCTGTAAGTCTTCCTGTACACCTGTGTGCTGGCAAGTGGGCAATGAAGTCTTGCAATGACATGTGATCATGTCACCTGAACTGGAATCCATCTTTAACCTGGTGTCTTTCCATTGAGAAGGAGGGGGTCGGAACCCAGAGAGGGACAAAGGATTCCTGCCTTATGCAAAAGATATATAAAGGGGTGGAACAGAACAAAGGAGGAGAGGAGCCATCATGAAGAATCCCCTAGCTATCACCTGAGCTGGAATAAGAGCTGTACCAGGCCTGGAAGGTGTCCAGTCTGAGGAAAAAACTTGCTGAAGCATCTCTGAGGATGAGATTATCTGTATTCAGTTTGATTAGACATAGATTTGTGCTTTTTATTTTGCTTGGTGACTTACTTTGTTCTGTCTGTTACTACTTGGAACCACTCAAATCCTACTTTCTGTATTTAATAAAATCACTTTTTACTTATTAATTGACCCAGAGTATGTATTAATACCTGGGGGGGGGGGCAAATAGCTGTGCACATCTCTTTATCAGTGTTATAGAGGACGAACAATTTATGAGTTTACCCTGTGTAAGCTTTATATAGAGTAAAACGGATTTATTTGGGTTTAGACTCCATTGGGAGTTGGGCATCTGAGTGTTAAAGACAGGAACACTTCTGTGAGCTGTTTTCAGGTAAACCTGCAGCTTTGGGGCAAGTAATTCAGACCCTGTGTCTGTGCTGGAGCAGACGGGAGTGTCTGGCTCAGCAAGACAGGGTGCTGGGGTCCCGAGCTGGCAGAGAAAGCAGGGGCAGAAATAGTCTTGGCACATCAGGTGGCAGCTCCCAAGGTGGGTTCTGTGATCTAACCCGTCACACATAATACTGTATTAATCTGTTTTGAATGTAGGGGCCAGCTTCTGCCTAGCCCTGAGTTGGCACATTGAAACGGAGAGGGCAAGAGAATCACTGCACTGCACCTTATGTGGGGGGCCAGGTGTTGACTGACTGGCTGGGGGAAATGGGTTTATCACTTTAGGGGTAGAGAGAAGCAGGGACTCTGCTGCAAAAGAACAGCATGGCAATGCTGACTCATCTGCCAGGGACCAGAAGGGTAGAGAGTGATAAAGGGCAAGGCTTGTGGGAGAAGCCCCCTTTTCCCCAGACCAGGTGGAGCAAAACTCACCCTCTGAAGTGGAAAAATACCAGGTTTGGTCAGGACCAACTGTGGGCATTGTGCTAGCCCCTCCTTTCTCTGGAAATTTCCCCCTCACCACCAAATTTGCCAAGGCAGAGTGAGTTTTTTTCCACCTTCCCCACAGCTGTTTTTTTTGCGGGGTGTCTTTGTTAGTGTGAGTAATGAAGGGAATTAGGTTATGATGTCACAACTCATTAGGTAAGTGTGGAGCAGATGTCCAGTGCAGGTACTCCATAGAGAGGGATACAGTGATCAGATAAATGGCTTGGTAAACGTCTTAAAGGCAGGGTTTGTTAAAGGAGCAGAACAGGGGATGTTTGGGAGCCTGTGATTTGTATGACATGGAGCTCTCCTCCGTCCTTTATAGCTCACTTTAACCCTTGTTTGAGGGGAGCATTTGTAAGGGCTCAGCAGTGGATTGGCTGGGGACCAGGATGGAAAAAGGGGGACAGATCGAAGCCTCTGGGTAGATATTGAAATGACCATGGAGTTACCTACACTGTGCACTTTTATCTGCTGGGTAGTCCCAGACATCTAATAATAAAGTTGCAGCCGAATTAAACCAGATCCAGAGTCTCCTATACTCCTTCTGCTACCACATTTGTACCCTCAAATGGCTTGGGAATAGTTATCATGGAGAGCATAAGAACCGCTAGTACTAGTACCCCGTCAGTAGAAGTCCCACAAAGGAAATGCGAAATGAATGGACCTTTTGCCTTGATCTACTCTTCACAGATCAACAGTGCTCAATCGGTATGTGTGAAAGAGAGGAAATATACTATGCCTATTGGAAGGATGATGGAGCTGATGCTGCACTGTGTGCTCCAAAAAGAGCCCTACAAGGGATTCTGAGTCATTTCTAGGGATTCAGTTGCAGAGTGCATTCACTCCAATGCACCTCTGGCTAGAATAACCAGAATTTACTTCTAAAGCTTTATTGATTTTTTTGAACGCAGATAAGAGACTTTGTTCAAAAACTCTTATGTCTTCAGACTATTATCTCTTATTTTGAAAAAAAATCAGTAATATAATCTTCTCTGCTCCGACCTGATTCAGCAAAGCACTAAAGCTTGTGCTTATTTTGCTAAATATGTAGCTGGACTTAAGCATCTACACAAAGTTAAGCATCGCCTTAGTATATTGGTGCATCAAAGCCTAAATAGGTACATCCTTGGAATAGTTAGTGAGGTGCTGTACAGACACTGACAGAAAATTAATAAATCATCACCCACTGAGTTACAATGGTCACCATATAACAGACAAGAGTTACTGCACAGTGGTATTTTCCTAAAATTATATATTTGGAAATAATTGTGGAAGTCAAGGTTCAACTGTATGGAAACTGTAAACAAATGTTGACTTTTTAAATGGACACCACTGTCTCTCATTTATTGCAACTGAAATTTCATGGTGATTTAATAGATACACTTTAATACACTAGCACAAAAAGTTGCAACAAAGATGTACAAAATAATCAAACGTATCCCCTTATTAATAAGAAGAGACCTGTACATTTCCCCAAAACTCTATAATAAGCTACAATTAAACATTTTTGTCACACAAACCATGTTTTATGGTTTTGCTCCTTTGGAGTTGGTCACCTGTGAATTTTGCATTCAGTTTGGGTTTGAATGAACCCAAAAATTTCACAATGAAATTCAGATAGATAATGCCATAAAGTTGGAGTGAATGAGAGGATGTATTGTCTTGTGCTTAAAGCACTGGTTTGTGATTCAGAAGGTCTGGGTTCATTTCTGACTCTGCCACTTATCTCCTGTGTGACCTTGGACAACTACTTTCTCTCTGTGTGCCACATATATAAAATGCAAGTCAGAATATTTCCTTTCTTCTACCCTTCTTTTTGACTATTTAGATCATAAATTTGTCAAGGCAGAAACTGGCCCAAACAGCTCAGATTCACAAACCTGGTCTGAATCTTATGTTTCTTTCTACACAGCTTTGGAAAACACAACAAGACTTCACAGTAATTGTGTGGTGTGCTTCCTCAGCATTTAAAAATATTTGCTACAAATCTTGGATTTTAATGTTTTGGGTTCTCTTTATTTGGATTGATATACTTTTAAATTATGCATCCATACACTAACCTGACCCCTTCATATGAAGGAAGATTCTTCCCAGAGGAGGACAGATATTGTTGCACCTACTACATCTCTCAAGGTTTCTGCTAGGGGAAAGGCACTGTAAGTAATGAAAGCTTCACCAGTAGTGACTGCTTACTCAGTGCTTACCCTGGCAATGTGGTCATGCCCCCTCACCTCTTTTAATTGCATTTGAATATACTATAAAGCTTTTGATTATAGTCTTCCTTGATAACCTGGTGGTAAGAGCCAAAGGACCAGCCTCAGCTCTGGCATGCCAAGAGAGTTCAGGTCTAGGTTCCTCAATTCCTGAGTGGGAGGTGCAGAGCTTAGGAGAAGCTAAAGAGCTAAGAGCTATCGAAGCTAACAGAGTTTTACTTAAATAATGGACTTAAAACTTATAATTAAGAACTCACAGAACAATAGACTAACAAACAAAGAAGCCTTGAAACTTGAAGCTTCAAAACCCTGAAGCTTAGAAACTTAGAAGCTTCCTGGGCATGGTGGGTCACCCCTCTTCTAGAACTCGATGACTTGAGCCCTCCTTCTATGTCCAAACTTAGTTTCCTCACCCATAAAATGTTAGGGCACACCTACTCAATAGGCTAGTATGTTTTGACATATTGATGACATATACATACATACTAATGAGATTAGATCATTATGTTATTCTGTCCTACCTGATTATTTCAGTTCTTTCCCTTGTGGCGTACCTGTTAAGTTTATAGAGGGTATGAACTTAGGAAGCCCCCTATGCCAACCTGCTTCAATGCATCCTTTATCCATCTATCGTAAAGGTTGCAGCCATATATGGATCTTATGCTTTAGCTCATCACCACCTATCTGGGTGAAAGGTTCCAGACATATGTATGCTAACTTTACCTTAACATAACATACAGGATGTGGCCTGTAGGTCCCTTGCGTTACAGCCAAAATACTTTAATATAAACCTCAAAATCTATTATGATAAAACAAATAATCAAACCCATAAGAAAATCCTTAAGAAAAGATATATAGGCAAGTAACCAGGCTAGCCTTATAGGCTATAATCAATTAATCACCTAACTACCTGATTTGTGGGCGCAATCAAGTAATTAGATGTCTAAGTTGCACCAAATTGGCCTGCAAATAATTGTGGTGGAAAATAAGAGACAACTTCTAAAACTCAGGTTCATAATGTCATGTTGCAGAGTTTGCATACTCTTTTTTCTAAGAATGAGTCAAGCTGTGGATTCTTTATATAATAAAAAGAAAAAAAAAGAAATCAGGTTTTTACAGAATGCACTGGCATGTGGGCAAGAAGTTTCATCCTATAAGGTGTCTGAGCAATTCCATGGGGAATTAATGATCTGCTCTATTCAAGAACAGCTAAAAAGCAATGCCATCTGGTGTTAAGTAGAATTCTAGCCAAGAGCTGGCAGAAAAATAGGTTTGACAACCTTGACATAAAAACTACTTATTCCCAATGCCAATTATTTGCTCCCCGTCAGTTCAAAAGCATACATTTCCTAGAATGGCATTTAGCTTTACTGGCATTTGAAATACAACACACACAATCTTTACACCTCAGAGATTAAAGTGCAAATACGTATGCAAAGTGCCAAACAGAGATAACAGGAATCTGGATATAAAATGCCAAAAGCTGATCAAGAAATCAGCATATTAATGACAACGAAATGCTGACATCATTAATTGTGTCACAGGTCCAATAGAGACAGAGAAAATAGAGGATGACAGCCATTAGTCCATCTGGGGACACCAGAATCCAGTCTTTGTTTCACTGGTTTTAGTCATTTGGTGACACTCAGATTCTTTTTATTCTCCTCACAGAATTTATGTGAGTGCCCCAGCTGAGGCCTATTTTCTCCAAATAAATTAAATTTGTTGTCTGGTTTACACTCTACTGTATATATACTTAGATTAAGGACCTGAAATAAAAGTAGACTAAGGCTTCTGTGCCAAATTCTTTCCTGATGTAAGTTGGCTCACATCCACTGACTGAAGAAAATTTGGCCTGGTGTCTTCATTTTCACATGCTATTTGACGTATTTCAAATGTTAAAGTAAAGGACATGAATCACGGCTTGTAGTGTTGTTGTAGCCATGTTAGTTCCAGGATATTAGCGAGAAAAGTTGAGTGAATTTATTTTATTGGACCAGCTTCTGTTAGTGAAAGAGACAAGCTTTCAAACTTGCACAAAGCTCTTCTTGCACATATTGTATTTCTTCTCTCTGAAAAGAGTGCCCTATTTCCAGGAGCTCCATTGTGTTTCTGTCTGAAGGCTGAAGAGAGAGAGAGAGAGAGAGAGCCATAGATTCTCTTGTTCTAAATGTAAAAATTCAATTTCAAAGTCAGTGGCATTGATAGCAATGGCATCTCACTTATAGTTCATAAAATGTAAAACAAGTGCTCAAGGCTAAACAGACGAGGATTTCAGGAAAATGGCAATACTAACCTTTCTGATCTTTAAATATGTATGCTGATCGAAAAAGGAAGCCACTATTTGTATATTTGGCATATATATGGACACAATGGCTCTCAGTACAGATATAACAACAACAGGGACTGGATCTTTTAAAAGATAACCTATGGCAAATCACAGGCAGCATTCTTCTTTCTCATAAAGTAGATAAACTGTAGATTTATAACTGTATAAGACCTACTACTCTAAATAGATATTAAACTGTAGAATCTGTTAGCATAACTTATGCGATGTAAAATCTTATTAGCATAGAGTAGCGTTGTGTGTGATTGCATAATATGTTCTTGCTGTGGCTACAGGCCCTGCTGGATGGAGTGTTACTATTCATTTCTTCTTTCGCTGGTGCTAATCTTGCTTACATCTTCTTTGACAAGAAATTTAGAAAAAAACAGGATCCAACTGCAAAGAAGAACTAATATGATATTTAGATATTGACTTATTCCCAGGACATAGGCATTATATACAAGGATTGCGGTTTTCAGCCTAGCAAAAAATTCCAGTAACACAGATCGTACTTTTTTAGTAACAGGTTTTAAAAAGTAAACATTGAGCTCCTCTTTCTGAAACTGGAAATGTTCCTTTAAGAACCTTTTTATGGTATTCACATTTTATTCCAATTGCCTATTGAAAAATCATCACAGTATAATTTCCTGTTCCTGCTCTCTACTTTTTCACTTCTCTGGCAATGTGGAAAGTTGTTTTTGTTTTGGAAGGGGGGTAGGGAAGGAGATTAAAAAATAAATTAAGCTATTCATAATTTTTTTTACTGTTATATTATTACAATTGATTTCTACTCAAATTTATGCAATAACAATTCAAATTAAGAAGTGAAAACAGATTATGTAGGAAACTGTAAAGCATTAAAGTGGCAAAAAAAGAACACTGCAAATGAATACAAAGAGAAACAGAAAAGTAAATTCCCTAATTATAGCTCACAAAATTTTCTCTGCATATTTTTAGGCATTTGCTGTAAGGCAAATATAAAGAATCACTAAAACTGCTGATAATCTTTTTGCTCTGAGCTACAACCCTCAAACTAACTTGAAGGACACGAACTGAATTGCAAATATGGTTACTGTTCAATGAAATGCTGCTTTGGGTTCTACTGTGTTCCTGATTCAGCAAGTTCAGAATACTGTATAGTAATGCAAAAAGCAAATAAGTCTCAGATGTTTTGAAATATAAAAAATGCTATATTAGCAATCATTTCACACATATGATGTATTTACTTAGGCATGTATATACTGTGATTTTAGTTCTCAGTTATACACAATGTTTAGAGAAGCCTAACAACAATATATTATATACCAGTTTCATTCATAAGAAAGATTACACCCAATGGTTTCTATGAGATTTAGCTCATCACTAGGGGAAAACTATGATGGAAAAGAGTGCACTAATATTTCTTTTTAAATGCTGAATGAACACTCAGTTCCTCTAGGACAATTTGAAACATGAGCAATGCATATACGATCGATGGACCTTACTAACACTTCACTACTGTAGAATGTTTATATAGAACATTTTTTCAGTATTTCAAAAGGTTTATTCATAATGAACCTGATTCAGTTCCCATAGAAGATAATGGCAGTCTGAGTTCATTAAAAGCTGGATAAGGCTTACCACCAGCAGGTAAAATACAGAGACATATAAGTCCTATTGAAAGTCAATGGGACTTAGGCACTTCTGGAAATTTTATCCAGTATCTTTAGTAAAGATAGTCATAAAATTGTTTTTCCCCTTCACAGAACGTCAACTTTTCAGAAAAAATTAATAGCCAAAATATTTTGGTCAAAACTCAAAATATTTCTGTTCAGAAGTGACACCACAGTGCCATATTCTCTGATTCTCCTCAATGGGCTTAGCTCCCCCACCAGAATTCATCTCTCATAATGCACCATGGCCATGGGATTCAATTGCCCATGATGCAATGTCTATTCTCACCAAGAGAGGAGACCATGGTGCATCATGGGAGTTGTAGTTTGAGGAGGGTGCTTGGCTAAGAGAGGAGTATGGATGCTTGAGGCTCCCCAGCTACAATTCTCATTAACCACTGCAGTGGTATTTCTGGATTGAAGTACGGTATTTAGTTTTTCAGTTACACTAATTCAGGGTTTGATTTATATCAAGTCAGAAATGTTACAGCAATGTCTCATGGAAGATGGAGCCAGCTTAACTCCTTTTCCTGGACTGTGAGTTCTGTGCTGCATCTCTTAAAGATGCAGCAGAGAGTCTCACCGCAGATGTCTACACTTAAAAAAAAAAAAAAAAATATTGAAAAACTGAAGAGGGTTCAGAAAAGCTACAAGAACAATTTGAAAGCTGGAAAACCTTTTTTGCAGGGAGAGACAGGTAAACTATCTATTGAGTTTATCCAGGAGAAAGCTAAGAAGTGACTCAATTATAGACTATAAATACTTACTTGGGAAGAACATTTCTGATAGTGGCGGACTACATAACCTAACAGATAAAATGGTTACACAATACAATATCTGGAATCTAAAGTGAGACATGCACACTAGAAATTAGCCACAAATTTTCCCTGAAGGTAGTAACCATTGAAATAATTTACCAAGGCTGTCATTTGAGGTATTTTAATCAGGATTGAGCCTCTTTCAAAAATATATGCTTTAGTTCATCCAGAAGTTATGGGCTTAATGCAGAAATTTCTGGGTGGGATTCTATGGCTTGGGTTATTTAGGAGAACAGTCTAGGTCAGGGGTCGGCAACCTCTGGCACGCGGCTCACCAAGGTAATCACCCAGGCGGCCCGGGCCAGTTTGTTTACCTACCGCGTCTGCAGGTTCGGTGGATCGCGGCTCCCACTGGCCACGGTTCACCACTCCAGGCCAATGGGGGCGGCGGTAAGCCGCGTCCAGCACATCCCTTGGCCCGCGCCGCTTCCTGGAGCCCTCATTGGCCTGGAGCGGCGAACCGCGGCCAGTAGGAGTCGCGATCCGCCGAACCTGCCAATGCGGCATGTAAACAAACCGGCCCAGCCCGCCAGGGTGTTTACCCTGGCGAGCCGCGTGCCAGAGGTTGCCGACCCCTGGTCTAGGTTATCATAATGGTCCCCTCCTAGTCTTAAAAAAAAGCCAAAAACACAACTATGAATCTAGGATGTTAAAATTGTTGTAGTTAAATGCATCAATGATCTTGAAATGACAAAAATGTCTGCAAAGTTTGAGACTAACATGCCTCTACATCATACTTGGTTTAGTTGGAAAATATTTTAACTTATTGCTTAAATTATATGATATTATAGTTAATGCTGATATTGTAATTAATTTGATTTGTGGGTCATAGTTCCTTCTCTCCACTCACCCCCACCTCAGCCTTAATTTTGACCACCACCAGTAACTCCTGATTTTTTTATACTAAAGCACCAGAACAGAGCTAAATATACTATAAATTGACTATTAAAACATGATATGTCACTATTGTAAATCATCTTTAAATACACATTTCTCTCTATTTGTTTATTCCTTTTCTCCACTGTATTAAATGTAACTTGGATTGTAAGATCCTTGGGGCAGGGTCCCAATTTTACGTGTCCACATAATATGTCATTTGATTGTGACTTTAATGCATTATAAATTGCATGCATGTTGCTCTAGCTCAAGTTAGGTAAACTTAACTATATCACTCAGACCTGTGAAAAGTTTCATAGTCTGTATGATTTAGTTAAGCCGACAAAAGCTCTAGCATAAACACTGCTAGGTTGATAGAAAAATTCTTCTGTTGACCTAGCTACAGCCTCTCGGAGAGGTGGATTTACTATAGTAAAGGAAGAATCCTTTCAGTGGAAGTAAAAGCGTCTGCTTTCCAGCAGTGCAGCTGCAGCACTGTTGCTGTGCCACTGTAACATTTCTAGTGTAGGCATAGCCTGAGTCTCTCATATGCCACAGATACTAAAGATAGTTCTCATGTTAATCCACAAGAAATTTTGAATGTGTGGTAATTATGACATGAAAACATTTCAAGCTAAAAGTGTATTTCTCAAGTTGACCTGCAGAAAGAACTTTAGGGCCTAGAATTTTCATGTGAATTTAAATTTGGCAGGTGCACAAAAACAGCACAAAATACTGACCACAATGTTCTGGGATATGCTGTGGATAACTATTCAGCAATTTCTGCTAGCCCTATTAACAGAGATTAAGGCTGAATTTGAGATAACTGGAAGTCTGTCTGTGTGCAAATGTCTAGAAGTGTTAAGTTTCATTTGGAGCAGCTCTATAAATAGTTGCTTAATAAAAGGAGGCAGTTTAATTTAAGAATTGAGCTCTCAAGTTTTCATCAAGCTCTGGCAGATGAAACAATAGGAAGCAGTTACAGAAGGCTACAAGAAACCCTGTCCCAATCCTCTGATGATAAATCCTATGCTGGTAATATGTGTCATCCAAACAGGCACCTTTTATTTTTATCTTTTGTGTAGAGAGCCCTAGCTTAAGTGTGTTCAGCAAGTAAGCTAAAATTACACCCATATTAACTATGACTCATCCATCTATTGTAGTGGGAATTTTCCACACACTGATGCCACTCATGCTCACAAGGGCAACCCCATTCAGAAAAATCCAGCTATAATAAAGTACTCATATATTTATAACATTCTTGCCAAAAATCAAGTATTGAAAGAAAAGTAGAGGAAATGAAGTGGGGAAAGGGACAGTTTAGAACATGAGTTCAGCTGTAGAGCTCCATTTCATTCCTACCTATTCAAAATCAGGAGCAGCCATCTGTGAGTTTTGGGATGTTCAAAATCTGGATCCCAGTTTTCCAACTTGAAAGCATTTTTGGAAAAAAACAAACTCACTCCCTCACTTTACTATTCACTCAATCATCCCCAGCCCTTTAGCTACAACGAAACAAACAAACAAACAAACCCCTCACACATCAAGCATCTTTAATTTTTACTTCTGTTATGGAAGGCCATGAAGGAGATATGATCTTGCCAGTAGCTAGGGCCAATCCCATAGAGAGCTTCAATTACCAAGACAGATATTGTGAACTGATTTGTATTTGGGGTGGGAGAGGAGCTATGATTTGATTACTTGAGTTGCTAAGCAGATGGGCTGCTGTGCTTTGCCCCCTGATGTCAGCTAGTTCGCACCCTGTCAGCTAGATGTTCATTGCTCAACATAAGTAGTTGCAACTATCAAATCTGAAGATTACAAATCTGTGGGTCACCAGGGGCAGGTTTGTATTTAGTAAGATTGTGAGCAATCCACTAGCCCATCAGAGGGAGATGAGTGAGTTTTGTTATTTGGACATGTCATAACATTCAGTCAAAAAGCATCTCCAAGGCTGCAAACCAGTTTAGCACTCCAAGGTATCGCCGCAGCAGTAGTAAGGGAGGAACATAGTTTGAAGTGCTTCTTTCTGCATTCCATTATTATCTCCATCTTCCTGACTTCCTCTGTTCTTCCCACATGTGCTGAAATTTTCTAGGTGGGAGATATTGCTACTTAAATATAATGTTCGAGAGCTGTAGAAGCACCAGTTTCACAGGACTGATGACAAAGTGATAAAACCAACTTGTTATGGCTCAATCTCCATTTTTTACAAACAGTTCATGAAATTTAATAAAACTTTTTACAAAGAGCATCCAAGAGCATGCACACACACAAGGAGACCTGGCCTTTAGCAGCCTTGCTTCAGCACCACTTCCTAGCTTTGCCCCAGCCCATTTCCAACTCCCAATCAGGCCTCCCTCCGATTCCTCCTCCCCACAGCGTATCACAAGCAGGGAACACATCTCTCCAGAGTCCTCAGTCCCTGCTCTACAAACATGTCTATTGCCATTATTTCTGCCCCTCCTATAACCTGACACAGGCAGTGGCAAGAGTGAAGGGGAGCTATATTATAGTGGAATGGTGTTTCTGGTCATGTTTCAGAATGATTTGAGGGTGAAGTTTGTGGCAAGAGCCACAAGAGAAATCATAAACTGGGTTTCTGTTCCAAAATACTAACACTTATGTTGAAAGAGATCCTCTAGCCTCTGTCCAATAGATGCACCCCTATCTATGCAAGTGAAGTGGTGTTTAAGAAACTGTACTGTCTCAGTTTGGGTCCCCAAAGATTAGTAGGTGCCATGCAGTTACAACTCAACACTTTGAGACTATTTTGAACTGCATCACATCAAATCAATAGTTTAATCTCTAGACACACACACCAAAAGCTACACCCACCCAGGCTATTTTTTCCCCCAAGACTTCGCTCTCTGCAACCCCAGCCTTGTTACTGACCCAAATTTTGATTACTAGCCCTACCCTGAATCGTCTAGAGACGCACCAGATTTCAAGGGAATCTGTTTTGATTTTAAAAGTACTTAGGAAAGTTAACCTTTAAACAGAAATCATTACACAACCTTACCTACAGTGGCACTGCCATGCTACTATAGTCCTCTGAGCAATAGTAACAGATTTATAGGATCTATTCTCTATGTTGGCCTTTAGAACAGTCCCTTGAGAGGATCCCTGTGGTGTGCCACATTTTTTACCTCTGGTGTGTGTGGGGTATGGGGTGGGGGTGGGAGGAGGGAATCTATCACAAGTTAAGGTTGTATGGTCTTCCTGCCTCTGAGCACTGCTGTTTCTCACCATAAGTTCTGCCCCATGAGTCCCACTGAGGTAGGACTCACGGGGCACACTGCATCAGAGACTTTTACTCCGCCTCAGGGATCAATGCATTTCAGCAAATATCTGCAGTAAGACCAGACAGACTTCCCCAAAACAGGAAGGTTTATTAGTCAACTGGAATCATGCATTGGGAAGTCCTTATGTTAAGTCATAATCCATACTAGCTAAAGCCAGAGTCTCATAGCCATGATGCCATCAGAAACATTGGTTTCCTTTTTCTATCTGTCCCTATGTCTTTGTCCCAGTTAAGCGGCTTGTGTCTCTGTGAGCCCAGTTCTTATTACTGCCTCCTGTCACCTCTGCTCATTGTAAACTCAGCATGCCTTTGCAGCAGGAGAACATGTTCAGCCTGCTGGGAGCCTCCCATTCGTAAGTGGGTATTGTTCACTCATTGGAGTCTTAACTGTCTTCTATTGATATGGGTTGCCCATAGCCACTCCATAATGACTTCTTATCGCCCTGGACAGCCACTTCTGGTCTCCTGCATTGCACAAGGGACAATATTTTATCTCTTCTGTACACATTTGGTAGCATTACAAAAGGTGATAAGTACAGAGTTATACAGATAGTTGATAAAAACAGTCTTCTTCCCCTTATCCCATCATCATGGATTGAGTTGTCATGCAAGCATCCAACATCTTCATCTGAGGTGGCACTAAGGTCCACCAGTTTATCATATTCTTTAATGCAATCCATCCATTGCTTATTCAGCTTTCATGGAGTCTATTCCTACCATTCTGTCTTCATCAGGTCTCCTTCATTCATCCTCTGCATGTATTCAAATCAGCACTTTCACACTTCCTGCATTTTGTCAGTCTCATCACGGACTTTGACTTCCACCCTAATACTTTCATTTCAAAATTTGTGTAACTCCTCTTATAAGATTTCTTTGTACATCTCAAACATCTGTAGGTGTTAAACCTACCATCTCTTCTTTGGCCATGCAGAATGCACAATTTTTCTACAGAGTTGGGCTTTCATCTCAGTGGCATATGTTTGTCATACACTCTTCCTACCCCCTCCACACTCCACCGAGATGTTATTGCACATTCTTCCAGTGCTCTCTAGTCTGGAATGTATCTTTGGTTCAAGCTTGCCATTTTCCATGAACGAGCAACCAAGCTACTTGAACTAGTCTGTCTGGTTTAGTCTCACTCCACTCATCTCTATATCCAAATTTTCCTGTGGCACTTCTACTGATCCACATGAGATCAGTCTTATGCTCATTTTTATTCCTTAGCTGATCATGCCTCTGGTTTTCAATTTCCTCTACATCTTCTTTTGAAGATGTCTTTATAGCTAGTTCAACATGTAAAAGCATGAGTATCAACCTCAGGGAAGACTGTTAAAAACCAGGATACAAACCCCCAATTGGCTGTGAGTTTCAAACTTAGGTTTCACTAAGTGCAAACTCCTCAAGCATTTTAACATGGAGTTGCAGAGTCCCCTTGGATATTCCGGCCTCTCTTGCCACTGAGGTGAAGATCTCAGAGATAGTGGAGTCCCTATAAACTAAGAATCACAGCAATATTCAAGTTACTCCTAATTCCAAAGAACCAGTCGCTCACCTAAGGTTAATTGCATTTTAGGTCTCACAACAAAGACAATGCTTGTAGCCAATCCTTTAGTAAATAATATGAAGATATATTAAATAGGAAAAGTAGTTAGATAGTTATTTGCAAGGCTAAATCAGGCAAACAGACAATGTGTTACTGTCAAGGCTGCTTCCCCACTCTGAACTTTAGGGTACAAATGTGGGGGCCTGCATGAAACTTCTAAGCTTAACTACCACCTTATATCTGGTCTGCTGCCACCACTCCCAAAGTGCTAATTCCCTTCCCTGGGTAGCCTTGAGAGACCCTTCACCAATTCCCTGGTGAATACAGATCCAAACCCCTTGGATCTTAAAACAAGGAGAAATTAACCATCCCCCTCCTTTCTCCCACCAACTCCTGGTGGATCAAGATCCAACCCC
>NW_020664417.1:67913113-67918179 GCF_002925995.2 Terrapene triunguis | reverse complement strand
CCCCCTCCTTTCTCCCACCAACTCCTGGTGGATCAAGATCCAACCCCCTTGGATCTAAAAACAAGGAAAATCAATCAGGTTCTTAAAAAGAAGGCTTTTAATTAAAGAAAAAGGTAAAAATCATCTTTGTAAAATCAGGATGGGAAATAACTTTACAGGGTAATCAAACTTAAAGAGCCCAGAGGACCCCTCTCTACCCTTAGGTTCAAAGTTACAGCAAACAGAGATAAACTCTCTAGCAAAAAGGTACATTTACAAGTTGAGAAAACAAAGATAAAAACTAACACGCCTTGCCTGGCTGTTTACTGTGAGAGCCATGACAGACTTGTTCAGAAAGATTTGGAGAGCCTGGATTGATGTCTGGTCCCTCTTAGTCCCAAGAGCGAACAACCCCAAACAAACAAAAGCCTTCCCCCCACCAAGATTTGAAAGTATCATGTCCCCTTATTGGTCCTTTGGGTCAGGTGTCCGCCAGGTTACCTGAGCTTCTTAAACCTTTACAGGTAAAAGGATTTTGGAGTCTCTGGCCAGGAGGGATTTTATAGTATTGTACACAGGAGGGCTGTTACCCTTCCCTTTATAGTTATGACAGTTACAGTCTTATGTTTCAAAAGATAATATAGACTTCTATAAATCAACAAGCTCTATTTGACTTTTAAGGCCAACCTTGGCTAAGCAGATGGGGATCTCTTGCTTGTGCCTAGAAAAATAAAATCTTGCCCCTGCTCAAAGTCCAAACCGTATAGAGATCCCTAGTACCTTTTGTTTAGTTTTTTATCCCCTTCCTGCCATGTTCTCTGAACTGCAAACTCAGCTGATGAGAGGAGTCCACTTGCATGACTCATCTTCAAGGGGAGGAGAGCAGAATAATAAATTTTTAGTCCTTTTGTGGACTGCTTCTCAATCCAGATGTAGGGAATCTCCAGTTGCAAGACCCAACCAGAGCTTGTCTGTTTTTGATGGGTCTCCTCTTTTGGGAGGTGTATAACAACTTCTGTGGAAGAGCAACTCTTTACACTAGTGTTCCTCTCCTATATGAAAGTTAATGAAATCAGAGGCTCATTATACATCCACTCAAATATTGCATCACTTAATATCTGTGTTCCATAGTATAAGATTAATGCATGCAGCAACTCACAAGCATTCAGAGTCCAAACACTACACACTCATAATTCTAATAAATATTCTATCAATATTAACACACAAGTGAACGTGACAGATTCCAGCTATGTCTCAGATGAACACTGGCAGATGCATGGAGACCTTTGCTTCAGCTGGCACAATCTTAGTGTCCAGGATATGTTCAGCACCTTCATGCCATGCAACAATATCTTTATCCCTTGAAGTATCCATTAATGTAGAAACTACCACTCTGCTTATCCATTTATGCTTCTCTCACCTAAGACTTTCACCAGGTCCACTGCTACTTGTCCTGCTGCCTTACTCTTCTTTATTACCTGGATTGCATTTCTCACTTCCTTCCTTGTGTCAGGCTCAGGCACCACATTAGCACCATATGTTGACAATTCCATGAGGTGTTCATTTAAGAGGCTCAAAGTTTTGTTTCCACTTTTTTTAAAAACTTGTTCAGGGGTTACTAATAGTCTCCCTGTTATTTACAAATGGTGTTACAATATCATCCTCCTTCCCTTGTCTCATTTGTCAATGCAATACATCTGTTTGCCAGCCAGCTGAATGTTATTTATGATCTCAGTGTACAAATAGTATAGGGCACTCTTTGGCCTCCTTCACTGCTTGGTTGGCAGCTTGCTTTGCTTCTTTTTATTTGTTTTAATTTACATTCAGTAGATTCATCTCTTTTCTTTATGTGCCATTTTCTTGTTTTAGATCACTACTTGCACTTTGTTACCACCACTCCTCTTGACTTGGTTCTCCACCACCCATCTGCATCATCCACAAACTTCTTCTGCCACTGCAATCCATGTTCTTTTGAGGTGGTTCCACTCCTCTTCAGCTGGACCCAAATCTGTTTCTGGACACACATCCTGTACTGCTTATACAAATTTCTTTGCTACACTTCTCCTTAGATACTTGTCATGTGTCTTTTGAGCTTC
Source organism: Terrapene triunguis (assembly GCF_002925995.2). Taxonomy (NCBI): domain Eukaryota; kingdom Metazoa; phylum Chordata; order Testudines; family Emydidae; genus Terrapene; species Terrapene triunguis. Next base: position 67,916,104 of record NW_020664417.1, on the reverse strand, counting down.
GTTCCATCCTTGTCCAACACTCTACTGCAACAAGAACAGGAGTACTTGTGGCACCTTAGAGACTAACAAATTTATTTGAGCATAAGCTTTCGTGGGCTACAGCCCACTTCATCGGATGCATAGAATGGAACATATAGTGAGGAGATATATATACATACAGAGAACATGCAAAGGTGGGAGATTTGTGTTATAGTGCTATTGTCTCACTAGGTATCACTTTTCAATCCACTGAGATTTCTTTACCATCATATCAGTCTGACTTGTTTCAGTCACTGATGTACATAATCAAGTGCCTTACCCTGTCTGGAACTATTCCTTAGCTATTATCCATTGGTTGGCAATGCACGTCTACTCTCCCTTCCTCATTCATAGTGCCTTGTCTGAATTTTCCTAAACACATTTGATACTCCCTTCTGTTTGTGTCTATGTGTGCATTCAGATTGCTCAGCACCAACTGCAGCTCTCAATTATACCAAAGTGGTTGAACTGGTGGCGGGAATTCTTGCTGGCCATGAGTCCTTCAAAGTGTATTCAAGGAAGGGTCATGGTCCCCAGCTGGAGAAGCCTCAGAAGAAGTTCTTAATAGCCAAGCTGCAACAGAATATGAGGGGATTAATAGTAGGCATGTGGAGGTAGAGAAGAAGCTTAATAGTCAGCCTCCAAAAGGGAAATTGTAGGTTTTGAGACTGGGGTCCCTGGACTTGATCCTTCTAACTGCTGGCTGGTCAGAGGCAGCGCACCAAGCCAAGAATGTAACACCCCAGTTAGCCAGAAAGAATGTGCTCCCTAATGCAGAGGGGTATCCCTGCCATTTGGGAATACTTGTCTGGGGTTCCTTGGGCCCAACACTGGTTCACAGTACCCCTCCAAGCCTAACAAGGTGCACCCAGGTCAGCCACAAAAGGAGGAGGAGCAACTGGCTCCCCAGATGCTCTTCTGTCCCTCTAATGGGTCCACAGACCAGTTAAATGAGAGAAATTTGTAGCATTTATTTACAGCCAATATCAAGGGTGCCAGAACCTTTGTAAAAGTGTGTGTATGGGGGGGGGAGGGGGGCGCGCACACCAGTACTGGAACCAGGGGGTCATGCTCCCCACTTTTTAACATGGGTGTAGTTTGGGGGGACAGGGTTGTGTTGCCCTCCCCCCCCCCAAAAGAAACAAAAAAAACTGCAAGCCTCAGGCAGGCATGGAGTGGCACTGGCAGGAGCTGCACTTTGCAGAGAGGGAGCTGATAACTCTAATGGGAAACACTTGGTTTTATTATTATTCCTATCAAAAATTGGAGACCTCAAAAAGTCTGAATTTCAGGCACACTTGTTGGGGTCCAGTTCTGCATCCATGAATGGGCTGACAAATTGTGGGCATGTTGATTTTGGTATGAATCAGCACATGAAGGCTCTGTGCAACCAAAAAAAGACCAGAAGCCCCCTCTAATAAAAAAATCAATGTGTGTGAAATCAGCATTGTTCACTCTGCGTCCCTACACAAGGGTGAAGTGTATTTGCAGAAGGCTGGAGTGGTGGGGCCCAGTCCAATGAGGTGCTAGTAAATTATCTACTTGTTCACCTTGGTAGATTCCATCCATAAGAGAAATTTCTCAGAGGTCCAGCCTGATGCATAAAGTACATCTTAGACTGGATTTCACAAGGAAGGAAGAGAAGTTGACTACAAAGAATAAGTAATCACAAGGTGACTGAAAAGGATACCACCCATGAAGTGGAGGAAGCTATCTTACTGAGGCTGAAACTGCTGATCTGCCCAAGTTAAGGGGATTAAAATGGCAGTTCTGTCTCAGGCAAATGAGCTAGTTTTCCCACCAGAAGTAATGGCTATTATGAACTTGTTGCCTCGTGGATGTACCATGTAGTACACTGGTTAATTTGGCTACCAGAACTAGAGTACAGGAAATATGTGGGTGTTGGTGCATTGCAGACATACTAGATTTACTTAGAGGTACAGTGAAGTGGATAGAGAAGCAAAGGTTAAGATGGGAGTCAGTATGGACTGTCAGAGCCGTACTGCTGTAGGCATCATTTTGGTTTCCTTTCTCTATCTCAGTCTCTTTGTCTTTAGACCAAGAAAGAGATCTGTGTCTCTGTAAGCCCACTTCTTATCACTGCTGTCTGTCACATCTGCCCATTGTTCTCTTGCTGCAAAGTCATGCTGTGTTCACAGGTTCAGCTTGCTGGGAGCCTAATATTGATAAGCATCAATTATTCAGTCATTGGGATTTCTACCATCTTCCATTCTAGTCCTTATTGACCCATTCATATAATCCCAGACAGCTGTATGACAAAGACACGTCATGTCTGCAACTGTACCCCAGGGGCAGCATTTTAACTCCTCCTCTGCATCCACTGGGTAGCAATATGAAGGTGATAAGTACAGAGTAATACAGATATTTTATGAACTATTAGACAATTCCCACTTCTGTCATAGCCATAACCTCAAAAGGCTAGGACCCTAAAAGAAAATGCGGGATGCAAGTACAGTATTTAGTATTCATTTTTAAGAGGAGGAAAAGGAATGAGGAATCATTTCAGTCTTATAAGAAGCTGACCTGAAGCTTACTAAATTCAAGGTTTACACATTCTTAGGCATGACACTGATGAAATGTCATATCAATACACCTTTTTAATGAAAAAACTGTACTAGTATCATCTTCCCACTATAAACTGCAAGGAAACTCATGACCCAAGAAAGTCATATAAGAGGGCATCAGGATATGCAAGTCTGGATAAACTGCCTCATGGTACTTATGGATACTGCTGCTATAAAACCACACAAGTGAAACAAGGGAATAACTCCCACAGCAGCTGACAAGTTACAGTTCAAATTTTGGTGAACAGAAGGCCTGATGAGCTTTTATCCAAAATAAACTAACTCCCCACAAACAAGAACAAAGACACGTTACCAGTGTCTTTGCAAGAGACCACACACAGAAATCCTTGATTACATTTATTAGGAGGTGAAATTCATAGATTCATAG
>NW_020664417.1:67793049-67913103 GCF_002925995.2 Terrapene triunguis | reverse complement strand
AGATTCTAGGACTGGAAGGGACCTCGAGAGGTCATCGAGTCCAGTCCCCTGCCCGCATGGCAAGACCAAATACTGTCTAGACCATCCCTGATAGACATTTATCTAACCTACTCTTAAATATCTCCAGAGATGGAGATTCCACAACCTCCCTAGGCAATTTATTCCAGTGTTTAACCACCCTGACAGTTAGGAACTTTTTCCTAATGTCCAACCTAGACCTCCCTTGCTGCAGTTTAAGCCCATTGCTTCTTGTTCTATCCTCAGAGGCTAAAGTGAACAAGTTTTCTCCCTCCTCCTTATGACACCCTTTTAGATACCTAAAAACTGCTATCATGTCCCCTCGCAGTCTTCTCTTTTCCAAACTAAACAAACCCAATTCTTTCAGCCTTCCTTCATAGGTCATGTTCTCAAGACCTTTAATCATTCTTGTTGCTCTTCTCTGGACCCCTTCCAATTTCTCCACATCTTTCTTGAAATGCGGTGCCCAGAACTGGACACAATACTCCAGCTGAGGCCTAACCAGAGCAGAGTAGAGCGGAAGAATGACTTCTCGTGTCTTGCTCACAACACACCTGTTAATACATCCCAGAATCATGTTTGCTTTTTTTGCAACAGCATCACACTGTTGACTCATATTTAGCTTGTGGTCCACTATAACCCCTAGATCCCTTTCTGCCGTATTCCTTCCTAGACAGTCTCTTCCCATTCTGTATGTGTGAAACTGATTTTTTCTTCCTAAGTGGAGCACTTTGCATTTGTCTTTGTTAAACTTCATCCTGTTGAAATGTTGGAGTGTTCATGAAATTGAACATCAGAAGCTAACCAATAACTTGAAATTCAGATGAACTGTACCTTTGCAGCTAAAGGAACTAGTTCAAATAATGTCTTCAGCTGCAAGAAGCACCCAGATTATTGGAGTGCAATCTCCTTCTCCCAGGACAGATGACAGTGTGACCTTTAGATCTCATATGCCAATGCCATATCGTGTGGACTACAAGCAGTTTGTACTGACAGAGTGACAACTTTAGCTGCTTGGGCATGTGGAGATCTTCTAGATCTGTGGCCTTCAGTGGGAACCACCATACATTTCACCTCCCTTTTAAACCGGCAACCTTCATCAACAATTCCCTCAACTCTTTTTGGGGGGGAGGGAGGAGGGAAGGGAGAAATATTTGCAGATACATTCTCTGTTGCGTCCCTCATCCAAACCAAGTTATGTAAAGCCAGAAATAGGTAGCCCACTGTAAGCACAATTTTACAGTATACAATTATATAGCCTGTGCCACTTCCCGCAACTCCTATTGGCCGGGAATGGCAAACCCTTCCTCCCGGCTTGACCAGAAGAGGGTGCCAAGGATGACCACACCTGTGACAGCTAGGCACATAGAAGTTTCAAGAGTTCTGAATTTTGTTTTCAAAAAAGGTTCATATAAATAAGTTTAGTAACAAAGCTAGTAGAACAACAATACTCAGTATCGTATGAAGCTTTTTTGCCATATATTTCAGAGCACTTTACATAAGTAGTTATCCCTGTTTTACATAATGAGAAAGTGAGGCAGAAAAATTTAAATAGAAAAGTTCCAAACTGGTATCCACTTTTCCATTCCTCAGATTTTTGATGCCCATATACAGTCTGATTTTCATTGATGCTGTAAATTTTCTGGACTAATGATTAATGTGGAGTTGCTGATGCTTTGCACCTCTGATCTTAGGTCTAACGGGGCTGAACCAAAGCCCGCTGAAGGTGGGCTTGCCAAAGGTGGCAGAGGATCAGCATCAGAGCTGGAAACAGAACTCAGGTCTGGCCCGTTGTGCACATGAATTATGATACTTTCGCTCCCAGTACCTGTCTCTTTCAGTGCACAGGATGGACAGTGCCCACTGAGTAAGCAGCTATTCAATATTTTGTTTTATTGCCATTATACAATGTGTTGCCTGATGTCTTATTTGCTATATAGTATCCACAATAATAATAATTTCCTCATGGACTTTTCTATGACATTCATCACTACAGGGGAGTAGTGGGGGCAAAAGACATATCTGGCTTCAAGACTAAGCTTGATAAGTTTATGGAGGGGATGGTATGATGGGATAGCCTAATTTTGGCAATTGATTGATCTTTGATTATTAGCGGTAAATATGACCAATGGTCTGTGATGGGATGTTAGATGGGGTGGGATCTGAGTTACTACAGAGAATTCTTCCCTGGTGCTGGCTGGTGAGTCTTGCCCACATACTCAGGGTTTAACTGATTGCCATATTTGGGGTCGGGAAGGAATTTTCCTCCAGGGCAGATTGGCAGAGGCCCTGGAGGTTTTTTGCCTTCCTCTGCAGTGTGGGGCACGGGTCACTTGCTGGAGGATTCTCTGCACCTTGAGATCTTTAAACCACAATTTGAGGACTTCAATAACTCAGGCATAGGTTAGGGGTTTGTTACAGGAGTGGGTAGGTGAGATTCTGTGGCCTGCATTGTGCAGGAAGTCAGACTAGATGATCATAATGGTCCCTTCTGACCTTAAAGTCTATGAGTCTACAGTATGAGTTTCATAAACAATGAATTTTGGATGCACAGTTTGAGATGCTTAGGAACTGATTTTTCAAATAATTTACCCCTTATAGTACATTTAAAAAAAATAACTTCTATTGACTTCAGTTGCAGCTGTGAGCGCTCACCATTTTTCCAAATCATACTCAATGGTCTCAGACAACCAGAAAAGGAATACATAATGGCCACCTATGTAAAAGTTTTAAGTGACTTGCCTAGCATCAAAGACACTATGACAGATGAGGGGGAGTAGAATCCAATTCTCCAGAGCAGTGTGCAACTGCCTTCACCCTAAGACCATCATATCTTTTACTGAACTCCCGTTTCATTCACTACACTTTCCAATTTCTGCAACAAAGGAGGCACGAGTCTACAGATAGCAGCCTCTTTCACTACATAATTTATTCATCCTCAAAACACTGACCATCCTGTGCAGTGAATGGGGAAGGGTCTTATAGAAATAAAACAGTGTGTGTTCACGAGGCTGTAATTAAAGAATATCATAAAGCATACAAACAAGAGGAACAAATTAAGGTTGCACAGGTAACTTTTGAGTACTAGATTGGCAACCTTGACATGAATAGGTTTTTTTTAAATGGATTTTTATGAACTTCCAACTGGAAAAAAAAAACAACAACAACACAACACCCTACAAACACAGAAAGATTCCAGGATGCAGCTGATTGCATGTGTATGCCAGTTACCTATAACATCAAGAATTAAGCTTGCATTGGATTCCTCAGTGGTTGTTTGCCTTTTATATTTCACTAAACTTTTTTAAGTACAGAAAAAGAAATCTAGCTGCTGTGCAGATGTTTCCTGGATTTAATTAAGAAAATGGTAAGTAATTTCCTCTTCCTGTAATGAAAATAAGCAATTTAGCTTTCAATGGAAAGCTTCTTTACCAATAGATATTTAGAGCTAAGTGAATACCTGAGGAGCTGGAGAATATTTGCTGAAATAATAACTGAATTAGCTTCAGCTGTGTTTGGGCTTTTGCATTTGTTTTCCACAACTATAACAATTGAGTTTAATGGTGATAATGGTCATAGAAACATCAGTTGTGTTCTTCCCCCTTCTCCCACCTCCCCCAGAAAAAAACAAACAAACAAACAAACAAACAATTACAAGTTATTTGTGAAAAACAAACTCTGAACTTGTTAATGCCTTCTTTGAAAAGGTCATCATCTTTCATTCTTCAACACTAGGAAAGTCCTGTTCTCTTCAAGAAAGAAGTACCTCTGTACTTTCAGAAAGCAGAAAAAGATGCTGTGAGGAACAAGAAAAGAGGGAGCGACAGACTTTACTAAAGAACTATGTGCCCTCAGTTCCACTGAGAACAATAGAAGAACACATATTTTGAAAGTGGGCTGTTCTTTGTAGAAGATGATTCTTCTTTCCCTACTGAATCTTTCAGTTAAGAATAACAGGAAATAGTGACCAATAACCCTACTTCTTTGAGTATAGTTTATACAAATGATTTCAGTCTGTTTTAACCATATTGGAAGTGTGGAGGTCCATGTCCTTTTTTCCTATGTTTGTATTCGCTCTTTGGCAACATAGTTTGACTATAATTAATAGTCATTATAATAGCATTAATAACAGCCTCACTATATGTTTGAGATTGTAGCTTTTACTTGGCTGATATTGTTCAGTCCATTATCAGAACCTCCCAAAAACCTTTTAAATAGGAAGCTTCCAATATGAACATGTTCACAACCCTCTGTAGTGTGGATATTAGAAACTGTACCTATGTCTGTCAATCCTGTCCCTCACTGGTAGTGCTATTGATGTTTTACAGTCAACTGTGATAAAAGACTCTGGATGCACAAGGCTGGAGGGGATGGCGAGCCTATTTAATGACATCTTTTCTACCTTGCAGATAACACAAACGCTAGAGACAGGTGTTGGTGTATCTGAGTTATAAGGAAAGGGGCAGATATTGTGTGCTACAAGATTTTAAAGAAGTGAAACCAAACAGGTCTGATGTAACTCCATTGATTTAAATGGGCTTATCAGAGGATTGATTGTGACCAGAGACACATGTAGTTACTTATGTGTTCTATAAACATTAAATATGAAAAGTAGAAGAGATTAATCTTTGTAGGTCAGCCTATTCTATTTCTTGTTTTCAAGCATAGAACTGGTATCCAGCATCTGATGAAGCTTGCTAATGAGCTCAGGAAAAGAAAATCTAGCGATACTAGAGATTTAACCACTCTACTTACAAGCACAGTATTAAAACATTTGAGAAATAAACCATCTTAGACGGTTCATGGCTACCCATCAGACTGCTTGCACACTGTCAGATGCCATTTCTAGAAATATCACCGGGGTTGAGTACTACAAGCACAATACCAATTGACAGCAGGGAATTCACCCTTTCTGTTCTTTATGGATGAAAAGTGATACCAATGGTTAGACAAAGCTACCAGTATTTAAATAACTACACCATTTGCCTTCATTTGCTTAAACTAATCAATTTAGCAAAAATGTACTGGCCTGAACAGAGCTAAGCCAGAGACCAGTATAAGCAACACTACACGAGAAGTAGACCTGGTAGATATTGTACCTTAGAGAATCCTCTGAAACAATTCCCTTCTTGCTTTCCCTTTGCTCTAGAGGAAGAGATAGTAATTGCTGTTGGTTTACCCCAGCAGCAAGTTATAATACTGCCCATGTCAGCTCAGCTACACTACCTGACCTATTAGAGAGTGGAGCCAAGACTCCCCTCATTCACTTTTTGTGGTGTGACTTCAGCAGCGTAGTGCTTCTTACTGTTAAAATGCCTGGGCCTAACTTCTACATTGCCTAGGCACAAGAGTGAAGAGGGGATGCCTATTTTCTTTCATCCCATGCATGAGTATGCAATCCAAGTCGCAACAACACCCATTTATAAGGCAGATCTCAACGTATTTTTAAAATATTAAAAAATTAAGCCTCACATCACACAGGAGGTAATTAAACACTCAATCCTCATTTTACCCATGGAAAAACCAAGGTACAGAGAAGCTGTGGCTTGCTAAAGAGTCACCCAACAATCTGAATGAGAACCTAGATCACCTGACTTGCAGACAATGCTTCCTTTTGAATGTAATCGAACAGCCTTTTAAAGAATCAATAAAATGTAGTTTATAGATTTGCCTTAAAATGAAGTGACACTCAGTATAGTTATATGGACAACTATAGTAAGTTTTCTATGGTTTTGAGATCATTTCAGCCTATTAGTCTCTCAGTGTAGTAAAATTGTAGGTCAAGTTAAAAACAGAGCACTGTGAAGTTACAATAAATTCATAAAATCATATTCCAATTAGAGAACACGTTCCTACTTATGTAACACTCAGTGCAAATATATTTTTGTGAAGTATTGAAGCAGAGCTTCTGTAATATGTATTGTGTTCATCCCAGCCAAGTAGTCCCCTATTCATGCATAATTATGGGCACTGCTTATAAAGTTACTGCTATAAATAGGATGCTTTCATATTTATGATGTAATAAGCTGAGAAGTGTTCATAGTTCAGAGAAGCTCAGACAGTCGAACAATGAATATATACATTCACACACTGAATAAAGCTTAGGTCACCATCCTTCTGTTATCAATACACCTTTCAGAGGTTTGTTTTCAGGTTTTTTAACTGTTTATTATTCAACAATAGAGATACCTATTGTCAAGGCTGTATCCCCACTTTGAACTTTAGGGTACAAGTGTGGGGGCCTGCATGAGGACTTCTAAGCTTAACTACCAGCTTAGTTCTGGTCCGCTGCCACCATTCCCTTCCCTGGGAAGCTTTTAGAAACCTCTCACCAATTCCCTGGTGAATACAGATCCAAACCCCCTTGGATCTAAAAACAAGGAAAAATCAATCAGGTTCTTAAAAAGAAGGCTTTTAATTAAAGAAAAAGGTAAAAATCATCTCTGTAAAATCAGTATGGAAAATAACTTTACAGGGTAATCAGACTTAAAGAGCTCAGAGGACCCCCCTCTGTCTTAGGTTCAAAGTACAGCAAACAAAGATAAACACTCTAGTAAAAGGTACATTTACAAGTTGAGAAAACAAAGTAAAACTAAGACGCCTTGCCTGGCTTTTACTTACAAGTTTGAAATAAGAGACTTGTTTAGAAAGATGGAGAGAACCTGGATTGATGTCTGGTCCCTCTCAGTCCCAAGAGCGAACAACCCCTTAAAACAACGAGCACAAACAAAAGCCTTTCCCCCCCCCCAAGATTTGAAAGTATCTTGTCCCCTTATTGGTCCTTTTGGTCAGGTGTCAGCCAGGTTACCCGAGCTTCTTAACCCTTTACAGGTAAAAGGATTTTGGAGTCTCTGGCCAGGAGGGATTTTATAGTACTGTACACAGGAGAGCTGTTACCCTTCCCTTTATAGTTATGACACCTATGCATACCAAAGGTGAATTAGCTGAAGATCGTATTATGCTAGCTACTAACGTGTTACATTTACACTTCCTATGTGTGTCATAGTACGAGCAATACAATATGCATGCACAGCAGGATCAAAGTGCATACTTGGTAACAAATGGAAGTTTAACCATCTTTAAAAGACAAAAACAAAAACTGATTTTCTGTGCTACATTGTGTATAGGTTTTTTAGCCCAGAACTGCATAGTACATAATATATCATTTGTCATTTCTTTGGTGTCAGGCATATTCAGTATATGTATTTCTTTTCCTTAGTTTCTTTTCCTTAGTTTGGGGACAGAGTTTTCCTGCCACCTGGAGCATAGCAAGTTTGGCAGTGTTTTGTCTTTTGCACCTCCCACAGATCTGGAGATAAAGGGGTGCTAGAAGGAGGTCCCAATAACCTCTCTTTTGCCATGCAGTATGACTAGCTGGTAAGTTCTTATCTTCTCCATTTTACAGATGTGAGAGGAAGGAAAATGGGTAAGCCTCAGGTGACTGAAGAAAGTAAAGAGATGAGGAGGAGTCAGGTGACCTGGGAAGGGCGTGTTATGGAGGGGAATATGAGAAATGGAGAACATGGCAGGCACAGGGAAAGATGAGATGAAACAGGTTGGAGGCAGTGAGAGATGACGGAGAACTCAGGGAAGCATAGAAACACAGGAACTGTCAGACTGAATCTACCTAGTTCAGTGTCCTGTTTCAATTCAAAATTGAAATTTTTATTTTGTATTGCTTTTTTAGAGCTGAATTTTTCCAGAGCTCAAAAAGTTGAATATTTGGGTTTTTCTTGGTGTCCCCTTTTTTGCCATTAGATGCAGTAGAATGAATGGTGTCAAGAGGTTCCTTACACTTCCCCCTTTCTAATCTACCTTTCAAAACTTCTCTACTTTAGAAAAGTTTGAGTTACAAAAGGAAAAAATATGAAATATCGTAACTTTGCACCTGTAGCTCTTCAAAAGAGCCAAGGAAGTTTTGGAGAGGGAGAAACCAAAAAAAAAAAAAAAAAAAAATGCTAAAAGACTACACACAACTGTAGACAATTCATTGTTTCACTCATTGCAAAGGAGAATAAGAGAGGGAGGAAATGAAAATTCAAAGTTTCCAAAGGTTTTCAGTTTTCTAAAACCAAAAATGAAGTGAGTGTTCATTTCATTTAAAGTCCCAATAATTTTGATGAAGACATTTCCCTATGAGAAGTTTCATTTTTGACAACTGATTTTTTGGGGGGCAGGAAACATTATCAATCAACATTTTGACCAGCTCTAATATAGAGTATACATAATAAGGATCTTTTCACTGAAATCTGACCGTCTCCTGTATGAAATACAATAGCTGCTTAGAAGCACAGAGCAATGTAACAAACTGGAAGGTCACAAAAAGCTTCAGAATTCCTATAGCAGTGGCTCTCAATCCTTTCCCATATCATGAACTATTTTACCTCAGGAAAAAAAGGTTTGGAATGTACCCCCCATTTACCGATAAAGAAAGGAAGGGTAGTTGCTAGTCTCCTGGATTAGCAGATTGAAAAACCATGTCCTACAGCGTTTTTCAGAAGTAGCTTCTGAAAAGCAGCTTGGTTTGTCCCAGCTAGTTATACAACCATATATAGTAAGTAGTGTTATAACTGTAGTTATACAACATCATAAAAGGCACAAAGTGAAAAGTTAAGAAAGCTAGTTTTCTGGTGGCATCTTCATTTCTGTATCAATAGTACATCTCTACCCCAATATAACACTGTCCTCTGGAGCCAAAAAATCTTACTGCTTTATATCGAACTTGCTTTGATCCGCCGGAGCAAGCAGCCCCCACCCCTCCCGCCCCTGGAGTGCTGCTTTACTGCATTATATCCAAATTCATGTTATATCAGGTCACGTTATATCGGGATAGAGGTGTACTTGGAATGGTCCACTAGACATTCCTTACAGTGCTGTTGGCTGAATTCTGGCTGTGTGTTTGAATACACTATTCTTTTAAAGTTACTTTTAAAAGTGAAGCTGTATTGAGTGAAGAAAGTTTTAAAGCAACAGAATTTGATCAAGGTCTACATTTTTTCCACTGTATTCTTTTAAGTTTCCTTATAATTATAATATAAAGTAGCATTTGTTTGGCTTTGAGAGAATTGAATAGCTTTGTTTAAAAAACAAAATGGAAGGAAATTCAGACAGTACAGAGTTTTTCTTGGCCTTTACAAACAAATTAGCTACACATATGTAACCCCTTAACCTTTAATAAGTGGATATGAAGTGTAGATCAGTGCAGAATTTGGCCCATGGTGCCATGCTGCGCCTAGTGAGGAATTTTGCAATGCTGAATGTGGCTGGGAACATCTGGTCATGGTTGGAGGTAGCAGGAAGCTGCAACTACATGCCCATAGAAATATTATGTTGCTAGTCTTGACATATGGTGCTCCATTAGAAATATACCACAGAACCTCCTATACCCCCCCACCCCCCATCTACATGATGTAGCAGCATTCCGCACTATTCCATGCCCTAAAGGGCATTCAGTTCCATCATATTACAATCCAAACTGCAGATCTCACCACCTTCTCACCTCTATCAGTATATAGTCCAACTTCAGATATTTAGCCACAAGCATTTCTTCTCCTCACCTCCCACTTGAGCTGGTACCCACATCTGCCACCCTCAACAAGCATTAGTACTGCCATTCTTGTGCCTCATCATATCTCCGTAAACCCCTGCCTCTCACACAGTGATCCCCTTCCCATAATCAGTATTGTCAGCTTCCTTGCACCTGGATACCTAGTTTCAGCCAGCAGCAGATGTCTCGGAACTCTGCCTGGAGTTTGGCAGAGTTATCAGGGTATACGCTCAATTTCCTTGCTGAGGGAGTTTTATCTCAATAAAACAGATTTTTAAAAAATTCTGCAATTCCTATTCCACATCCATATGCAATTTTATCCCTGCTTCCCATGGACTTTGCCCTAAATCAAACTTAGTGTTTATGGATGAAAGATTTCTTCAAATATTGTTCCTCCAAAAAGGGGAAGGCACATTAGCATCATGGTATATGGAAACTGTAGATAATATGATCCCAGAGTGTGCTCCTAGTAGAGGTGCATGCCATTACAGTTCCCTACCTGTTTCCCTTCAGGTTCCTGGAAATAATCCAGTCACAGCCAAGGCTATTGAAACAGTATTCCCCCTCTCCTAGGGTCTAATTTATTAACCATCATTCAGCTCACCACAAGGTCCTTTCCACGCAGTCTTCTTCCTCCTTGGGATTGTGGCTTTCATATCCTGGCCTCTCCAGCCCATGTGCTTACCCCTCAAATTTAGGGTCTTGCAACACACCTCCTTTGGGCTATATCCCAACTAACTTCTCCTTCACAGGAATATCTTCAGCAGATCCCCCACTTTGACTGGTATTGGAGCCTCCTTTTCAGTTATTCATCCAATAAACTAATTAGGTTCTTGGTCCTCCCCAGGTGGATCTAATAACATAAGACACCTCTCATTACTGGCTGGGAGAGAGGAGAGACTTGCCCACACTCCACAAAGCACTTGGTTTTGCAACACTGTAACACCTACCTCTGAGGCGGCTAGAAAAATCACTAGAGCAACACTAGGATACACAAAGCCTGAGCTAGACACGTGGGCTCCCCATAAAATGAACAGGGAGAGAGAGGCACTTAAGAATGGGATCCACACAAGCCACCATGTTATGTGGGGAGCTGCCTAAGCTAATCAATGGTATATGCTGACAAAATGGGTGTGTCCTAAGCGCCACCCCTCTCCTGGAGATAGATAAGTGCCTAAGTCCTGACTGTGGGAAGGCACTTATCTATGCTTGCAATCCATAACCAGGAACTCCTCTCCTGGAGTCTGGCAGCTTAGGTGTGTAAGTTGTTTCTTGTGAGAATGAGTTAGGCACCTGCCTCACTCCACACAAAACAGGGGAGTGGCAGTGATGCTGCCACTACCCACCTTACAACTTTTAGCTGACTGCTTATCATTCTGTGATGGGATCCCTGGGGTACTACCTGGAACTGGGGTACTGCTGTGCCCTCTTAACTCTCCAGCCTGGGCTGTCTCTCACAATGCTTTACTAGTGACAAGCAGCAAACCCCTCCGGGCACAGTTATCATTCAGCACAACAGCATATGGAGCCCCAGATCCAGCTAAATTGAATCCTGAACCACACATGAATCACACACAGAGAAGGGCACCAGGAAATCTTCCAAGCCTCCAACCTTGCACCCCAGAACTGTACCATCTTGCCCTGGTGAGAAGCATGATCAGTGCAAATTCATTACCTAGTCCACCCCCCGATGTGCAGAAGATACACACTAGCCTTTGTTAAACTGAGTTGAGATTGCCCAAGCACTTCAACCAAAACACACTGTTTTAGGTAATATATAAATTTATTAAGTACAGAAAGATAGATTTTAAGTTATTATAATTGGCAGGCACAAAAGGTCAGAGATAGTTACCAAACAAAATAAAAGTTAAGCATGCAGACTAAATTGTAAACCTTTTTAACAAGACAATATTTGGATCAAGCAGTTTTTCCTCACCCCACTGGATATTGCAGGTAGGTTACAGGTCTTAATACACAGGCTTTCCCTTTAAGCCTGGGACCTGTCTCCTTAGTTCAAGTCTTTGTCTTCCCAACATTCTTGTTGCTTCCAGCATAGGTGGATTAGGAGAAAGGTAATCGGATGATGCCACTTCCTTTATTTTACACCCTCAGTAAATGTGCCAGGAAAATGGAAAATACTAGCCCAGATATGTCTTGGTGGGCTTTGCTGAGTCACAGAGTTGAGCAGTCCCCCATCATATAATGCTTGCACAGTTCTCTTATAGAATTGTAAATCCCTTGTTTATCACTCCCCTGCTGATTAATGGTCGTGATGATCTCTCATTCTCCACCTGGATGTTGGTCACTGTAAGGGACTTGACTCACCGCCTGCAGCACCTCCTGCTGGTTGTCCTCAGGGAATTAGCTCTCCCAGCATCCAGAACGCCCTCTGCAGGCAGTGATCCGCCTTTCCGCTGGCCCCATGTCCTTCCCAGGACCCCAGTGCCCCATTTACCTGGGGTACTGACCCTCTATCAGTAACCCCTCACAGCCTCAGGGTCTCCCCCTCCCAGGGGAACCCCCACCCACTATCCCCACTTCACCTAAGAGTTTGGCTACTGCCAGTCCCCATCTAGCCCCCCTGCTCACTGGGGCGGACTGCAGTGTAAGCCACTCATCATAGGCAAAGGGGGTTCAGACCTGCTGCCTCTGCCTATCCATGGACTCCCCCTGCAACCCAATACCTAATGGGCTTTACCAGGCCTGCAGCCTGGGGCTTTCCTAGGCCAGAGCTCCCCAGGCCTTTCCCCAGCCCTGCTCCAATCTAGGTTCCCTTCTTAGCACCTTGCAGCCAGGCCCTTCTCCCTCTACAGGCAGAGGGAGATTGCCTGGGCCTCTGGCTCACAGCCTTTTATAGGGGCCAGCTGGGCCTGATTGGAGCATGGCCCCAGCTGAGCCTACTTTCCCCCAATCAGCTCAGGCTTCTTGCCCCAGCCACAGCCCTCTCCTGGGCTGTTTCAAGCCCCGCAGGGCAGGAGCGGGTAACCACTCCGCTACAGTCACCTTCTTACTGCACTCCTGTCCCTGTTCTTTCATTAGTTGTCCCCCGTAATCAGTTGGTTCTCGGGTCCTGTAGATCTTCTCCTTAGGCTGGGGGGGGGGATCCTTTAGCAGTGGGCGGGCTTCCTGGAACCCACTAGGTACACTCACCTTCTTTTTTGTCACTGGCAGAGTAACTGTGGACTCCCAAACTTACAACCTATTTCAATAACAACCATAGAGCAAAATCTCATAACTTCATACACACTAACGATATACATATTTTGGCAGAATAATGGGTTTCAGCAGATCATGACCTTTCATATGATATCTTACATGGCAGGTTTTGTATGAAATATCATACCATATATGAATGATAAATATCGGGGGGTCCAGGGTGTTGCTTTGAAGTTCAGCATGCCCCACATGGTCGCCTGAGTGGTGGGAGACCCAGGTTCAACTCCGCCTCTCTGCTTGATTGGAAGAAAGATTTGAACAGGGCTCTTCCACTTCTTAGGGAAGTGGCCTAACCACTGGCCCCATGAGATATGCTCATATGTGTTTTGTTTAATATCTTCTGTTAAAGCTGTTCTACTTTTAAAAAGTAATTAACTAGTCATCAGAGTAGGGAAACTGCACCCTGGTCTCCTACTCCCCACATGGGTACCTTAATCACCAAGCTTAATCACTCCCTCACTTACTGTCTCTGAACAAAATTACTCTTTAATTATTTAATGCACAGTGGGACAGCTTCAACAGTAGAGACTGAAGTAGTCCCACATCAGACTATCCTATGTCCCAGCGGTTAGAACATATATGTAAGAGGTGAGGAAACCCCTGTGCAAATCCTTTCTCTTGACTAAGCAGAGGGGGTAACTGATCACATGTGAATGCTTTAACCCCTGAACTAAAAGTTACAAGGTTGGCAGCACCACCACAATTCTGAATGGGATCTATTCCTGTAGATATACTCTGAGCACACATACCAGATTGGGACCCTCCAGATAGGTGTTTCTCTGCATATCTTCCACCTGGTTGTGAATTGCAACTCAGCCCTGCATCTGCCGCGGCCAGGGTACCCCTTCCCTCCTCCTGCCC
This sequence comes from Terrapene triunguis, assembly GCF_002925995.2. Classification (NCBI taxonomy): domain Eukaryota; kingdom Metazoa; phylum Chordata; order Testudines; family Emydidae; genus Terrapene; species Terrapene triunguis. The sequence continues at coordinate 67,899,461 of NW_020664417.1, read as the reverse complement.
AAACCCAGCCCCGGCCCAGACCTGCCATGGCTGGGGCACCCCTCCCCTCCCCTGGCTCCAACCGAGCCCTGGCGCAGACCTGCTGTGGATTGGGAAGAGGCACCTATCCCGCAGCCAAAGACCTGGAGCTGCCACGGCGGGTAGAGACACCTCTCCTCCATCCCAGGTGCTGCTGCAATGGAAAGTGGGCTGGGGGGGGGAGTCCTCTCTCCTTGCTGTAGCTCCAGAGCATCCTCCTGCACCCCAAGCCCCTCATCCCTGGTCCCACCCCAGAGCCCACACCCCAGCCAAAGCCCTCACCCTATGCACCCCAACCCTCTGCCCCAGCCCTGAGCCCCCCTCCTGCTCCCCGGCCCCACCCCCACCACTATTTACCTCTCTCCATTCTGAAAAATGACCATTTACACCTACCCTTTGTTTCCTATCTTTTAAACAGTTACCAATCCATGAGAGCACTTTCCTCTTATCCCGTGGCAGTTTACTTTGCGTAAGAACCTTTGGTGAGGGACTGTAGGGATATTAAAGAAGGTACTAACAGTGATTCTCCAAAGTGACAGTGACCCCCTCATAATTTGTCCCCCACACTTTAAAATCCAACAGTTTCACCAAGTACAAAAATCTCTTGGGTCTTCTGTTAAAACTTGTAAGCTACTGTCTGTAGAAACCACTGATTGTATCTATCCTGTGAAAGATACTTTATTACTATGTAAAACTTACAAACAAGTTAATTGACTTTGTTCTTGAAGTAATTGATACAATGTAAACAAACACTATAAGCTGTTAAGTGACTTTCACTTCATTCAACTGCTCCTAGGACAGACCCCCACCCTCTGTGATTAAAGGGCCGGGAGTCTCAAATGAATTAGCACACACCCTGAAAGTGGTGGAGACAGTAAATTAAAATATGGTTAAGATATGGAATGTATGCTGATGAATGCTTGATATACATGAATGGTTAGGGAGGTGCCAGCCTAGAAAGGAAGTATCCATCGGCTGAAGAATGTGTCAAGTGGTTAACCAGAAAACCCCCGGAGGGTAAACTGGGATCCACCCCATCACCTGGAAGGATGAAAAACACAAACTTTGGACAGTGTGGAGCCACCAGGAATGTGCCACTTTGAACAGGAATGTGCCATCTGCTGATTGAGTCAGCAACAGCAGGATGAAACAGCTCCCATAGACTAACATAGGAATTAATTCCTATAAGAATGGACTCTAAAGACTGATGACTTTGAGTCTCTGGTTCTGCTGCCAACCTCCAGGAGCATCAGGTGCACCTGACACAGACTCGGCTCCATCCTCATGACCAAGATACCTGGCCAGTAACTTGGCATAAGCAACTTCTAGGCTGGTAACTATAACACCTATACAGAACTTGAATGAATGATTGTGTGAATGAATCTCTCTCTCTCCCTCTCTCTCTCTCTATATATGTGTGTGTGTGTGTGTGTGTGTGTGTAAGAAATAAGTAGTCAAACAACTTTGTTTACTTTTATCTTTTGCTTTATCAGTATATTTACAATAAATGTGGCATCTTTGCTTTATCCCTCTTAATAAGATCCTGCTGGTTTTTATTCTATTGGTATAACAGGACCTTGTCAAAGACTTTCTGAAAATCTAAGTACACAATATCCTCTGGATCCCTTGGTCCACATGCTTGTTGACCCCCCAAAGAATTCTAGTAGATTGGTGAGGCATGATTTCCCTTTACAAAAATCAATAATCAACAAATTATGTTCACCCATGTGTCTGACAATTTTGTTCTTCACTATGGTTTCAACCAGTTTGCCTGTTACTGAAGTCAGGCTTACCGGCCTGCAATTGCTGGGATCACCTCTGGAGCCCTTTTTAAAAATTGGCATCACATTAGCTATTCTCCGGTCATTTGATAAACAAGCTGGTTTAAATGATAGGATACAGACTACAATTAGTAGTTCTACAATTTCACATTTGAGTTCCTTCAAAGTATTTCACTGTTGCTATCACCGTCCTAGGCAGGCGGTCAGTAATATATCCCTACTGCTATATTCTTAGGATTAGAGCATGGAATTACTATCCATAGAGATTCTATGGCACAGATTGGTTTATGTAAGATTTCTACTTCATTTGATTCTACGCTTTGTTTCACATGTAGTTCCAGTCCACCACCAGCACAACCTGTTCTGTCCTTCCGATATATTTTGTACCCTGGTATTACTGTGTCCCATTGATTATCCTCATTCCACCAAGTTTGTGTGATGCCTAATATATCAATATCCTCATTTAAAATGAGGCACTCTAGTTCACCCATCTTACTATTTAGACTTCTAGCACTGGTATATAAGCACTTAAAAAACTTGTCACTTTTTACCTGTCTGCCATTACATGATGTAATTGAATGGGACTTTTTTTCATTTGACTGTTTCTGATCAGATCCTACCTGTATTTTATCATCTTCCAACCTCTCCTTCTTACTAGGACTTAGAGAACCTCCATTAATAAATCTTCCTCTCAGGGATGTCGTTGTCCAAACCACATGCTCCTCCGTACCTGTCGTCTTTACCCCAACCCTTAGTTTAAAAACTGCTCTACAACCTTTTTAATGTTAAGTGCCAGCAATCTGGTCCCATTTTGGTTTAGGTGGAGCCAATCCTTCCTGTATAGGCTCCCCTTTCTGAAAAGTTTCCCAAGTTCCTAATAAATAGTAAGCCCTCCTCCCTACATGATTGTGTCATCCACACATTGAGAACCTGCAGTTCTGCTTGTCTAACTGACCCTGCACGTGGAACTGTAAGCATTTCAGAGAATACTACCATGGAGGTCCGGGACTTTAATCTCTTACCTAGCACCGTAAATTTGGCTTCCAGGACCTCTCTCCTATCCTTCCCTTTGTCATTGGTACCTACATTTTCCACAACCACTGGCTCCTCCCCAGCACTACACATAAGTATATCTAAATTGTTGCCCCTTTTTGACCCAAATGGCTAGTCAAAATTCCAGGAGTAGAATTTGGTGGTAACCTGGTATTTAAAGGGAATATACACAGTCCTGTGACTCTGACTGCAGATATAGCCAAGAACAAAAGGTGCAGTTTCTTAGCTTACAGCCCCAAGCCTCTCTAGCTAACAGCCCAAAAGCTCTCTCTAGCTTTTCCCAGGGTCACACTGTGTTTACAGGCTCCAGCCAGGTTTTTTCTTGCCTCTTTTTCCTCTTCCTCTCTCTGTCCTTGTCTGCGATGTCAGTGAGTTTTCTTATGCTTCCACACAGTTCTACCCACAACAATACCCAGCCCAAAAGTTCCTGGGCAGGTTCACAAACACCTTTTGCCTTAGTTGGATCTTATATTTTACAGTTATGTTAATTGAAATGTGAGTTTTACACCTATCAAAGTCAACAGTATACTGCCTATAATGTGCCTGTTTTATGAATAAAGAAAGGACTTCCACAGACATTTAGACTGACTTCCTGCATAACAGACACTAAAATTAAGCAAGTAATTCCTGCATCAAGCCATACATTTTGTTTGAGTTAGATCTTTCTAAAAGACATGCTCTAACATTCACTTAAAAGCTACAAGTGATGGAGAATCCACCACATCCTTATCAAGGTTGTTTCAATGGTTAGTTACCCTCACTGTTGAAGAACAGCCTCTACTTCCAGGCTGAATTTGTCTAGCTTTAGCTTCCAGACATTGGCTCTTACTATATTTTCATTACCTAGATTAAATAGCCCTCTACTATCAGAACTGTTCTACCCAGGTAGTTTCTTATACACCATGACCAAAGTTATCCCTAAACCTTCTCTGTGATTTAAGTAACATAGATTGAGCTTATTTTGTTTCTTACTGTAAGGCAGGTTTTCCAGACCTCATAAATTCTCGTGGCTCTTTTCTGCATCCTTCCAAATGTTGATAATATTTTTGAAGTGTTGACTTCCATTATTCCAGTAATGGTCTTACCAGTGTCTTATACAATGGTAGTACCACCTTCCTACTCCTGTATAAACAGGGAGATATAATATTTCAAATGATTGCCTTAATACCCTTGCCACAGCATCACACTAGGAGCTCATGTTTAGCTTTTTATGTCCTGTGGTGTTACTGTGGCTTTAAGAGAATGAATAGATTCACCAGAGTGTGGGAGCTGACAGTGCAGTTGTTTTAGGTTAGACTGATGGAAGGATCTGACTTAAGATGCTCTGTATGTATGTTATGTATCTTATAAAGACGGTTGAGTTACTAGCAATGAATTATTAATAAAAGTAGCAGATTACTTGAATATCAAACAACACATTGACCATATCTTTTTCACAGCTGCTGCTTTCCAGGGTGCAGTCCCCCATTGAACTCCCAGAGGAATTAAGAACTGGTACAAACCTCCCCAACTTCTGCTGTAAGTCCTAGGCACACCTTTTCAGTCTTGCTTTTGTTCATATAAACCACACATCACAGTGTACATATAATACATTCAATTATAGAAAAGTAGAAAAAATACATGATGATTCTCCATTTAAACTTATTTTAGATGTCTACCATTTAACCAGTTTTAATTTATTTAATATGTACTACATTGATTTAGTATAGAGAATTTTTGTGAACAGAATGTTGTGTAGTACTAAGTCAAATGCCTTACAAACATCCAGCTCTATTGGCTCTGATCCTCCTCCCACAGAAATTAATGGCAAAACTCGTATTGGCTTCAACAGTGTAGAATTAAGCCCATTATATGTCAACATTGTTAACTTTATCAACAGACTTTGTAATCTCAACAAAAATTATATGTTTATTTGACAGGGAGTATTTTGCATAAAATTATGCTGATTAACATTAATTATGCTACCACCTATTAATTTTTCACTGATTGCATCTCATAGTATTTCCATAATTTTGCCCAGGATTGATGTAAGGCTAACTGGACTAACGTTTAGGTCATCCTGTTCATCCATTGTATATATTCACAAAACATTAGCTTTTCTGCTATCCTCTCAAACTTCCACAGTGTTCCAAAATATTCTAAAAAATCAACATTAATGGTTCAGTGAGCTCTTTGGTTAATTCTTTTTAAAAGTATAAGTTATCTCATCCTGATAATTTAAAATGTTTTAATTTTAATACCTTCTGTGGACACTGGTTGTTGAATTAGAAAGCATTAAATTTTCATTGTAATATAAACACATCTAGTTTAGTTCCAAAAAGAGAGTAGAAATATTTATTGACTATTTCTGAATTTTCTGCATATTTATTGATAATTTTGCATCTCTATCTAGTAATAGACTTGTATTCCTAGAAATTTTTTTTGTCCTTGATATATTTTAAATCATTCTTCCGTTTGTCCTTAACCCTACTTGTCATAGATTTTTCACTGATACATTTGGCTTCATTATCAATTATCTGTATTTCATAACTGCCAATTTATAGTTATTGCTATCAACTTTAACCCCCCCCCCAACTTTAACCCCTGTTTTACACATACTTTTTATTGCTCTCTTTATTTTCCTTCTTAATCAAAATGGTTTTCTAACCAAAATATTCTTTCTTCATGATTGTAGATTTATATATGTTTGACATTCTTGGAAATGGAAGAACTTTACTGGATTCCCAGTCTGGCACATTTCATGTGCATCACATTCGATCCAAATAGAGGTGGGTCAAAAACAGATCTCTTTTCCTTTTCCTAAAATTCTGATATAATAAGGGAGTGAATTAAAGGGAATTCGATCTGAACCACCTATATTAGTTTCATTACATTCCAAGCCAAAACCACCATTTCTTTGCCCTGGTTTGGCATTACCCAAATTCTATCCTTGTCCATGTATTTTGAATTTCCACCATGCCATGATCGTGGAGAGACCTTTTCTAGATAGGAGGCAGGAGGCACTACTTATGCTGTTGGTCTCCTACTCCCAGAAGAATGATGTTGGCAGAGTTGGTAATCACCATCCCCCAAAAATTCTGACTAAGGAAGATGGACATCCTGCCACCACTGCAAGATGGTGGAATGGGGGTACTGGTAGCAAGATCACCTGCCAAATACTACAAAAGTTTGCATATTTTAAATGGTATTCCTCTTCTACTAGTAGATGCAAGGAGAGTGTTACCATGTTTTTCAGTTTAAGGATACATCTACACTGCACACTTCTTACACTGGTGTGTAGAGTACGTACACTACACACATCCCACCACAGCTATGCATAGCAGTGTAGATGTTGAGGCACTGCTTTAGGCGAGTAAAGACACATGTGAGCCCTGTGGGTATGTACCCTACATGGCTCTCTACATGCCCAAGCAGTGCTTCCCCTGTCTACACTGCTATTTTTAGCAGTATAGTGTAGAACCTTTCCCTGCCATAGGTAAAGACTTGGCATCAGGAAAAGACTCTGGCAGCGTCTTGCTGCTGAAGCCTTTTCCTGTTGCCTCTCTCTTATAAAAGGCTTTCACTGACATGTGTGGACACAGCCTGCTTTTCGCTGCAGCATGTAGCTACATGTACCCTACACACTGCTACCAGTGGTGTGCAGTGTAGAAATAGCCTAAAAGTAACAAGGAAGTAGTGGAAACTGAAAGCATCAGATATATTATTTTTTTTTCCTTAGCTCAAAAATCCCAAACCAAAACATGATTGATGAAGTTTTGCTAAACTAAAACAGTTCTGGCTCATTTCCACACAGAACAATTTGGAAAGCCCAACAATCATAGAATCATAGAATTGTAACACTGGAAGGGACCTTAATAGGTTATCTAGTCCAGTCCCCTGCACTGAGGCAGCACTAAGTATTATCTAGATCACCCAAGATAGGTGCTTGTCTAACTTGTTCTTAAAAACTTCTAATGATGGAGATTCCACAACATCCCTATGTAGTTTGTTCCAGAGCTTAAATACCCTTACAGTTATGAAGTTTTTCGCAATGTCTAACCTAAGTCTCCCTTCCTGCAATTTAAGCCAATTAACCAGTCAGGGCAGGACAAGAAGTAAGGAAAACAATTTATTATCCCACTCTTTATAATTTCATAACAACTTTTACATAGTTAAAAACTGTTATCATGGCCTTGCTCAATCTTCTCTCCACACTAAACAACCCCCCCCTTTTTTTTCCAATCTTTCCTCATAGGTCATGATTTCTAGACCTGTAATCATTTGTGTTGCCCTCCTCTGGACTTTCTCCAATTTATCTACATCTTTCCTGAAGTGTGGTGTCCAGAACTGGACACAGTATTCCAGTTAGGGCCTTATCGGTGCTGAACAGTGTGGAAGAATTATTTCTCATGTCTTGCTTACATCACTCCTGCTAATATATCCCAGAATGATGTTTGATTTTTTTGCAACTTGATTACATTGTTGACTCATATTTAGTTTGACCCACTATAACCCCCAAATCCTTTTCTACAGTATTCCTTCCTAGGCAGCTATTTCTCATTTTGCGATTGATAATTCCTTCTAAGTGTAATACTTTGCATTTGTCCTTATTTAATTTTGTCCTACTTGTTTCAGACCATCTCTCCAGTTTGTCAAGATCATTTTGAATTCTAATCCTGTCCTCCAAAGTGCTTGCCACCCCTCCAAACTTGGTACTGTCCACAAACTTTATAAGTGTACTCTCTGTGCCATTATCCAAATCATTTATGAAGATATTGAATAGAACTGGGCCCAGGACAGATCTCTGCAGGACCCACTCCATATGAGCATTCAGCTTGAAGGTGAACCATTGAACTACTCTGAATATTAGTTTGGTTTAACATGATTTGTTCTTGACAAATCCATGTTGATTATTACCTGACACCTTATTACGTTCTAGGTGCTTACAAATTGATTGTTTCTTTGTGCTATTATCTTTCTGGGTACCAAAGTTAAACTGACTGGTCTGTAATTCCCTGGGTTGTCTTTATTTCCCTTTTTATAGATAGGTACCATATTTGCCCTTTTTTCAGTCCTCTGGAAAATGTGTGGCTACAGGACTACTGATGGGATTCCAGATCTCCTCTGTTTGTTTAATTCACAGGAAATATACAGAATGCCTTTCTATAACAAAGGTGCAGGACAAGGACTTTCTGTATTATCTTAATGTGTATTTGTAGAGTGTTCAGAACAATGGAACCCTGGTTCTCCTAGGGGTCTTTGGGTGCTACCATAATATTAATCAGTACTACTAAACAACACTACTAATAAGATCATGTAATAGAAATTAGAGACAGAAATATATATTAGCACATCTAGTACAAAAGACGGTCTCTACAGTATATTTTATTAATGTTTTATGTAGTCCATAATTAATATTGTGCATTCTCAGAGATTCTAAATTTCATCTTTACAATTTACTGTCCATGAAGTACCTGTATTGCTACTGAGCTTAACATCTGAGACTTCCCTGAAGATACAAGATAGTGAAGTTTAAAAAATAAACAAACAAAAAGGTATCAAACAAGCTCTTTCTTTTCTTTGTGGCAGAAACTCTGAATGACAAACACTAGATCTTAGTCGAAGTTTCATCACTGTTTTTGTTTTGTTTTATATAAAAGAAGCTAATACTGGAGCTATTACTTTATGAGGTTGTATGGTATGAAGATCTGTGTTACATGCAAGTATCACTCCTGCCAAAGTTGTATTGAAATGTGAGGTAGAAACATGATTGTGTAACCCTTCAGCCAGGTGGAGCTAGAACAACCAGATCCTGGTTCAATATCTAGGGGTTTCTTTCCATCAGTACAAAACAGAACTGGCTTGAGCCCCCACCCAGTAACCTGGGGAAATTACATACCACCCTGGGCACCTCTGAGAGGCAATACTTCCCCACTTCCAAGCACAGAGTCTGAGTGTAGAAAAGAAACTTTTAATAAAAGGAGGGAAGTAACTCTGAGTTAATTTGGGAAAACACCACAAACAGGGTTCATAAACATAAATCAGTAGTAAAAGACCCACCACCAAGTAGGTTGGACAGTGTCCTTTTCCCCTCAGGTTCTTAACTCCAGCAACACAAAAGTCCCTTTCACATGCCCGACCCTTCTCTGCACCCCACTCACAGTTGCTGTCTTTGGTCAGTGCAGACCCAGAGTTCAGAGGTGCATCTGCACAGTTCACCTCCCAACCTAGGTGGGGGTAAACAGGCATCTTACTCGCTCTGCTAGCCACTCACCAGCCACCTGCTCACTGCTCTCTCCACACCCCTCCACCAGCCACTCTGCTGGCCGCTCATCGCACTTCTGTGCCACCACCCTGCTGGCCTTTCATCAGACCTCTTTGCCACCACCCTGCTGGCTGTCAGTCACCTTCTGCCTCTCTGCTGTGACCTATGCACATCAGGCTCTCAGTGATTTTCAGCTCTTTTGCAGGCTGGCCAAAAACACTGCCCCATCTCAAATGATTTCACCTCTTAGCAGGCAGGGCAGAAACACAGTTCTACCACAACTGTTTTCAGCTCTGATTGAGCAATTAAAATAACAAGAGATTCCTAATAAAGCCTATTTAGCTCTATTCTTCAAACAATTGGGAAGAACAGGTTAAGCCAGTATAGAGAGGACCCCGGGGGGGGGGGGGAGGGGCATTGTGCTACCACCTGACCAGCACACTGGGATTTCTGTCCCCATCCCCTCTTGCTTTCATAGGGCTCTGACATTGGAGCCCCTGCTTAATGATGTTCTTTCAACGGAGGGTGCCCCACCTCATTTGGGACAGTCCTGCTTTTCTGTATTGCTACAATAATTACAACATTGGTAACCATATTTCACTACCCCTGCATTCAAGTACTAAGGTCATTTGTACCCAACACCAGCCAAAGTTGATCCTTTGACACAGCTGTAAATGATGAATATGTAAACAGAGCAGGAGCAACCTGTATTGACATAAACACCCCCATAGTCTCTTCCCCTCCCATCTAGCTGTCAGGGAAGCATTCATTTGACCCTGTTTACAACTGACATTTAACTTCCTTAGTTCATTTCTGCAATTTTATTTTTAATCGGTAGATTAGAATTAAATCTTTTTTTCTAAGCAAACTATATTCAGAAGTTTGCAAAGGTTATTTTGAATTTTTGTTTAGTATTAGCATCAGATCTAATGTACCAGAGCCGGTATAGGTAATGACACTGTAGTCTTATAATTTTTTTCCCCCGTGCTGCTTTTTAGAAGGTAAATAAAAAACATGTTTTCCCCATTTCCATTAATACAAAGGAGAAAAATAAACAGTGGTAATGCAGTAGCTTAAGTGGCCCTTCATGAACAAAGGCATCTACAGGATCTCAAGCAGAAGAGACCAATTATGACTGAAGATAATAAATATTCCACCAATTCTTTGTGCCTAGCGTAAGAGTACTGTGGATAATATTTGTGGTAGGGATGAATTTAGTTTTCTGAGATTAAAGGGATCCCTAATTTTGGTACAAATGTGAGCACTGACCAAAATCTGAGCTAATAATGAGCCTGGTGCAAAGTCAGCTAAAATCCACAACTCACATTGGTTTCAAAGGCCTTTGCAGTAAGCCCAAATGTGGGTGAGATTCTGCAGTCCTTACTCAGGCAAAACTCCCATTTGATCTTTGAGATATCACTCTAAATATATGTAACTAGAGAGAAATAGTATAACAAGAAATGCTGCACTTTGATAAGAACATTACAGAGATGAAAGAGAAAATATATTTAATTTTCTGTGCAATTCCAAAAAAAAAAAAATCTGTTGTCTAAAATATACAAAACACATAATGGACTTCCATTAGTTGCTTGGCAACATATTTTTTTGATGTTCTGCTTTTGAATTTCGTATTGATGAATTAATTTAAAAACAAATTCTTCAAGGACCCTTTCAAGCCTACACTTGAATGCTTTAATTTGAAAATATACACTTCATTGGGGATTTGGCCAAAACTATTGTCAAATTAGGAGATTAAAAATATATAAATTGCCTGATAGTGTATATCATTATTTATTCCCTGATCCTCCAAACACTTCAGCATATGCGCAACTTTATTCCTATTAGAGTCAGGACCTTACAGCTTATAATAATGGGACATTAGGTGAACCTCAGAATTAAGAATTCATTATATGAGTCTTAATTCTAGACCCTAGCAATTGGTGTTAATACCACTACAAACCCCACCATTACTTGACACTCTACTTGGAAGTCTCAACAAAGACCAAGAATAATATGGACATGCAGACTGAACTACCCTCTCACAACTCACAACAGAATTGCAGGGCATATTCCCAGGCAGTATGAGAAATCTTGCTCTGCCATGGTCCATTCTGTATCTGTTCTATATTTTTTCTGGTTTTACTATTTCCTCATCATTCTAATGATTTTTTTATAATTATTTTTAAATCAAACCACCCCATTACATCATTTTTAAAATCACCGTGATAGAGTAAAGCATGCCTAATAAAATACCATACCATTTTGTTCCCACAGGGCAGCATGATATAAAAATGTTTCTAAGAATGAAGTCCAAGGTCAATAACATTTCCCGGTCCTAAAGTTGGTAACTAGAGATGATGGGTGAGAAAAACAATTACACATTACAGAGATTAATTGGAAATACTTACATAAGTGGAGAATTAGAAAGAAAATTTATACAGCTTTCAAAAGAGATAAATTATAAAATATATAGTGAGCTAAATAATAATGTTGCTTTAGTAACTCAGAACATTAATATACTTTACATTGGCTAAGTATGCAAGGATCCCACTTAGTTGTCTGCTGTTGATATCGCATATTAGGGCAATTTTTCATCAATAAGAATAATTAGCCCAATTAAAATTCAAGGGAACTATAACTTATTTCTAGCAATATGCTTTAGAATGATGATCCACTACAAAATCTATAACTCCAAATGGTTGCCAGGTAAGAAACTCAATAGAGTAGATAAAAGCCATGTATCTTCTATCGTTAAGTCATTTTGGATATATGAAAAACATACTGAATCTGAGAAGGAGTTTAAATATTACAGTGGACATTGTGATTCATGCCTTATTGTATATAGTCAAAAGGAATTCAAAACAGTTCTAATCATATTATATTAAAATTAGGGCTGTCGATTAATCGCAGTTAACTCATGCGATTAACTCAAAAAATTAATTGCGATTAAAAAATTAATAGTGATTAATTGCAGTTTTAATCACATTGTTAAATAATAGAATACCAATTGAAATTTATTAAATATTTTGGATGTTTTTCTACATTTTCATATATATTGTATTCTGTGTTGTAATTGAAATCAAAGTGCATATTGTTTTTGATTACAAATATTTGCACTGTAAAAATGATAAACAAAAGAAATAGTATTTTTCAATTCACCTCATACAAGTGCAATCTCTTTGTCTTGAAAGTGCAATTTACACATATAGATTTTTTTTTTGTTACATAACTGGACTCAAAAACAAAACAATGTAAAACTTTAGCACCTACAAGTTCACTCAGTCCTATTTCTTGTTCAGCCAATTGCTAAGACAAACAAGTTTGTTTATATTTACAGGAGATAATGCTGCCCTATTTTTATTTACAATGTCACCAGAAAGTGAGAACAGGCATTTGCATGGCACTTTTGTAGCCGGCACTGCAAGGTATTTACGTGTCAGATATGCTAAACATTCGTATGCCCCTTCATGCTTTGACCACCATTTCAGGGGACGTGCTTCCATGCTGATGACGCTCGTTTAAAAAACATGCTTTAATTAAATTTGTGACTGAACTCCTTGGGGGAAAATTGTATGTCCCCTGCTCTGTTTTACCCATATTCTGCCATATATTTCATGTTAGAGCAGTCTCGGATGTTGTTCATTTTAAGAATACTTTCACTGCAGATTTGACAAAACACAAAGAAGGTACCAATGGAGATTTCTAAAGATAGCTACAGCACTTGACCCAAGGTTTAAGAATCTGAAGTGCCTTCCAAAATCTGAGAGGACGAGGTGTAGAGCATGCTTTCAGAAGCCTTAAAAGAGCAACACTACAGAAATTACAGAACACGAACCACCACAAAAAAAAAATCAACCTTCTTCTGGTGGCATCTGACTCAGATAATGAAAGTGAACATGCATTGGTCTGCACTGCTTTGGATTGTTATTGAGCAGAACCCGTCATCAGCATGGACGCATGTTCCCTGGAATGGTGGTTGAAGCATGAAGGGACATATGAATCTTTAGTGCATCTGGCATGTAAATATCTTGCGATGCCTCCTACAACAGTGCCATGAGAATGCCTGTTCTCACTTTCAGGTGACACTGTCAATAAGAAGCGGGCAGCATTATCTCCTGCAAATATAACCAAACTTGTTTGTCTGAGCGATTGGTTGAACAAGAAGCAGGACTGAATGAAATTGTAGTCTCTAAAATTGTACATTGTTTTATTTTTGAGTGCAGTTTTTTTGTACATAATTCTGCATTTGTAAGTTCAACTTTCATGATAAAGAGACTGAACTACAGTACTTGTAGTAGGTGAATTGAAAATACTATTTCTTTTGTTTTTTTTATAGTGCAAATACTTGCAATCAAAAAGATATATAAAGTGAGCACTGTACACTTTGTATTTTGTGTTGTAATTTAAATCAATATATTTGAAAATGTAGAAAATGTCCAAAAATATTTAAATAAATGGTATTCTATTATTGTTTAACATTGTGATTAATCATGCAATTAATTGTGATAATTTTTTAATCACTTGATAGCCCTAATTAAAATGTAAATATCAAGTTTTACAGTAAGTAGTTTGCTCCCACCCCTCTATAATTTTATGTATAATTCTTAAGTGACATCCATAAAAAAGAAAACTACTCATTAAAGATTTGATCCTACTCCCATTAAAGTCAATGATGTGGGATTAGGCTGACTAGGACAAACATTTGTGAATATATAAATTCACAGAATAAAGCTTAAATAGTTTTGACAATCATAAGATATTCATTATATTAGTGTTTTATATATAAAAAATGAAAAAAATATAAATATAAAAACATGAGAAGGAACCATAAATAATCCTATAAAAATCAAATCCAAAAATTATGGAAAATCCCCATAAATATCAATCGCATACCATAGCTGCTATATAGAAAGAGAAACCTGTAACATACTGTAGTCAATGCTGCTTCAGTTCAGAATATGTATTGTATAAAACACAATATATACATCTAGAGAAATGCCCAGCCAAAGGAAACTAAAAGGATTAAAAAAAAAATCTTAGGAGTTAAAAAAATCAGGTCTATTGAAAAAGTCATTTAAATAAGACCAAAACATTTCATTTTGATTTCTTTTAAAATTTTGAAATAAAAAAAAATGAATCAAAATTTATTTCAAGATGAAAAATTGAAATAGTCCATTCTGAAAATGTCAAATGGAACATTTTGACATTTTCAAAACACCGTTTTTGTTTTTTTTCCCTTCAAAGTGAAATTTTATTTAAATTGACAAATTCCTACAGAAAGTTTTGGTTTCTGATGGAAAAAGTTCCACTGGAACATTTTTGACCAACTTTAATTTTGACGTCCAGAAAGCCTTGGACAGTCTCTTACACAAGTCTACTAAAGAGACAAAGTTGTCATGGGATAAGGGGTAACAACCTGGATTAGAATTTGGCTAGGAGACAGGTGGAAAAGTAAGAATATTCAGCAAGACTAAAGTTAACAGTCAGGTGTTGTAAGGCCCTTATGAATAGTAACATTGCATATTTTGATGGCATCACACTCACTTCATGCTAAAGTTTCTTTTTAATTTTTGGATGAATGGCATCCAATCCCAGTGATGTGTTGTGGTTTAATATCTCAGTTTGTTCTAGCACCTCCTCCTCAGATACCTCAATCTGACACTGCCTCAGCTTTATTATCTGAAAGAGTAGGGGCAGGATACGAGTCTCATTGACATCATCTGTGATGAAGGCTGTCTCAAATATATTATTTTGCCTCTCTGCAATGTCCTTAAAACTCTTTAATTGCTCCCTTCACTTCCTAGAAAACCATCAGACCAATTTTTTTTACTAGCTTTCTGCTTCTGATATATTTAAAGAATTTCTTGTTTGTTTTGTATGTTTTTAGTTAATTGTTCTTCTTGGTCCCCCAGGCCTAATTTCCACATTATTTGTAAGTGTTACATTTTACATCCATTCCTTTCCTGTAGCTTTCATTTTGGTAAGGATTCCTGTTCAGTTCAAATAAACTCCTGTACCTTGTTATTTTACTATATTATATTTCCCTCCTTTGCCTTCCTGTTTTGTTTAGGGATATACATACGTTCTGTGACTCAATTATAGGATTATTAATCACCTTTATGCTGAGCCTTAGGGCATGGAGACGTAGTGCACAGCAAAACAGGGCACTGTAGATTCACCTCCTGTCTTTTTATTCACTAGGGCTATGGGTACGCAGCCCCGCAGTTTGGACTAAGGAGGTATGAATTGCAGTGAATACTAGCATTCTGCGCTGTAACTCCACTGGTAGGCAGTTCTGGCATGAACTAAAAGCTACATACTTTGTATTAATGTAGTCTTCTTTAAACAGGGCTATGTTAATGCAAATCAGGTACCTTTCAGTCCTCACTCACACATGAGATAGTTACAGTGCAGAATGCTAGTACAGGGCCGCCTGGGAGGGGGGGGAAAGTGGGGCAATTTGCCCCAGGCCCCGGGCCCCTCAGGGGCTCCCACGAGAATGTCGAAGGCTCCCCCCACCTCCACCTCCACCTTCGCCTTCCCCCATCCCCCAGTGCCTCAGCGCGCCGTGTCCAGGAGCGGCCCTGGACAGCACTGCAGTGGCGTGGCTTGGGTGGGGCCTGAGGTCCTCCTGCTCGGAGCCGCATGGTAAGGGGGCGGAGCTGCGAGCTCCGGTGGGCCGAGCGGCAAGAGCTCCTGGACGCAGCTCACTGAGGCTCTGGGAGAGGGAGGAGGCGGGGGAAGTGGCATGGTAAGCCCCTCTGAGCCAGGCACCGCCCCCAGCCCTGACCCCCAGCTCCGAGCCCAGCCCCTCTGAGCCGGGCACCCAACTCCATCCCCCCACAGCCCTGACCCCCACTTCCGAGCTCAGCCCCTCTGAACCGGACACCCCCCCGACCCCATCCCCACCAGCTCTGACCCCCAGCTCCGAGCCCAGCCCCTCTGAACCGGATACCCCCTGACCCCAGCCCCCCCACAACCCTGATCCCCAGCTCTGAGCCCAGACCCTCTGAGCCGGGAACCCCCGACCCAGAGCCCAGCTCCCCACCCAGCCCTGGGCAACAGTAGCACCACCCCCACACAGCGACAGCCCATTAGCACCAACCATCACCATCACCCAGCGACAGCCCATTATGTAATTGCAAATGTATACATTCCATTAAAGCATTTAATGTTTTTAAATAATATATTTCGTGTATTTTCAAATTTTTAAAAATTAATTTTTGAATGTATTTCACTGGTTATTTTTTACATTTCCAAATACATGTTACTATAGTATTGCAACTTTTTTTTATGGAAGGGGCCCCTGAAATTGCTTTGCCCCAGGCCCCCGGAATCCTCTGGGTGGCCCTGGCCTGGGGTGGGGTGTAATAGGACCTCAAGGTCTCCCATAAGGAGCCACAAAGACTAAGTACACCCCAACACACTGTGCCTCTCCAAACAATTCATAAAACATTTCATGAACTTGAAAAAATTCTTTCTGAGTCATGTGAATGATTAAATTTCAATGAAATAAACAACTCCCTTTAATGTATGTTACTCTTTAGAATCTCCTCTATTTCTGCTTACCTGTACACATAAAAAGCAAAATACATTCATTCCTTTAGTCTACAACTTTTATGGTTTTCTTCAGGCTTAGTGACGGGTAAATTTCAAAAGATGCAGAGCTTTGATTTGATTATTGAATGTTTATAAATTAAATGTATAGGAGTGTTGTAAGCAAGACACGAGAAGTAATTCTTTCACTCTACTCCATGCTGATTAGGCCTCAACTGGAGAATTGTGTCCTGTTTTGGGCGGCACATTTCAGGAAAGCTGTGGACAAATTGGAGAAAGGCCAGAGAAGAGCAACAAAAATGATTCAAGTCTAGAAAACATGACCTATGAGGAAAGATTGAAAAAACTGGGTTTCTTTAGTCTGGAGAGGAGAAGACTGTGCGGGACATGATAACAATTTTCAACTACATAAAAAGTTGTTACAAGGAGGAGGGTGAAAAATTATTCTCCTTAACTTCTGAGGATAGGACAAGAAGCAATGGGCTTAAATTGCAGCAAGGGTGGTTTAGGTTGGACATTAGGAAAAACCTTTCTAACCGTCAGGTTAGCACTGGTTAAGCACTGGAGTAAATTGCCTAGGGAGATTGTGGAATCTCCATCACTGGGGATTTTTAAGAGCAGGTTAGACAAACACCTGTCAGGGATTGTCTAAATAATACTTAGTCCTGACATGAGTGCTTCGAGGTCCCTCTCAGTCCTATGATTCTGTGATTCTATCTGAACTTCTGTAGATACAGGAGGACATGAAAAACTGCAGAAAATAAAAAATAAAAATAAAAATGGAAGGATGGAGTTAACCTTGAGTTTGGTTTGAGCTTTTAGGTGAATATTTGGGTCAATTGTTTTTTTCAGATGTATCAATTCATCCATCCACAATAATAATCTAACTTCACTAATTTGATTCTGCCAACTACAGTGATGATTTCTTAATATGTAGCAGTACATGATCATTCCTACTTTTCCATTTGTGAACACACCAAAAAAGTTTGATACAGCACCAACCAAAATATTAGTGACTGATTATATTTCAATATTGTTGTGTCAGTAAAGCACTGATGGTTTGGAATGTCTGATTAATAAATTATGACAAAGTGTGCATTATTAGGTAATAATTCATGCTTATGTGAACTATTCAGGTTATGAAATGTCTATTTCTAAATCATCATCTCTTTAGATTTTACTGTGATTGGTTGCTTAGGGCCTGATCCAAAGTCTGTTGGAGTACATGAAAATACCTCTATTGATTTTAATGGTCTTGGGATAATCCCTTAGGCCATATAGTGGATTACCTCTAGAGATGAGTTTAAATCCTTAATCTCCAATATATGTTTCTGGATATCAAATTCATTACAAAATTTGGTTCTAGTCAACACTGAAGCCGATGTTCATTAGAAATTTAGGAATGGATAAGAAGTAAGGTTTTTAATTGTGTAGGTTTTTGTTGTTTTGTGCTTTAGTTATCACACATTTCATGTAACTTCTCAAATGTAATTCCTGTTTCACACAAATGATGTGCCTGCAGTTTATATGGTCATTTATGCCTTGGCCCACCAAAGTGCTTAAGCATCTGCTTAACTTCAAGTATGAGAGTAGTCCAAATGACTTGCAATGCTTAGGCATATTACTAGATTGGGCCCTTATTCCTGTGTATATGGATGCAAAACACAGCTAATATAATTAGCTGAACAGGGCATGATCACAGAACTGATTTAATCTCACGTCATAATTAATTATAATAGCCACATCACAGTACCCCAGTATTCCTACAATCATGCAATATGTGACCTTACCACATGCAATCTGATGCAGCTGAAAGTGTCGTCTGCTCTCTGAGCCATGCAACCTGCAGAATACCATCAATGCTTTTTTCACAGCAGCAACTATCAAGTGGAAAGGAGACTTATTACAAAGGGAATCATACTCCAGCTACATGTTTGTGTAATGCAGATGCTCAAGAAGCAAAAGTTTGTGAAATTGAGCTCCTCTGGACAGATCTTGGCTGGATCTCTGGCCCCTCTGCTCTGCTCTGGGCAGCTGAGGACTTCTTCAGTGTGAAGGAGTCTTCAGCTGGTGTAGAGGCTATGTGTAGGAGCTTTGAGTAGTAACCAAAGTTACCCATAGTGTTGCATGGTGGGAATCATTATGTAGTTAGCCTTATCAGCAGTAGCACATGGCTTGCAGTTGGAGCCAGGCAAGCAAGTGTTTACTGTTACTTTAAAGAGTCTCCAGTATCATCTCTTATGTTATAATAGCAAGTTGGCAACAACTATTACACTACTTAGCCGGCAGAGTGCTTGGGATGATAGGTGGCATGACTGGAGTGTGCTGTGCTCCAGTGAAATGAGGCCAGTACGACAGCCTCTGTGGGGCTGCGACAAACCAGCTTCCAGATGTCTGGGGAAGTAAAGATGTCATAAAGCTTTGAGGAGCTGTCAAAAAAGGCTCTTGCACAGATGAGGCTCTGGCCTTCTTTCTTGGACTTCTATTTTCAGAGCAGGCAGAACATGATTGCATCAATATGTACAGGGCCAGCCTGGAGAGGAAGTTTAGCAATAGAATTAGAAATTGATACGTGTTCCTGTGAAATATGTCAGTTTAGATGAAGCTGCATTTTCCTATGGAAAACTGTTCCACTAAATTTTTTTTTGACCAGATCTACTTGACCAAACCACTCTACTTCCAAATCACACCCAGTATGCATGCACATTCTATTGGCTAGTAGCACTGGCATTGTGCTCACAAACATGAACTATTCATTTCAAACCACCATGTGTCCAAATGGGGCAGATAGGAATGATCACTTTTCTGACTCCTGGTTGCTAACAGAGATTTCCTTTTAATTCAAATGGTGAGAAACCTGTGCTTTTGCAGCAAGAGGCACCCTGAGCCCTCTGTCAACATGAAGTTCTGAGTTATCATGTGCAGCAAATTAAGAACTGTCAAGACCTAACTGTGGCCATGGCTGCATTTCAGTAGTAAAGAATACATTTGGCTCTTAGAGCCAGGGCACAACAGAGAGCATCGAGGAAAGATGGCACGTTAACAAAACCAGTGATGACTGGAAGAATTATTCCTCCAGAGTCCAAGAGCAGTCAGACACCGGCAGGGGCACTCAGAAGAATGTGGTGTATTTGAAAACTGGGTTAGAATTGTAGGATGTCACTTTAATTTGTAAGGAATTTCCTGGTCCTGCCTGCAGGCTAGATCACTCTGTAGGAAAGCATGTCTGTCTGGAAAGAGCCAGCTTACAGCAAGATGGAATGAGTTGTGCCTCACCTCCTTAGGGAGCAGCCTGCTTCCCCTCTCTCTGTTCTTGGTTCTTGTGTGCTAATGTTTGGGATTTTAAGAAATAAAGTAGTGTTACACTGCAACCTCTCTAAAAGAGTATTTGATGTTTTTACCCCAGATGGTATGCCATGGACATAGCAGTGGCTATATCTGTAGAAAGGGTGCAGCATACGTTCAGTGCTCTCTCACAGCACAGTCCTCTTATACTTTGCCAGCACACAAGTGGCTTCAGTGCTGTGGCCATGCCATTAACCCCCCATCCCGCACAGACACATCCCCTGAGGGCCACTGAGCACTGCTACTGGTGTTAGCAAGGTGCTGCTTCTCTCCACCACACTCAAAATTAGGCTTCATGCAACTCTAATGGACAGTCTCAAGTACTTTTTTTGAATACGCCAAACATTTGAAAGGTATATCTCATGGATTGTCTATTGCCAAATTAGCACTAGTTAGCATATGTAAGATAATTTTATTTAGAAGATGTTAGATTCACATCATGTGCAACTCTATTCAGTGTGATGTCAATATGGAGGGAAAATATTAAAATTCATAGAGGATTATTCAGTCAATCTTTGAATAAATTACGTTCAACTCTGTTTCCATAAATCAGAATGCATTATTTATTTTTACATGTGTTTGTCAAATTTTACAATGAATAATTTATTCTTTTGATAGTATTTGACCTATTTAGCATTTCATTAAGTGTAAATCAATATGTACATACTGAGATAGGAATACTGGAGTAACACATTTTTTTCTGCTTATGGACTACATGGTATGTTTGGTTTTTTAAAATGAAGCCTTTATTTAGGAAGTTTTAACAGATTTGCCAATCCTAGCCATATAAGTATCAGAAACAATACAATAGTCATTGCAAGAATGAACTTTTGTTTAGAGAAACATTATACAGTAATATCACAAGAGCTCTCTGTTTAATAGGGTCTTACCATGTTACAGAGTGAGTGTCTTTGCACTACCCAGGACATCATTTTTAGTGATTTTATTAAATTGAATGAATTCTCTGAATACACATTTTATAAACCAGGCATGTCTATCAAATGTTAATATTCCGAAAAATTGGACAGGTGTACTTTTTCATGATTTTGTCACAGCATTTGGTGATGAAAGTCATAGCGAATGTATACATATATTAATGCATAATAATATCTAGGGATGAAAATAGATTATATGAATTATCAGGGTTTTTGGTTAAAAAAAAGTTAATGCTCGGTGTTGCAATAATTTCTCTTGGGAGCTTTGTATTCCTCCCCAATTATTCCTGACCCCTTAATTTTCTCTCTCATTCTATCTCTAATCTAAATTAACCCAACAAATTCTATGCTCTGAATATCCTCTGTTCCTTCACAAATACTAGCCCCCAAACCTGCACATAGACCTTGTTCCCCCTATTCCTACCCTTGAATTCCTTAACCAATCACCACTGCCCCCAGGACATCTGTCCTTCCTAGGATCTCCTTGTTGTTCATGGCATTACCAATGGTAGCCCAGGATCTCTTTATCCCCTCTCCAGGATGCCTCTCATTCCCTGTCCCTGTCCCTGTCCACACCTATGGTATCCATTTAACTCTTAAATCTCTGCCCATGTCTACCCTCAATTCCTGTTCCTTACTCCCCAGCATGCCAATTTTCTCTCCTTGCACTGTAATTGTGTCCCCACTAGGGTCACTTCCCCATCCTCCACTCCCCAGGCTCGCTGTTCCTATGCTCCATTCTCTAGATTCCTTCCTCCATCTCCTGCTAGAGTCACCGTTCCCATCCCACACTCTGCAGAGTCACTGTCCATGTTCTAACTCCCCAGCATCTGTTCTCCCTCCCCACTTTTATGTCTTCCCTAGATTCAATGTAGCTATGTCCCAGTTCCTAGATTCCTGGACTTTCTATCACTAATAGCACCTTCCCTAACCTCTCTTTGCCAGTGTCACTTTGCAAGTCTCCCAGTTTAGAATTTCTGTGACCCATTACCATAGTGTCTCTGTGTCTCACTTACTTCAGTGGTCACTCTCCCTCCTGCCCCCAACTCCCCAGAGTCTCTCAAAGTTAGTGGAGGACAGGTCTTTCCATTTCCCTTTGTAATTGCACCTGCGCTAGTGGTCTCTGTTTTTTCTCACTGTTCTATATCATTCTTGATCCCACAACAGGAATCAAAGAGCCCGCATTGCCACAAATCAATCTTTCCCCCAATCCACCCACCATCCACACCTAGTTGTGTCTTCAACTTACACTTACTTAGTTTCTCTTGTGTCACTGACAATTCAGGCAGTCCAGTTCCTTCACTGATTAGTCACTCACTAATTGTGGTACTTCTTCCCACATGATGTCAGTACATACAAAACTCTGTTACTGTTAGTAACAGTACTGGTCCAAGCCTGGATAAAAGAGGACTCTGCTGTTGGGTTTGCGACCCACTCAGGTAATACCTTGCTTCAACAGAAACAGCTGTATCTCCTACTGCTGATGTAAAATAGACAGTGAGGTTAAATAACTTACTTAAGACCACAGGAGAAATCGGGGTTGAAGCCACGGGAGTCTCTAGCTCCCAGCCTCATGCCTAATGCACTAGACTACAATTACTGTCATCAGCCAAACTTCCTAGACCTTCCCAATATCCTCTTGCAAATGGTTTGCATTAGTGAACTGATGATGTCTGAAACCATATGGGATTCTACACAAGCCCTAATTAAAATTAATTGTTCCATGAATAATTAATGTTTACTCTGAATTTTGCTGGCTCCAGTACTAGGGAGATACAAAACAATTGCCTTTGTTTAAAAATCAAGTTACATTTTTAACCTCCGAAATTAAATGTTGTTCTGGAGAAGAGTAGGATGTGCCAAATCTACTTTATATGGAATCATACTCTATCAAATACCAACATCAGGCAGTTTGATAGGATAGTAAGATAGGTCATATATTTTGTTCAGAAAAAATGTCTTATTTATTCCAGTGATGCTTTAAAGAATAATAAATAACTACATAAAAATGGAAATGCACAGACCATCCATGTAATGCAGGGGTCGGCAATGTTTGGCACGCGGCTCGGCAGGGTAAGCACCCTGGCAGGCCGGGCCAGTTTATTTACCTGCTGACGCGGCAGGTTCGGCCGATCACGGCCCCCACTGGCCGCGGTTCGCCGTCCCGGGCCAATGGGGGCGGCGGGAAGCCGCGGTCAGCACATTGCTCGCCCGTACCGCTTCCCGCCGCCCCGTGCCAAACATTGCTGACCCCTGATGTAATGTAAGACATCTTCTGCCCCCACAATATATCTGATTGAATATGTCTATTTTGCATGAGTCCTTAGATAGGAATGATGCTGTATCATCCCACTGCACTGCAGTAACCTTCAGAAGGTTAACCAGGTTCTTCTCTGCAAAGCACTAGGGTGGCACTGGTGCTAGCTGTGCTTGGTCACTTCAACGTCCACACAGGTGACAATGCTACTGGGTAGACATGGAATTTCTTGGCTGCCATAGGATAGTCCTCAGATACTTTGTAGCTCAACTCTTACATCTAACAACACTTTAAATATGGTGTTCAGATTGTAATTCAGGGATCTGGCACTCATCTATCTATCTAGGTGCCAATATAGCCCTCATTGCCTTTCTGTTGTTATCAACAACAGAATACAATTGTATACATCAATTGTATAGTCAATTGCTTGACCATACTTTGGTTCAGTATGAAATATATTCAAGAGACCAAATAATCAATATCAGGCAGGTTTATTGCTAAAAGTCAATAATAATATAGTACAAGACAAAAGTTCAATACAATATCAGTTTCTTGGATGCTGTCTTGTGCAGCATTGTTAAGTTTACCTTACACAGAATATGTGGTCCCAAAGTTACACATTGGTGATATTTATAGGTGATAGTTTTTTACATGTCATTGAAATCCAATCCACCAGTTTGGCCCAGTTCCTTAACTTCTGTACCTTTCCTTATCATTGTTTTGGATTTTAGCATTCTAGGTACTGGTCCATGAAGGTACTTCTCCAGCTTGTACCAGGGCAGAACATTAATGTATTATGCCTTTGACATGTTTCTTATTTTTTAATATCAAGCCTGACTTCAGCTTTGCAAAGTGTTATCGGATAGTTATAACAAGTGAACAGGATTATAGAAAGACATAGGCCAATTCAGGCCATGTAATGGCTTGAAATACATACACTACATAATGCTATATTGATATCATGTGCTTCATTGCTTAATGCATACAAATATATGTGGTGTGAATAATACATATTGATAATGTGATTATACACACACACACAATCCCAGCATATATTGGTCAGTGTTTGAGTGACTATCATGGACCTACAATTATCTTCTTCAATTTGGAACTGGGAAACTTTTCTCCCATCAGGGAGTGGACCCATTTTAATGGTTCACCCTGGGAGGATAAAATAAGTTTAGGAGTTTCCAGAGGGCACTGGAGGAAAATACTGTTCTATTGACAGACTACTCTACACTTTGTTACAATCCTTTGTCTTAATGACCCCTAAACATCTTCTCCTCTACCTTTGCTCTCACAGGCCACTGTAGTTTGCTACAACTCATATCTAGGAATGATATCACATTCTCGAAGGACCTCCAACTGATGCACAATCTAGTAGCCTGTATATTAACTAATGAAGGTTTCCAGGAGCATTTCACTTAATACAGAATCATGTTCTAAGATTGATTTTCAGGGACCGCAGGAAGTGAAGATCCATTGCATGGTACTACCATAACTCTTCATGACAGCTACACTCCATGGGGACAATGCAATAGGTGAAGATCCATGAATGCACAAAACAGGACTTCCACAAGAATGGGACCTGGACTGTGGAACTCACTCATGCAAAAGATTGTATTGACATCTCATGTCACTGCCTTCGGAACCAAATGTCCCAACTCTTTGAACTAGCATTCCTCAAATAAAACACACACACACTCATCACTTAACTTTGTTCAAGCATTTTACTCCTATATGATGAGAAAAAAGAGATTTATTTAAATGCATTGCAGGCTCTCAGATACAACACTGATGGAAACCAATATTGGAACTAAGAATTTATATGGAATATAAGTTCTAAGCCAATATCAGAATTTAGATTTCAGGAAGAAAGGCTGAGAAGGCCAGCATGTGGATCTGGAGGAAATCACCTTGTGACACATAGTCTTATATTCAAAATTGTACCAGAAAAAAGTACACATTTTAACAAGACAAAACGAGTATAAAACATTTTATCTCAAGTTTGAACAAAATTTCTTGCAGATCTAGCCCTTATTTTTATTCCACTTTCATATTTGTATCAGACAGTTCAAGAATTGATGTCATCATGGGGATGCAAGAGGATATAATCATCTTCCTTCTTGCCCTTGAGGAAAGGAAAGGTCATGTTAGCCTCATTGGTCAGTGTCTGTTTAATAAGATGAAAAGGAAAGAAACCTAATTCACCATATTCACGTTAAGGGCTATCTGACTTACATGCCTGAAAGTTAGCATGATTTTCTTGTGGGAACAATGCAATTTATCTCCCTCTCCTCTGCTGCATTAATGAACACTCAAATATAACTCTGTTTGAAATGTTGCTAGTACAAAGTATGGTGAAAATAAATGAAACTATATTATTGAAATGTGATTTGTGACACCTTTTTCTGCAATAATGGCAAAAGAGTTCATACTTGCCATTTTTGGTTTTGGTACAACACCTTTCACAGGCAACTGAGTGAAGTTTATTTTAACTTGTATCTAAAAATCTGAGCCAAAGTCTCATGAATTCAACTTTCTAGTTCTTCTTGCTTTCAGCTGGGATGACAACTCTGTCAGAGAGTCACCATTGTTGTGATATTTTGTCACTTGCACTCTTAGTCCAGAAATGAAAAATAGTAAGAGGAAAATTACCAACCTTTTTTTAAACCTCAGAAATGTCAGCTCAAGGTTCCATCTGAATTTTGACTGAAAGTTCAAATCAATAATTATTTAATCTCAACTGGTTCTTTTATTCATTGTTAATATAATATTAATCTTATCACCTTTAAATAGCAACTCTAAATTGTCAATCAGGGTCTAATCCAGCTCTCACTGATGTGAATGAAAGTCTTTCAAGTTTCTTCAATGGGAGTTAAATCAGGCTCTCAGTTCTTTGAGTGACCCATTGAAAATATTCACAGGATAAACACAGGTAGCTCCTGGATGATGTCATGAGTCACACTAATTTTTAGCTGTAACTAACATTTAGCCAGCTCACTCCCACATACAATTTATCAAACTTCCACACACATCTGATAGCTTCTTTGAGACTTAAAGGATATTTTTAATTCCCTGAGCAAACTTACTAGCTATAAAGCCAAGTATGCATGATGAAGCTGAAGGACTTCATAGTAATCTCAAGTCATGCACACTGGTAGAAATCTTTGTTACCGTTCCCAAGATTGATGCACATAGAAATCAATTCTAAGATGTGATCACAGGTCATCAGTTCAGTTGAAGGTGCTACCTTGTGAGCATAAAAAAAACGAATGAGTTCATTTCCAGTTGATATTATAGCTATAGACTTTTCTCTTAGTATTGTTGTGGGCTCTTTCTTGCAGGGTGAAAGGAGAGGTTCAAAAGTTAGCTATTCCATCCTCTGGAAAGGGCTGGGTTTTTACCAGTAAATATGGAACCTCAGGTGGCAAGTTAAGGCACAGCTTTCTTTCTGATTAACTGTAAAAGTGATTTTTGTCTCAGAAATGCAAATTGCTATAGCTGATTTGGCCTCTTTAATGAGATTTTTTAGGGGAAGACCTGTGATGGTTTCCCTCTCAAAAGACATTCACAGAATAATGAACACATGCATTTTGCATTATATGCCATCTCCTTCACAATCCTGATGGCTGTATTTCTCAAAACTTCACATCATCAGGTCTACACATGCTGTTCTCTTGTTCCCTTCCCATCCCCCTATTCATTTTTTTGAAATGTTAAGTGTCTTTAAATGACTGATGGTATCTACCCCTATATCTTGCATCATAATCATTCTCTTTGCTTGGGCAACTATGGAGCACTTCTGTAGGATTTGACCCTCCATTATATGGAAGAGAGATGTGCAAACATACTTGGTGGGTGTAAAGGCAGAAACTACACAATGCGTTAAGTTCCTCATGCTTGGGATTGTGAGTGTCCCCTATTTGTGCCACCATTCCTTTCTGCATGGCTACACAGTACCAAAAAGAGGGGAGCTCACTGCCGAGTGCATTGACATTGAATCCTCATCCACACCATAGCCCAATCCTGTTCCCAATGAAGTACATTATAAACCTCCATGGTGCAGGATATGGCTTTATGAGAGGTGCTTAGCAGGGATTATGCAAGAAAACAGGTACTTCTGTTAATGTTGGAACTGCACTAGCCTGCTACAGCCCCTCAGGATGGGGTGTAGCACTACACTGAGACAAATTGCTCCCTCATGCCCCACTGTGGTTTTCTCCAGATTGGATCCAAAGCCTATTAAAGCAATAAAGCAATAAAAGCTGGATCAGTCTATTAGTTAGCAATAGAGCCTCGGGGTTTTCCATTTTTTATTTCTGTCAGAAACTTTCTATAGGTGTGTCATTATTTGTCTTTCTTTGCAAAATATCCATTGTTGTGTTTAATGTGTACAGTCATTATTCATTTCTGCTTGCTGTATGATTCTTTTTCATTAGCCCATCATAAAAAAGGAAACTTTAGTCATGCTTTTTTACTTACATATGTCAATGTTTTTCAAAAATAAAATTGATATACAGATTTTAAATTTCTGAATTCAACTGTTCAATGGTGTTCTTAGAGAGACAAGGTAAGTGAGGTAATATCTTTCATTGGATCAACCTCTGTTAGTGAGAGAGACAAGCTTTCAAGCTTACATACAGCTCTTCTTCCCAGATCTGAAGAAGAGTTTTGTGTAAGTTTGTAAACTTGTCTCTCTCACCAAGAGAAGTTGGTCCAATAAAAGATTTTACCTCACCTGCCTTGTATCTCTAATATCCAGGAACCAACATGGCTACAATGATGATGATCTTATTACTCAGTCCATTTATGAAAATATATAACACAACCCCTCTGCTTGAGTTAGAGGGATTTCAACCTGGGACATTCAGTGCTAAGAGCATGAGCTAGAGTTAAAATAGTAACTCTGTTAGCTGACAGCTGTAGTAGCCTCTTATGTGGATCAGCCACAGGTGTGGGGAGCAAAGACACAAGAGTAGATTCTCAGCTAGTGTAAATTGTCAAAGTTATGCTGATTTTAGTCAAAGCAGCATATGAGTCTGAAATCCTGAATGTACTGAATGAAATATTAAGAAAAAATTCTACATTTTAAAGACGGATGAAATGTGTCAAGAAGTAACCCACACTACAACAGTGGGACAGACCTTCAATGGGTGTAAATCAATAGCTCTCTGTGTTATTGGTTCATATTATTTTCTTCAATATTTCAATACATTCAAGATCTTATCTATGCTCATATGCTTCTGGACTGATGGAGACTATATAACCGTGACCAACTATTATCACATATCTATGGAATTAGTTTCTTTAATAAGTTACTCTGCTCCTAGTCTTTCCCCCAACATTAATGTTAAATTAGACATTGCTTTTTCAATGTACATTTTGAAAATTCCAATTTGATCTCTTAAACACAGCAAGCCCTATAAGCACTTGTTACTTGTCTGAGAATTAATCATGATTTAATTAATTTTGTATTTCAAGACAGTAGATATTATTAACATCTGATATCTTGTGGCCCAGCCTTCTTATTAAAAAGATGTTATGTTAAAACTGAAACTTGTAAGTCCAGGATCTCTGTTCAAAGTTACATTTTGGTGAAGAAACTGATGCAGTGTTATTGTTTTCAGTGGAGTTATATCAATTTACATCTGCTGAGGACATGGCCCTTTGATTCTAGTGCAGCTACATGAATTATATTATCTATGTACTGGATATAACTTGATAGAAGATCTGCCTCAATTTTAGTGAGATTACTTACTGTACATGGGATATTTATCCTTCTCTGTCTGCAGATTTTAAGCATCAGCTTTGGGCTTAACAAAGCTATTCCTTGGACAATTTGTTTGGCATTTCCACTAATGAAACATTTCTGTGAAGAGCCAATAGTTGCTTTTCCAAGTTCTTCTTTTGTATAAGTTTTAATTCCCCATATACTTACTTGCTTAATCTATTTGTTCTTTAATATCTTGAGCTGTCATCCTGTATGAGCAATTTTAAATTATTTTTACCTCGTGTATCTCTTCTATCAAAAGCACAGCATCAGTTTTTTATTTCATAAGACTACCAACGCTCTGCGATACTGTATACTTTCATAAGTTTCTAGTTTTTCCAATTTAAGAATCTCCCCCACACTGACCTCCCACCCATCCCAACTTTCTTCTGCAACACTTATACTTAGGGCCTGATTTTCATAGACGGCCTCAATTATGCAATTGTGCCCATAAATAATAGCATCCCCTTTTTTTTTTTTTTTTTGCAGGTTCATATCATAGAATTATAACATCCAACTGCCTGCCTATGCCTACAAATCAGGTTGTTAAATACCTAGGGCATGATTCTCAAGTCCATTTGAGCAGCTTTGCACATCTCCTGATGAAAAGTTGCCACAAAGAAGGAAAATCTAGCCAGTTGAAGAATCCCCTTGCATAGGACAATTATTAAGTGGCAGTGCATCTTAGTGTTTAGAGCCACTATTCAAAGGGCCCCCTAGGGATCATATAATAAAGGAGGTAAATCTGTGTGAACAAGAAATGAAGACAGTGTTGCATTCAACCCAGCCGCAATGTCCTGTGTCTCTGTAATCTCTACAGAACTCTGAGTCCTCCAGCTGCTGAGATGGTAAAGGAAAAGAGGTCAGATCAAGGGCACTCTTATTACAGATTGATCCTTGGTCTTTGGAACAGCCTACAAGGGCCAATGGCATCTGGCATAATTTAAACCAAGTTTAAGTCTGTTGCAAATTATATTGGTGACTGGGATGGCCCTGAACAAGCCCCAAGTTCATGAAACACAAATTGAGACTTTTAAACCCAGCATTCCTTGGACACAATTGTAAGTCAACAGATGTTGATTTTTAACAAATCTGGGAATAGTTGGGAATTTCCAGAGGAAAGAAGGTTAAGAAGTGATTGGATTGTGGTCTATTAAAACTAGAAGCTGAAGCTAGACAAATGACTTGGCTAGGGATGTGATGTCTTCTCCATTATTTAGATGGCTTTGCAAGAAATATGTTCTAGCTCAACCAGAGATTATGGACTTGATGCAGGAAATAGTGGTTGGGATTCTATGCCCTGTGTTATACCTGAGAGCAGATTAGATGAGGTAATGGTCCCTTCTGGCCTTAAAAATCTATGAACCACTTAGCTCTGGGCAAAAATATCATAAGTATAAATATTTCTGGGTGCAAAATTCCATCTGCAAAATTGGAGGCCCGATTTAGGCCCTTTACAAATCCAGGGTGAAGTCCTAATCCTATTGGAGTCAATGGGAGTTTTGCCCTTGAGTGCAGTCAGGCTAGGATTTCCTCCTAACCTCTTAATATTTCTTGACTAAACTTTACCATATGGTATTAGGTTCCTAAAACATAAAAAAAAGTTACCATATTAAGGTCTTATAGTAGTGTGTTAACTTGGAGTCTACATTATGGACCAGATTGCCTCAACCCTTTGGGAGTGGGGGGGCGGGGGTTGGAAGGCACTAGCATTCCTCCTTCACCACCCCTCCTCAACACCTGTATGGTGGCGTATAGGGGCCTCAAGGGGTAAATTACAAGAGCAGTGCAGTGGAATCTTTTAGTGTCAATGATAATGAGGCCCATTATCTACTAATGTTTTTCTAATATACTAATGTTTTTCTCTTATTCTCCTATCCTGAACTCGAATCACTGTACATAGGTACAGAATTATATCATAATGTGATGTTATACATCATGGGTGAAATATTGGCCCCATTGAAGTCAATGGCAAAATTCCTATCAATTTCAGTAGGGTCAGGATTCATTCCACATCTTCTGCTGTGGTAATTTTTTGGGGTGGAGGGGGAAGCAGAAGTGTTAAATTCTGACAAAATATAAAACAGATTAAAGATTGAGTTTTAGCTGTAATTTCATTTTCTTGCTTATTTGGCTTGCCATATTTTGATATTTAAATGTAGGTTTGTTGTAATTTTTTTAAAATATACCACAGCAATATATAAATTGCACTAATTGTTCTATTTCAAGATTTTTGATCCCACTATTTTGCAGAAGTTTATTACTATGATTGTTTGTGTTCAGTTATGTTGATTACCATATATGAATCATACAATTATTGCTTATGTTCTGTGTGGTATTCTAAGAGAAAGTAGCCTTCTTGAACTTTCTTAGTGTCATAATACAAACATTTCTGTAGTTCCCACAGGCAGTGATTAAATTACACATTTAAATTTTAACTTGTTTTAATTACATAATGGTTGATAAAAATAATATTGCACGCTGCTAAACAAATCCAATGGTCGCAAGTAAGGTGCAATACTATTTCTACAGAGTTCCATAATCCCATTACTAGGCATTAATTACACATTTATTTAAGCAATTAAACATGAAAGTGGCATTATTGTGATGTATGACCTGAAAGTAATTTGGTTAATGAGGAACAAGAAGTGCTTGCTAACCAGGGCAGGTATTTTATTAGCAGCATTGCTAATTACCCCTGACAAGTTTAAGATTGAGTATTTCATATCTAAAAGTCTACCTCTCTCCCAAATGAGAGACCTTAAAGTATCCTTTTACATTTTAAAATATTTATAGAATATTCATCTCCATTTAGGAGAGGAAATTATATTATTGTGCATAGTCAGCCATTGTTGTGGCAGACACTATACAAGCATCCCAGCCATATACATCAATCCTTAGTAATATATTTTCATTAGTAGCACTCCTATTGTTTCATGTTCATGTCTCTGCTAAGTACTACAGAGATCTGTTTCTTGATCAATATTGTGTGGCTGATTAAAGATGTAGATAAATGCCCACTATTATATTGTGACAAACTTTGCTAGAATGCCCTGATCCCCCAAATAAATAAATAAAAATAGCAAAAGTCAGTATGCTTTGTTTAAAAAAAAAACCCACTTTATTTTTTCCAACAGAAATTTCCCTACTTTTTAGGTCCTGAGCCAGTAAATTCTTATACAAGTAGCTAATTGTGAACACGAGTAATCCCATTGAAGTCAATAAGACTACGTACATGCTTAAAGTTAAACACAAGATAAAGCAGGGCCTAACTCTGTACTACATTCTGCCAAACTATTTTTCAGGTTTGGTAGGTCAAGGGTCATACTAAAATATTTCATTAGTTTAATATTGTGTTATGTAAAGACTAGTCATAAACAGAAACAATAAGATAGTTTGGCAGAGTACCAGCATCATCCTGCCCTTCAGTATATTTAAGGCCTAAACAAAATCATTCACTTCCATATACTTTTATCCAGAGGTGCTTTATAAATTAGAGAGTTATCTGTGGTCTTCAGTTGACCTTTATTGCAAATAAATGAAATAGCAAACATCAAAAAAGCAGCGAACATATAAACTTATTTATAATAACCAACAGAAAAAGTCAACTGAAACTGCCTCCACAAAAAATAACTACCAAATTCTTCTTTACCAAGAACAAAGATTTTCCATACTCATCTTCTTCAATCTCTCTGTTCCCATATATAGTTGATAACCTCTTCGTACATCTGTGTCTGGAGTATGTTACAAAGATGTGCTTGACTTTCTCATATTCTATCCCTCCTGTCTTCTCTCCACAACCCAATATTACCAAACATGAGTGTCTCATACCTTCTCTATTACTTTTTTGAGAAAGAAAGGTGATTTTGTCAGTTGATTTGTGAAAACAATTTAAGACCATTGACATTTCTTGAAGAATGAAACATTGAGGTCTCAAAAACAACACATAATGAATTTATAAAGAAATATCATGATATTTTCCACCAATTTCACCATCCCTAATTCATACAGCAACCTGCTACTTGTATATTAGTTCATTATGCAACACAGTTTTTTTTCATAATCACCCACCACATCCTAGTGTGGTACGTATGTGCCTGTGTCTATCATTTTTTTCTCTTTCACAATACTGATTGCATTACCCTTAGTCAGACCATATGCTATAATGGCCACTGATAAAGTAGGCATGTCAATAACTTGATCCACGGGTATGTTGACAATCATATATTTCTACAACAGTTAGCACAGATTTTAATTACAGTTATATGTAGAATACTATGTAGCTCAAGTTGCAGTGCGGGAGGTCTACATTGGATAGTAGGAAAAGCTATTTCACTAGGAGGGTGGTGAAGCACTGGAACGGGTTACCTAGGGATGTGGTGGAATCTCTACTCATAGAGGTTTTTAAAGCCCGGCTTGACAAAGCCCTGGCTGGGATGATTTAGTTGGGGTTGATCCTGCTTTGAGCAGGGGGTTGGATTAGATGACCCCCTGAGGTCTCTTCCAATTCTAATCTTCTATGATTCTATGATTCATCATAAAGCAGAAATTGTGAGTCATTCATAAAACAAAATAGTGATAGCATAAAACTCTGTTAAGGTGTATTATTTACACACATGCACACAGATAATAACCAACTACACTCTCTTCTTGCTTCTTCCTCTGTATAGAAAGACAATACTACCAACCAGTCATAGCCCTTACCTCATAAAATTTGGCACAGTTAACACAAGAATGCAAGAGCATGCAAGGTCAGTTATTTTATAACAATGTTTAACTGTGTGACACAAATACAGTGACCTGCTAAGATTTATTATTATATTAAAATTATAGAAATGAAAACTTCTGATTATTGAAATTGCTGATTATTGCAAGTCCACTCCTGACATTTTAGGAACCATTTTCCAAAGGCAGAGCTTCCATATTTGTGACTGTTTTCTGAACCTGCAGTTTTAACTGTGGACACAAATCAGAGTACTTACAACTTTAACTGCTTAACTGTGGCTGCAAATAAGCTAGTCAAAGGTGCCAACATTGTAAAAGGGACAATACACAAAGTGAAAAGGGACTTGACACGATTCAAAAAGGATTAGACATTTACATGACTAGAGAAAACACCCACAGCTGCATTACATATGATAAAATAGTAGGTAAACCCTCAAGCTTCAGGGCAGTGGCCAACCACTAACTAAAGAGGTAAGGGGAAAGGAAGTGTCTCCTATGGTCAAGTTAATCAATAATTGTCCATTACATTTTTTCTTGCACTTTCCTCTGAAGCATCTGGACCTAAATGACTGAGATAGGAAACTAGGCTAGAAGAACAGTTGATCAGATCTGGCATAGCAATCCTTACATTCCTTGCCCCATCTATTATTTTTTTTCAAATCTTGCTGTAGTTTTATTAATGTCATGTTCAGTACATTAAATATCAAAAGCACAATTTTGTAAAAAACAATTGTAAAAATTGAAACATATTTACTGATTTACAGTGTGCCTCAAAGGTATTAATCATTGTCCTATTAAAAGAAGCTAACAAAATTAAGCCATTCATCCCCTCAAACCTATATTTTGTAAATGTTAGATAATTAATTTGCTTTTTATGAAGATTCTGTATTAGTCAGATCTGTCCTTTATCATCACTGTGAGTTTAATATATAATGACGTTGTCTACATATGACAAATAAAACCAGGTTTACAAAATAATGCTCCATTACAACATCTCTGGCCATGTATTAGACTGGAACATGAGCTGGAAATGTCACAGAGGTGTTACTTTTAAAATGCTACACACAATACAGTTCCATATTGCTACGTGCTGGTGTTATTGTGTAATGGAGCTTCAAGTCATTTAAAATTATATTTTATAAGAAATGTGGTATGATACCAAAGATTATAGAGAATATGTGTTAGACTTTACTGATATACTGCAGCTAACATTGTTTTTTTTTTTTTTTAATAACACTACACAAATATTTTGTAACAAATAAAGGGAGATATTTTTCAGAGTTTTCTCTGCCTGATTTTTATCTGACTGCATTCTAAAAATGAAAACCATCTCTTTTAGCACATCTGTTTATTATAAGATTGCCCCTCCTTCTGGCACCAGTGTTTCATTTCTGACATTGGCAGTGCCCCTCTGCTGAGCTGCAGCAAATGTCCAGAGCTTTGCAGGTTGTCTTACCAGTAGGAAAAAAAAAATCAGTGATGTGGAGTCTAGGTATATACTGAGGTCTGGTCCAGGGCTGGCTCTGGCTTTTTGGCCGCCCTAAGCAAAAAAAAACGGGGCAGCCAGAACGGCAAAGCAAAAAAAAACAACGGTGATCTGTGCGCCGGAGCGCGGGTGCAGGGGGACCGGCTAGCGGGGGCGAGGGGGAGGGAGCGGGCGGGAGAGAGAGAGAAGGGGGGTGGCCAGGGCTACAGCGGAGCGCTGCCTCGCGGCCCCTCCCGCCGCGCCGCGTGCCACCTGGCTCCTGCCGGGAGGGCTCCGCTCCAGTAGGCGGGGAGGGAAGGACGAGGACTGCACTGCCGGGCTTGCTGCAGGGCGCTCCCGTCCTCCGCGCCTCTGCCCTCTACAGAGCGGCCGGAGCGAAACAACAACAAAAAAAAAGCGGTCGTGCCGCCCTAGGATTGGGCGGAATGCCGCCTCGTTCAATCTTCCGCCCCAAGCACCAGCTTGTTCGGTTGGTGCCTGGAGCCAGCCCTGGCCTGGTCTACACCTAAAACATAGGTTGATTCAGTTGTGTTGTTCAGGGATTTGAAAAAATCACAGCCCTAAGCGACAAAGTTAAGCGATCTAAGCCCTGGTATAGGCACAACTAGGTTGTTGGAAGAATTCTTCTGTCAACCTAACTACCCCTCTTGAAGGGATGGATTTAGTACAAATTAATGCTGTAAAATCCCCTTCTGTCACTGTACTAAATGTCTATGACACAGCAGCATAGCTGAAGCACTGCAGCCATGCCGCTGTAGCTCTAGTAGTGTAGAAATACCCTAACTGTAGATACATACGTACACCAGTCCTAAAACAGAGGCCATCACCATTCAGTCAATCCCCTCAGAAGTCCCAGCATACACAACAATGTCTGATTCCCAGGAAGCTACTCTATCCCAAGAATTGCCTCCAAGCATAAAGGACACAGTGGAAAACAAGCACTTAACTATCTTCCACAGCTTCTTTTCAAGGTCTGCAACCTAACAAAACTACCAACAAGAACCCTTTCTTCCAAAGATTGAATGTTTGCTTACACACTCAGAAAAAGAACTTCTAAGACTGTGTGTAACGGAGTCATCTGGTGATTCCTGACACAACAGTAAAGATTAGGTATATACAAGAAAATTGCCCTCTACAAGTTACATTTATTTATTGTTTCCTGAATTCACGGGTATCTGTGTACAGCAATATTGCACCACATATCTGTGAATCTACTCATGTATGTTACATGTATATTTTCATGGGTACATACTTGTAAATAACCTACAAAACACAGTCATATTTATTTTAATCATCTTCATTATTGCTTATCTTTACCAGCAAAAATATATCCTATACTTTATTAAGAAGTGGTAAATCTGGAATTTACCCAGAGGCAAGAACATTTACATGGATCAATAGGAAAAAGACATATCTTCAGTACAGTGCAGTTTCTTGTTAACTATAACTCTGGCATGGACCGTCTGTTTTAAATCAAATCCTAATAAAGTTGTTGAAACTGAATGCTTTTATCATTTCTTCAGTTAGATTAAATATATACTGATGTGGCCAAATTACTAAATTTTGGAATAGTTCCACTAGCTGTGTCAAAAATGACAAATTTTGTAATAGTCATTAGAACATCTAGAATGCAGTTTACTTAGATGGTGTGAAGAAGGACTACTTGTGCATTCCACCTATTACCTACCTAGTCAGGAGGCAGGCACAAGCTAACATATTGTCAAAGCACCAACTATCATATTCTGAAAAACAGCACTAAAAGAAAAAATCTATCGTACTAAAGAACCCTAAGTGTTCACTTAAAAAAAAAAGTTTGACAGTTCTATCATAAATTAGCACCATGTAGTCTGAGTGGCAACATTAGAATGTTTCTTTTTATTTCTTCTGAATACATGGAGTTTTGAAAAGTTAGAGTGAAGAAAAGG
This sequence comes from Terrapene triunguis, assembly GCF_002925995.2. Lineage (NCBI taxonomy): Eukaryota > Metazoa > Chordata > Testudines > Emydidae > Terrapene > Terrapene triunguis. Next base: position 67,862,362 of record NW_020664417.1, on the reverse strand, counting down.
AAAAGCTGAGAAAAATCTAGACATTGATTCTAAAACGGGGGGAAAGGAAAAAATAAAAATCTCAAATTTGGAACGCTTTTCTGGTTTTCAAAAACCAAGACAAAGCAAAATGTTCCATTTGAAAATGTTTTTTATTTCAACTTTGAAATTTCCCATCAAAAACTGAAAATTGCCAGTGAAAATGACATTTTTTCTATGAAAAAAATAATTTTGTACGAAACTCCACTTTATGCTAGAAACATAGAGTTGGTTGAGAAATTTCAATCAACACTATCTAGTCTAATGGCCTGCTGTTGGGTGATTTTTAATATTATAAAGCTTGATACTGTATTCGTTGAAGTCAAGAGCAAACCTCCCATTGTGTTTAATGGTGCAAGATCAGCACCATAGTTAGTTAGAATTTTGATTGGGTCGGTTACTTGTATTTGTGAGAAAGAGGGTGAGGGAAATCGTTCATTCCACTGACACCAATTAAAATAATGCTCCTATACGGACAACTCAGTGTTTGAGCAACAGACAGTATTTTCACATTTTACTTCTTGACCAAGGACACAGTATTGGATCTACTACTTTTCTCCATTGACAGACCTCTATGGGGAATGGGATGGTGTTTTTAATGGAGGTGATATAATTAACTGCAACTTGGAAGCTTATTAATTTTTACCACATCACTACTACTTGTTATTTTCACAGTTTGTTCATTGTTTCTGATGATGATGGTGGTGTTATGTGGGGGTTGTGGAAGAGAAGAGTTTATGAACAGCAGTCCCATGGCAATGTTTAAGGATTTCCTGTGTGTTGACAAATCCCTGAATACTGCAAGTGCAACCCATGTGCCTAATAAGGAGATATCTCTTTAAGAGACCCATTGGCAAAGGTAGGAGTGAGATGTGTCTGGGTCATTGTTGCTAGGCTGATTAAGGACTCCACATCCAGAAGCTTCTGGAATTGGGTGTGGTAGTTTTGGGTCTGCTCCGATAGGTTCCATCTTGCTGGGGTCAGACTCCATGAGGGCAAGCAGTCAGGGCAGCTGCTTTGCAGAAGGCCATGTGCCCTGTGTGAGTTGGGAGAAGCTGAGCCCAGGAGCAGAAAGCAGGCTGTTGTCCCTAACACTGAAGCATTTTGCAGCAGTTTTCTTTAAATCTATACACTTAACTGAGTCGTTGGTTAATCAGTTAGCTGAGTGGCTATCAATGATTTCAGCAGAGGAAGAGTCTGCATGGATTCCAACTGAAGATTCCTACAAGCAAGTGGAGGGAAGATGTTGTTTTAGACTCAGCAGACTGTATAGATTTGGTGAACAAAGACTCTAACTGAGACTTAGGTGAACAAAACCTAAGCTTTGGGAACTTTCAGTTTCTCCTCACTGTATTTCTGTGGGGACTGAACTGTTCAGATTTTAATGTGTTTTCTTTATTTATGTTTATGTATAACTGTGAAGGTAATGTCTGTGGATTATAAAATAGCCATGTCATGCTGTAAAAAATAGATTATTATTTGTTTCTTTATCATAAGATTTTATAAAGTTATTTGAGAAATTAAATTCATTTCTTTAGTTCCTTTTGGGACATAAATGTGGGGAGGTTGACCCTGTGCAATCCTTGCTGAAAATCCTTAGAGACTGAACTCTGGATCTCCAGCTACTCTTCTATGGGAGTTGGGTTTTTTTTTAGGCACTGGAGAAGGGTAATGAAGTGAACTCTAGCCCACCCAAAGGTTACACAAGCAGATAAATTAGTTTTGCAATAAATTGTGTCCGGGTATAAATGTAAGCAGAGTCAGGATGAGCTCTACCCTGACATCTGGTGGTGAATTATGGCGAGTGTGGAAAAGAACTCCAGGGGCGGATCTCGTTTGCATAGGCACACCCACACGCCTAGCATGAGCCCACAGCAACCAAAAGTGGTTACTTTGGCTGGTGTGGGATCCCCAGTTTCTCTGTTATTGGGGCAGGAAGAATAAAGTTTTGTTACCCTGATTCTGTGAATCAAGGCCAGTGGAACTGTTGTATGACAGAAGGACTGAGTGAATCCGTCACCATTACCTAAGTAGCATTTGCTTGTCAAGGGGCATGGGTTACAAAACCCAGTGAATTGAGAGAGGATGGGGACAGGTATTTGTACCTGATGGTATGGGCCCCCTCTGAGGGTCCAAAACACCAATTGCACCACCTCCTCTCTCCACTGTGGAATGTCAGAGCTAACTTTGATTCCCTTAGGAGTCTAGTTACAGGCTGCTGAGCTGAATTCACTTTGGGCCAATGGTGCACCAGCACTGGGGCTCCCCTACTATACTATGAGCTGAAATCACTAAGAGCTGAAATCACAAAAGAGCTGATGTTATTAAGAGCTGAGATCACTGAGGCTATGTTAACTAGTGGGGGAGCCTGAAGCTATATTGCTCAGCAGCTGGCGGAGCAATTTGTGGGGACGACTGGAGGAGCAGCGAGTGGTGTGGAGTCTTGTGGGGCTGGTTGGAGTGGCCCAAGGAACGGCGAGCGGAGCTGTTTGCAGGGACGGCTGGAACGGCTCACAGGTCGGTGAGCGGAGCGGAGCGGAGCAGCTTGTAGAGCGGAGCAGTTCGTGGGATGGCAGGAAAGTGGACTGGCTCGTGGTGAAGGCTGCGGCGGAACCCCCACGGAGAAACAGCCCACGTAAGGTGCCCCTTAACACCCTGCGTGCCCCCCCCCTTACTCTGGGGCTGCACTGACCAGGGGCAGAGACTTTGGGGATGTTGGATTTTTGGGACTCTGGGTGATTTTTGGGTTGCTGGATTCAAGAACCAAAGGGAAAGGACACAGCCCAATGTGCTGGGGTGGGTTTTGCTCATGGTTTGTGTTATGAATCCTGTTTGTGGTGTTTTTCCAATTTTATGCTGATGTCGTTTACCTCATGTCATTAAACATTTTCTGCTACACTCAGACTCCGTGCTTGCGAGAGGGGAAGTATTGCCTCTTAGAGGCGCCCAGGGGGGTGGTATGTAATTGTCCCAGGTCACTGGGTGGGGGCTCGAGCCGGTTTTGCATTGTGTTATTGAAACGGAACCCCTAGATACAGAACCCGGCCCTTGTTGCTGCCAACTTAGATGGGCAGAAGGGTTACATAAATATGCCAAGTTAAATTCCAGTCTTTCCACATTCATCTTGTTGTTAAAAGCAAATACCACTGGTCACATATTAGTTTGAAGCTTAAGTACCCCACACAACAGATGTTGGCTGGGAACTTGCTGCTTTATTTAACTTCATCGCAACAGAGTGTGTGTGTGTGTGTGTGTGAAACTCCCACTGACTAAACTGGAAGTAAGGGAGTGCTGGAGCATGGCTCCATCCCATAATATTCTGAGTAACCAAGTTAGCTCTTGTTGACCACTTTACTACAAATACATTAATACAGATTTATGGGAGAAAATTGTACTAGTAGTTAACATTTTAAATAGGGCTTTCATTGTCAAAGCAGTTTGCAAAACTTAACTAGTTAATGAAGTCATACGATAAGAGGTTTAGAAAACATGACCTATTTAGAAAGATTGAAAGAACTGGGCATGTTTAGAAAAGAGAAGGCTGAGGGGAGACATGGTAGTCTTCAAATATGTAAAAAGTTACAAAGGAGGATGTTGATTGATAGATTGATTGATTTTTGGTTACACTGAGAGTAGGGCAAAAGGTAATTGGCTTATTTTGCAGCAAGGGAAAATTGGGTTAGATATTAGGGAAAAAATTCTAACTACAAGGATAGTTAAAAATTGAAACAGGTTCTCTAGGGAGGTTGTGGAATTCCTGTTATTGGAAGTTTCTAAGAGAACAGGTTAGACAAACACCTGTCAGTGTTGTTCTAGGTATATTTAGTCATGCCTCAGCGTACAGGGGAGAGGGGATGGACTAGATGATCTCTTGAAATTTCTTCCAGCCCAACATTTCTATCATGCTATATTCACAACACACATGTAGGATTTATAAGTATTATTAGCTTCATTTTACAGATGAGGAAGCTGAAGCAGAGAGTGTAAGTGATTTATCTAAAGTTACAGAAAGATTTGTTACTGGCTATGGGATAAGAATCCAGAGATTCTGGTTTCTAGTTCTGGACTAAGTACCTCCCCACCCTCCAAAAATATTAATGAAAGTCACACAGTGTAAAGCTGTGATCACTACAATAACCATAATTCTGTCTCCTTCCGTATATATATTTTTGTGCATCATGACTTCTTTTTCTCTTTGTGGCACAACATCATAATTTCTATGGGAATTAAGATACATTTGAATTATCTAATTTTTGTGCATTTACATTTTCAATCATGACATGTTTTGCTGAGTGTGGATTTTTGTTTGTTTGGTTGGTTAATTGGTTAATCTAGTGCATTTCCTATCTAATAATACTTTAAGCTGTAAAATATTTTTGGTCAGATTAAAATTATGATTTGGGGACAAGGACAACTGCACTGCCCTAGCAGAAGCTTTAGGGAGAATTATGCCTCTAAAAAAAAAACCAAAAAACAAAAAAACCCAAAACACATCTCTTTCCTAGTTTCAATGAATAGTGCAGGCTTTATTTTCATGTGTGCCTGGCCAATGGATGGGGAGGGACATATCCTTGCTTCTTTTCATCTCCTCTTTGCCATTTCTGGGATGGCTTGTGCCCCAGGTACTGTCAATTGGTTAGTTTTGCTACATTTTTGTGTGGTGCATTATTTAACATTTATGTTTCTTTACTACTAATTGGAGGTAAGTATAAGATATTTTAGCACCTTCTTTTCAGCAGATAGTACAGAGGAGTTTGGGGAGTAGAGTTTGGTGTATACATGTAGCTCAAGCAAAGTGTTTTGACTGAGTTATATATGCATAGTAATAGTGTGAAAAGTAGAAAGGGACAAAATAGGCATTAAATGGTAGAGTATAAACTACAAAAATACATTCAAATAAATAATGTGTTTTCTTAAAAACATTAGAAGACTGGATACAAATAAAATAAGATGAAACAGACTTGAGCCAAACAGACTCCTTGCAAGTCTCAGAGTTCTCTTTTTAATAGCCCAGGAAAAGATGAAACACCAAAAAAAACAATCATATAAATATTGCTACATCAGCGCAAGAAACATAACTGAGGATGCTTTGAAAGTGTGAAATGAACACTAATTTACTGAAATTGTGTGGAGACAGGTGTGCAAACCATAACAGGCATGAAATTCTTCCATATGAGAAAAAATCTCCTACTATTGGTGTTCCATACTGGCCACACAATGTGCAAAATATGTGCTGGCCTAAGGGGAAACAACTTTTGGACACAGCTGACTTAGGTGTTTAGTGTTTTATAGAGACAAAACATTGGGCAAATATACAGCATTAGCAAAACAAAATTGGTTATTGTTATGAGCAACATACAGACCTTCTTAACTCACAAATCAATTGCTATTTAGTTCTCCACTTACTTTAACATCTTTTAAAATATATTAATGGTGCATAGGCATATAAGAGCAAGAGAGAAAGCACTTGTTAGATGCCTACATCATGCAACCCATCCTCCCCCAAGGATAAAGATAGCTCTGATAGAGGACATTGGAATTTCAGTGATTGTTCTCATTTCCCTTTATGGAATTATTTCTGGGCACAATTAATACTAAGGATCATCAATAACAGTTTATAACAAGTTAAATGATTAATAGAAGTTTTAATAAATTGTTAATCAGTTGGTATGGACCGAATCCAACAGGTCTATAGATTTCTTATTATCATAGCTTGAATTTATTTATAACACCTTCTACTTAAATGCTTACAACCATTTAAAACCTCTGTAACAGCTATTAATCATTTATTAACTGTGTAGCCTTGTCAGATAATGAAACTTCACATTTATCACACTTCTAGTCTTTCTTGTTTATCACAGGCTCTTTCCAAATTGGCTACATAGAAGTTTCTTTTTAATTGTGGGACTGATATGATTTGCAATAGAGTTATATACCATTAATCAAAACTTTACTTAAGAACGAAAGTAATATACTCATTAATATAATAAAGTAACACAATAATAACAGAGGATTTCAGCTATCCCTCTAGTAAGTGAGTGCATGTCACCTCAGGACAGGATCCACAGATAACATGTCTAGACACTATTAATGACTGCTTCTTGGAGCAGCCAGTCCTGGAACCCACAAGGGGAGAGGCAATTCTTGAGTTAGTCCTATGTGGAGCACAGAATCTGGTACAAGAGGTGAATATAGCTGAACCACTCAGTAATAGTGATCATAATGTAATTAAATGTAACATTGTTGTAGGGGGGAAAATGCCCAAAACCTCCACCACAGTAGTATTTAACTTCAAAAAAGGAACTAAACAAAAATGAGAAAGCTAGTTAACTGGAAATTAAAAGGAACAGTCACAAGACTGAAATGTCAGGAAGCAGCATGGAAACTATCAAAAACACAATTATAGAGGCTCAAACTGAATGTACACCATAAAATAAATAAAAATAAATAATAATAATAATATAAAAGCATAGGAGGACAAAAAATTCCATCATGACTAAACAACGAAGTAAAAGAGGTGGTTAGAGGCAAAAAGGCACCTTTTAAAAACTGGAAGTCAAAGCCTATTGAGGAAAATAGAAAGGAGCATAAACTCTGGCAAGTAAAGTGTAAAAACATATTTAGTCAGGCCAAAAAAGGCTTTGAAGAGCTACTAGCCAAAGACACAAAAACAGCAATTTTTTTAAGTCCATCAGAAGCAGGAAGCCCGCCAAATAATCAGTGGGGCCACTGGACATCAAGGTACTAAAGGAACACTCAAAGGAGATAATGCCATTGTGGAAAAACTAAACAAATTCTGTGTGTTGGTCTTTACAGTAGATAATGTGATGGAGATTCCCACACCTGAGCCATTCTTTTTAGGTGACGAATCTGAGGAACTCTCCCAGATTGAATTGTCAATAGAGGAGATTTTGGAAAAAATGATAAATTAAACATTAATAAGTTACCAGGAGCAGATGATATTCACCCAAGAGTTCTGAAGGAACTCAAGTATGAAATTGCAGAACTACCAAATGTGGTATGTAGATTATTGCTTAAATGAGCCTCTGTACCAGATGACTGGAGGATAGCTAATGTAACTCTGCTTTTTTTAAAAAAGGGCTTCAGAGGCAATTACAGGCCAGTAAGCTTAACTTCAGTACCAGGCGAAGTGGTTGACTCTATAGTAAAAAACAGAATTATCAAACACATAGATGGATGTTGGGGAAGCATCAACATGGCTTTTGTGAAGGAAAATCATGACTCACTAATTTATTACAATTCTTTGAGCATATCAACAAGCATCTGGACAAGGGTGATGCAGTTGATATACTTTACTTGGACTTTCAGAAAACCTTTAACTCGATCCCACACTAAAGGCTCTTCAGAAAACTAAGCAGACATGGGATAAGACAGAAGGTTCTCTAATGGAACAGTAACTGGCTAAAAGATAGAGAATAAAGGGTCAGAATAAATAGTCAGTGTTCACAATGGAGAGAAGTATATAAGTAGGTTACCCAAGGATCTATAGTGGGACCTGAGCTATTCAACATATTCAGAAGTGATCTGAAATAGGGGGTAAACAATGAAGTGGCAAAATTTGAAGAAGACACAAAATTACTCAAATTAGTTAAGTCCAAATCAGACTGTGAAGAGTTACAAAGAGACCTCACCAAACTGGGTGACTGGGCAACAAAATGGCAGATGAAATTCAATGTTGTTAAATGCAAAGTAATGCACACTGGAAAACATAATCCCAACTATACATACACAATGATAGGGTCTAAATTAACTGTTACTACTCAAGAAAGAGATCTTGGAGTTGTCATGGATAGTTCTCAGAATACATCTGCTCAATGTGCAGTGGCACTCAAAAAATCTAACAGAATATTAGGAATCATAAGGAAAGAGATAGATAATAGGACAGAAAATATCATAATGTCACAATATAAATCCATCTTATGCCCACACCTTGAATACTGCATGCAGCTGTGGGCATCCTCAAAATGGAAAACAAAGATAGAAAAAACAGTTAGTAGAGCACCTGAGAATGCCTCAAATCAGTTCATACCATTTCAGGAGCCCAAAGCACCCAAATTTTAGGGAAATGGGCTAGATCTTTTATACCTCTTCCTTATGCAATTACTCAGATTCATAACCATATTTGCCCATGATTTGTGAACATAATAACTTTGTACCTTCTCATTATCCATAGGTGGCATTTTAGGTGTCCATAATTATATTTCCAATCATGGACTTAACCATTTATGTCAATCAATTTCTTAATAAATCATATATGACAATGATGTCTTAGCCTACTTACAATATTGCAGAAGCCCCCAGCCTGTTCCTCTATTTCAAGATGACTTTTGCAAGCTTGTGGTGTACCTGTTCTTCTGTGGTCACTTGTTTGTCACACAGAATGATAAGACATAATTCGTAACCTAGGGTTAAGCCCTTAGCCTTGTTTGATTCACTAAAAATAGATTCTTAGCATGAGCATATCACATGGGGCCTCATATAAATAAATCATGTCTTTTTACCATAGCAAAGCCTAATAACCCAATTATTTGCATTCTCATCTTTGCCCACAACATGTTTCAAGCTATTGATATTATACACCTATAGTGTTATTAAAAAAGTATGACAGGGTCATAGGTCAAGACTCATTTGTTAACCAATTTTAAATGGAAATTTAATATAAAGTTTGACAGTATTCCCTCCAATTTCACTCTTTTCATATGCATAACTATGCTTGTATACTCCACTGATCTCTTTTTACTGAAACAACATTTCCAGAAAAAAAAAATCTCCTAAGGAATCTTGGTAATGCTCACATGGTGGGAGAGGCATTCATGAGGTCTTCAGGGATACACAGCCATGGAAGAAATCTATTGAAATAAGCTCCATTGAAATGAGTCCCTAAAAGAAGAGTGTCCCAACTAAATCTAGTTGCAGTTTTACTTTCAGATAGTTGAAATGTAGTGATCTCTCATGTTTGTGGATCGACTTCTTATATGAAAATACAAAACTGAGGCTACAGGCAATTGCATTAATTCAAAAAAAATCATTTAACAAATAAATTAAAGATATTGTGCTATTATTTTTCATTTCTCTCTCATTTTGGTTCTTTGCTCACCCTTCCCCGCAACCATATCGCCACTTTGGTTTACAGGTTTGGTCCTGTAAAGCCTCAGGTCATCACGTCCCCAGTAGGGGAAGATATGTTACTCAGAAAACTCTTAGGGCAGAAGTCCAGTTGAGCTATGCTCTTCATAGGATCTGATAGGAGGTGGATGGAGGTGGGGTGGTTTCAAGTCACCCCCTATGTTTCCAGATATAGGGGCCAGCTGTGGTTTGGTTCCTGGCAGAACTTAGAGCTGCCTCAGAGATGCTCAAATTTGTGCCTGACTACCAACTGCCCCAAAGGGCTATTCCAGCAGCCAAGAAAAATGTTGTGCATAGTTGTCTCACCCATGTCCCCAACATGCCCCAGTCTTCAGCTAGTCAATTAAAATGGCTTTAAGGTTATTTTTGTATGCTTCCAGAGAAGTGCAAAGAAGTCACAGCCATGACTTTCTGAGGAATATCATCTCCTGTAGACCATCTATGTGAATCTCAAGAAATTTGTACAGAAGGCTGAGGTATTAGCACAAGCAATAGCTTGGCCATGTTTTTTTTTTCTCTGAGCCCTCATCATAGGTTATGTTGCTCCAGAAATGCCTTACCCTTTTCACCTGTGGGTCACAGATCAGGATATGTGGAAATTAATGGTGTGGTCTTTGCCTTTTTTTTTTTTTTACCTTTTGTGACTTTAGAGTCTTCACATTTTGAAAAATAAGTTTATACTTTGTCATTTTCAATGTTGTTAAGTTGTCACTAATTAAAAAATAAGACAAAGAATTTGGAACAATGGTCTGGTAAGGGAACTCCGTGTGTTTCTGTGTTGCTATGGTAGATGTCATCAGGTGATGCTTTTATACATAGTCTTGCAAGTTATTTTTATTAGCATGCAAGCTATGTTCAGGTTTTAAAGAAATGCTTCTATTGTTACTTTTTGCAAATCAGTTTCTGTTGGGGTAGCTGTGGCAGCCAATGAAGGAGTTTACCTTAATCTAATTAGAGTCAATTGCTGGGGCAGAGTTGCCTGTAGGAATCAGGCAATGGTGTTTTTGGCTGAGATTCCTGAAAGAAGGTTTCTTTCCATTTGTGAGACCTTTGCTGAAAGACTGGTTTATACAGTGAAAATAAAACAAACTGCGATAAAAAAAAAATCCAGACCATGTTACTGTTTTCTCTTCCAACAAGAAACAAACCTTCAAACCCAACATCTGCTACCAGTTGGCAGTGGGTGACAATATAGCGCTTATGAATCCATTGCTGAAAACCTCAAGTGCTCAAAATGCATGAGTCTTCTTCTTCTAGCCATTGTCCCACCTATATGGGGTTGGCTCTTTGACTTCTTCTCCATACCAGTCTGTCTTGAAGCAAATCTTTGAAAACTCTGCTATGCTATAATTTGTTCCTCAGAAACACCGTAGTTTTCAGATAGGGTGTATAAATGGCTAATTTCATGCTCAAAATCCATGAGTCAGGTCATCAAAAATCATGTGAATGGCTTGAAAATCATGATTAAAAAAAAAGAAAAACTTGTGTATTCTTCATTTGTCTCCTTGTTTTTGAGCATTTAGGGTTCATACTTTCCAGCTTTTCTGCACAACCATGAGTACTAAAAACTACCTTGTTTAAATGAAAGCAGAGATTTTCCTGTCACCAAATTACTTCAGGAGTTAGAGCTTTAAGGAAAACACCAAATATCATTAGACTCTTGATAAAATTGGAGGAGATGACAACAGTGTGAATGAGTGTCTATTTCACAAATCCCAGCATCACCATGACAATGAGGAGTCTGGTGGCACCTTAAAGACTAACCGATTTATTTAGTCATATGCTTTCATGGGTAAAAAACCTACTTCTTCAGATGCATGAGAAGAAGTGGGATTTTTACCCATGAAAGCTTATGCCCAAATAAATCTGTTAGTCTTCGAGGTGCCACCGGACTCCTTGTTGTTTTTGTGGATACAGACTAACACGGCTACCCCTCTGATAATTAACATCACCAAGGATACCCAAGTGTCATCTAACTAATTCTCTGTATTATTGCCTACCTGACTTCATGTCGGTGTCTTGGTCCTGATAAATTATTTCCTGAACTATATGGGACTGGGCGTGCTTCAGAGTCAGAGACTGTACAAAATATTTTTTTCCAGAGTAGAGAAATTCTCACCAGACTCTTGAAATGGGCTACAGCAAAATATGGCTAAAGTCTGAACTTTGAGATTTGGCATAGTTACAGTTCTCATTGAGGATTAGTAAATTTGCTTTGTTTGGCGACAAGTAAAGTATCTGTAAGAGATTAAAGTATCAGTTCCAAGAACTGTATCTGGAAGGCTTTATGGAAGAGTTGATGGAATTTGGAGGAGGAGAGAAAAGGCAATTGGCTGAAATGGAGTGGGAAACAATAACATGTATAAGGGTACCCTTTGTTTCAATTTCAGTTATTTGATAATCTGAATTATCTGATAAATATTTTTAAAAATTCTTCGGCTATTGTATCCTCTACATTTGTGTTTATGTTTTCTGAGCACTTGCCATTTTTCATTCATTTAACAAATGCTTTTTCTATCTGTTGGCCCTGTGCCTGTGGCATTTAAATGAGCTATTTTTCATCTGTGTTTTAATGAAGTAGGAATCTAATAATATACAGAAACCAACCTCTTATTTTCATTTAACAATGTGCTTTGCAGAAAAAGTACTGTGAGTTGCCTCTTTCTTTTTCCTAATATTTTCAAAGCCTGCCTCTTAAAAGAAAAAAATGTATATACGTGCAGACACACACATAAATAAACCAGTTACATTTACCGTTACAAATACCCCTCTAAAATATGAGTGTAATATTGACTATAACAGCTACTAGATTTCAAAAGAAGGATTCTATCCAGAAAAATCAAATATTATCTTACAAATTAGACTGAAATCCTGACTGACACCTCTTGTAAAGTACGTACGGTATCTTCTAATATGTTTTTTGCCTTTTAAAATAGTCTCAATTTCTAGTGAACTTTCCAATTATATAAATAGGAAATATCACTCAACAATAAAATAAAATAAACAATAAAATATTTCAAAATAATAGAAATTTAAAAGTATAGCCAGTGTATGTCCCAAACCTATTCTATGAATAACTTCACCATAGTAATTTGAATGACAAGGAGAAACTATTTTAGAGAACAAAGAGTAGAGTCTGTGTGTTAACACACATCCATATTTCAGCACACAATAAGAAAATAAGAACAGCCATACTGGGTCAGACCAATGGTTTGTCTAACCCAGTATCCTATGTCAGATAGTGGCCAGTGCCAGATGCTTCAAAGAGAATGAACAGAACAGAGCAATTTCAAATTACCCATCTCCTATCGTTCAATCCCAACTTTTGGTTGTTGGAGTTGTAGGGACACCTGGAGCATGACCATCCTGTCTAATAGCCCTTAATGGCTCCATCCTCCATTAACTAGTCTAATTCTTTTTTGAACCCAGTTATACTTTTGGCCTTCACAACATCCCATGCCAACAAGTTCCATAGGTTGACTATGCATTGTGAGAAGAAGTACTTCATTTTGTTTGTTTTAAACCTGCTGCCTAATAATTTCATAAGGCAACCTCGAGTTCTTATGTTACATGAAGTGGTAAATAACACTTCCCTATTCACTTTCACCACATAATTTGTCTCTTTTGTAAACTGAACAGGCACCGTCTTTTTAATTTCTCCTCCAATGGAAGCTATTGCATAATCCCAATAATTTTGCCCTTCTCTATATCTTTTCCAAATCTAATATATCTTGTTTGAGATGGAGCATTTACCCCAGATGTTCAATGCAAACCAAAAAAATGCACCTATAAAGATAGAATTACAAATACATGTTTGATGGGCATGTGTGGGCCTAACATTTGAAAGTTTAACTTTATATGTCCAAGCCCACCACTCCATTTGCATCCTGGCTACTTTCTGAAAGAGCTATCCATCAATTAAACCCACAATCAAACATCTGCATTAGAAGATACTTAAAACTCAAGCTTTGCTATCCATTACTATTAGCTGAAGTATGGAGAATTTATAAGTATTACTGATAGGGAGCTATGTCTCCTTGATACATGCAAAGCATTTCATACAAAGGAGAAATTGGGACACTGAATGGATACAATCATCAGAGATTGTGCTGAACAATGATGAAATAGTTTGTGGTCTCATCATTTTGATGTTCTATTTAGCATAAACTTTTTTTTTTCTTCAGAAAAACCTGGGCAAAATCTGATTAGAATATATGTCTTCAAGGTCTAATGTAAGTGCTCTCCTTACCATACTCTATGGGATAATATGCCATTCTATGGCTATGCTGAATTCTCCTGGTTTAGTATAAGAGGAAGATGCCTTTAAAATTATGGATTTGTTCCACAATTGTTTTAGTATTAGGGAAGGGAAACCACTGGGTAAAGAGGTGCTTTAAAATATTTTATGGCTTTGTAATGAACACTCAAGGAGGGGAGGCAAAGGGAATTTTTAGCCATTTTTATATTTTTTTCTTATTGGATCACAACATCTGTTTTTTTGAGGATAAATTCTGTAACCATAAATGTGGATATAACACAATCTAAATGTGCTCAAGAACACAAAAAGGGTGTAAAGGAAATTTATGAGATAGGATTTGTTAAGAACCTGAGTTCACAATTTCTCATCAGTTATTTAATTTTCAATCATTTCATTATCACCAGATAAGGCCTATGAAGCTCTATTATACTCAGATCCATCTGAAAGATTCTGCCATAAAGCTTTCTAGAAATTATTAGGCAGTTAACTCAAACAATACATTATCGATCCCAAATAGCAAGCTAATCCCTAACTCTAAAAAAATAACTAGATAAATTAATGGAGGATAGGTCCATCAATGGCTATTAGCGAGGATGGGCAGGAATGATGTCCCTAGCCTCTGCTCTTTGCCAGAAGCTGGGAATGGGTTACAGGGGATGGATCACTTGATGATTACCTGCTCTGCTCATTCCCTCTGAGGCACCTGGCATTGGCCACTGTCAGAAGACAGGATACTGGGCTAGATGGACCTTTGATCTGACCCAGTATGGGTGTTCTTATGTTCTATAAAAGTACAGTCTACTGTTGCTGTGGTTATAGAGATATTTTGCTACTCTAAGGGCTGGTCCACACTAACCCCCCAGTTCGAACTAAGATACGCAACTTCAGCTACGTGAATAACGTAGCTGAAGTCGAAGTACTTTAGTTCGAACAACAAGGTACTTACCGCGGGTCCACACGCGGCAGGCAGGCTCCCCCGTCGACTCCGCGTACTCCTCTCGTGGAGCAGGAGTACCAGCGTCGACAGCGAACACTTCCGGGATCGATTTATCGTGTCTAGACAAGATGCGATAAATCGATCCCAGAAGATCGATTGTTTACCGCCGAACCCGGAGGTAAGTATAGAATGATTAAAGGTCTTGAGAACATGACCTATGAAGGAAGGCTGAAAGAATTGGGTTTGTTTAGTTTGTAAAAGAGAAGACTGAGAGGGGACATGATAGCAGTTTTCAGGTATCTAAAAGGGTGTCGTAAGGAGGAGGGAGAAAACTTGTTCACCTTAGCCTCTAAGGATAGAACAAGAAGCAATGGGCTTAAACTGCAGCAAGGGAGGTCTAGGTTGGACATTAGGAAAAAGTTCCTAACTGTCAGGGTGGTTAAACACTGGAATAAATTGCCTAGGGAGGTTGTGGAATCTCCATCTCTGGAGATATTTAAGAGTAGGTTAGATAAATGTGTATCAGGGATGGTCTAGACAGTATTTGGTCCTGCCATGCGGGCAGGGCACTGGACTCGATGACCTCTCGAGGTCCCTTCCAGTCCTAGAATCTATGAATCTATGAATCTATAGACGTACCCTAAATGAATTCTTCTATTCCTCCATTACTCCTAGGGATAGAAAGTTATTCTAACATGTTCCATTTTATTCATGTGTTACTGTATTTGAGAAGAAAGCAGTATTTAAGAAGTCTATCCAGTTGCAAAATAAAATAAAAGTGGCCTTAGTTATGTTCTTTGTTTTTGACTTAATTTTCTACTGTGGTTTAGTTTCTGTAATTCACACCCTTTCATTTTCTCCATACCTAAACTAAAAAAATATTCAATAATCAGTCACAAATTTTGATCTTGTGTAAGTAAATGCAGTTTTGACAGCTGTCTCTGGTCCCTGTACCAAAATTCCTTGATACTCTTAAGGATTTATTTCACTTTTTCCCCTTTAATCATCTTGGGGCTAATCCTGTGCTGAGTGCTCTTAATTCCCTTCAGCTTCAATGGGAGTAGAAGTTGAAAGGCATTCAATAACTCCCAGGAGGTGCTCATATAGGACCTGGTGCTCTATAAAAAGCAGTGCTAAATTTATAGGAGTTTGCTGTCAAGGAGTTTGCTGTTAAGACCAACGGGTATGGGGAAAAAGTGTGTCAGGTGGCAGACCAAGTCTTTTCCATGTAAAGTGAAATCCTGACTCCTTTGAAATCAATGAGATTTTGCCACTGTCTTCAATAGACCCAGGATTTTATCTGTAGGATCAGATTATCTTGGGATGCACAGTTAAGAGAACCATATTAAAAATTGTTCTTAAAGAGACAAAGAAGCAGGAAGGCAGTCAGCATCAGCTAGAGACTGGCAGCCCACACCATGGCCAGAAATGTTCAGATGAAACTGTGTGACAGGTCAGAAAAGAGGCCTCCGGGGCAGGGGAGTCAATAGCAACTCCTTATGTAGACATCATAATGCAATGGTTGTAAATAGATGACAATAGGCAACAGATAGGCCAAAGATATCAGTGAATTTGCTGCTAACAGCAAAAAGCATACCGTGACTCTTAGACGTCATGGAGCAGAACAGACAAGTGGTGGCCACATGAAGTGACTTGGAGGAACCAGAGCTCAAGCAATTATATCAGTGACCAGCATTAGTCAGTGTGAATATGACACAGGGAAGATGTCTTATATTTCCAAACCATACATGTAACATTCTAGAAATGGAAGCAAAAGTAGCCAATGGTTGTACATGGCAATACCTCTACTGAGAGCATCAAACTAGCAACTCTGTGGCCAGAGGCCAAGTACAAGTAAGAAAAAACATAGCTCAAACAGTGCCACAAAAATCAGAAGACTGGGCACGAATAAAGCCTGTATAAACACTCCATCCATGGTGTGGCAGCACCATCAGAGTATCTGCATTGGGAGAAGATACACAAGACAGTAGTCAAATGGGTCATAACAGAAATCTTAAGTACATGGTTAGGATGAGAGGAATGAAGGAAACCCATGCAAAAAATGAGGCAGCAATAATCACTAGTCAGGATCCTGGTTTGGTAATATCAGGAATCTCTGCACCTTGGTCCTCTAGCCTCTTGCAATCAGTTGTTTATTTTAAAGTATATTAAATCTGCTTCATTTTGCACCCTACTTGCATATCTAATGTGTTCGGTTCAAGGGAAATATGTTAATACCATTATTTCTGTGGCCATACACAGAGTAACATGTTAAATCCCCCATCCCAGGCACAGCATTCACTCAGCCAGACTTCAGCACACCTGTGAGCAATACACAAAAACATTCTTTCATTTGCCCCATTCGTCTCTTTGAGGGAAATATTACTCATCTTTTGAAACTGCTGAGCAGAGCACAGCTGGGGTAGGGTTAAGAAGGAAGAATATTCTTTGGCCATTCTGTCATAAGAAAGTATGCCTTCAACTACTCATACTTGAGCATGACTCAGTACGTAGGTTTAATTAAATAAGATACTCAAGACAATACTGCTGATATTTTGTTTGAATTTGGCAATAAAGGTGGATGCAATAAAGGTTGGACAGATTGTTGCCCAGGATGCAAATGATATTGACCTATGCTGTGATGAAATGGAGAGTCATAATGAAGAACAATGATAGTATTACCGCAATACTGTACCAGAGCTACTGTCCTGATTCAGAGTACTTGCAACTTTAATAGAAGCTGCAGTGCTCAGCATAGCAGGAAATCAGGCCATATGATTTACTTGTATATATGTATCTTAGCTTAATAGACTCTTCTAAAATATTCTATTTTTCAGCCTCTCCTTTTCCATTCAGAATTCCTCAGGTCTGCTTTCAAATAGCTCAGTAATCACATCCACACTCTTCACTTATATAATATATCCAATAAGAATGCAGGAGAAAATATTAGCAAAATAGGATTGTGCTGTGAAACTAGACAATCTGTGTATCTACCTTCTAATTGCAGACCTACTTCTAATATCCCATTTATTTATATCTAAGGTCACTGCATGTGTGTCATATCTCACTTGTGATAAGTACTAGCCTAACAATCAATCTTGGTTGGGGACAGCACGGTCACTGCTCTGCAAACAACCTCATAACTAGGTGTTCTTGCCTCTGGTGAGATTTATTTATTAACACCAGATACTGCTACCACACTTGTCATTATTAATCATCAAATCTTGTTAGACAGACTGAGCTGTCTGTTTGGGGCTCACCTCAGTTGATCTTTGTTGGCTTGAATAGCCTTTACCTGATTGATCATTCACTACATGGTTTAAACAGCTCCCATTTGAATCACTTTATAATTCTTGACAGTGCGTCATCTCAGGGCCTCTTTTATTCTCTCTGTACTTGATTTCATTAGCACTCATTATTACATGTTATGGGCTCAGATAGCATTGTCATGCAGATGATGCATCATTTTACAGTTTTCTTGATGCCTTCCTTGACTTTCTGATCCCACTTCAACTCTCTGAGAGCATCTGTCTGAGATATAATAGTAATAGATGCTAATATTTTGATCCATAATATTTCCAAAACAGATTTCTCAGTTGTTGACACCGATGTGGCTTGTGTTTGATACAAAATAAATTGTATGAAAATATCACCCTTAATGCTGAGCTTGTGAAATGTGGTCTTCGTCACCAGAATTCTCTTTCTGGTACAGCTTAGAGAAATCAGACATTTATGCTGACTGGCTAACAGACTGCTTCCCACTTTGCAAAAATAGAACATTTCACAAACCCACTAGAAAATAACTATACAAAGTCATAAAAAGTGGCTTCACCATGGCAGTATATTGGTAGTAAATTATGAAGCTAGATGATATTTACTGTAAAGCATTGACTGATAATCTGGAGCATTTCCATGACAATTAATTTCTCTCATGAATGGAAAGCAGGGATATTGTTCCTCTTTTAGAAGTCTGGAATTAATACCATGTAGGGATTGCATATCAAAAAGGAAATGATATTTATATTGGTCAAATATTGATCAGAAATACAAACATATCAGACAAGACAACTAAACTGAAATGTCACTGGGGCAGGGAGGAATGGGACCAGGGTATTGTTATTATTGTATTTATTATGTGAACCCAGCTCTGAGGTGTGGCTGCAGTCTTCTCCCTGTTCTTGTCAGGGGTATGGGTCCTGTGTTCATCTATATGGGCTCCTGATGCCCCCAAAGAAACCCCTCCTAGTGTAGAGAACACAGAGGGCCTGTCCCTTGGGAAAATATTTAATACACAATTTATTACAGAGCTGTGTCAGTCAGAGCACAAAAAATAAAACAGCTATCATAATTCCCAGAATAATAAAACAGTAACTGGGGCTTTATTAGGTATGGGAAACTCAGGATAGAGGACAATGGAAAAAGGAATTAGGATAATAAAAGAGAAAAACAACAATACATAAATTCTACCCATCCCAAGATGTACAGCAGTCCAAACCTCTGTGCTCCCTCTGAGCATCTCCCAGGCAAAAAGTGAGTTTCGACTCAATTTTTGATGGGTAGTGTAGCCTTGAGGTCAGTGGCCAGCTTGAAGCAAAATAGTAAAATGAATAAACAGGGGTCTTCTTATGAAGTATCCACACAAAAGTTTGTCCTGGTGGCTCGCTGCTCTGGATTCCAATGTGCAGTTAGGCTGGCTCCTGGTAGTCTGACCTTGACCCTCTCCTCAGCCTCCTGGGTTTCTGGTCTCTGCTGAAATGACACTGTTCAATGTCCCAGAAATCCCAGTTTTCACTTGAGCAAGAACATGGAGGGTAGAAGGGTCCTCCCTGGATGTGATGCTTCTCTCCCTGCTACATTCTCTCCCCAAACACAGGCAACACTGAAAGTAAAACCAAACCCTTCTGTCTCTGGCCTGTGGCTTATGACTGGTTCTGGTAGTGTTGCTAACCAGTTCTCTCTCCATCCTGGACCCTAGGCAGTCTGGAAAATAGACTCTTCCTAAATGTCTGCCACCATAACTGCTGTTGTCTGGGTTGACTCCCTTAGAGGTTTAGGGTGGTATTTCAGGAGCACCTTCTCCAAAGGGGTTACACCATTTGTATTTCCATGGTGCCTAGAATCTCTAGTCGTGGATCAGGACCCCATTGTGATAGGTGCTATACAAACAAGAAAAAAAAAGATGGTCCCTGTTTCAAAGAGCTTACATTTTAAATACTGCTGCTCCCAGTCTTCAGGAGGCAGGGAAAGAAGAGGGGTGCCCCATTGCCACTTCCAATCTCTAGGTTGCTGGGGAGAAAATGAAGCCCTTGGCCAGCGTTCCCCCTAAGGTGGTTGTATTCTGCTGCTTCTGGGCATTGAATGGATGGAGAAGAAGGGGAAGGAGCCCTCACAGCAACTGCTCTTGCTCTTCCATAGGTGACTAAAGAAGGGTCCTTTCGCTTCAGCCATCACCTAGAGTAGAGTGCAGTATGGGAGGTAACCCAAAGTAGGGGGTTCTGTGGGGATAGAGATTCTGCCATCCACACTTCCTCAAACAAAAGGACCTTATCCTTGGGGTGGCTGCCATGCCAACCTTCCTGAGCCAGGACAGCAGTCACTCCCACTCCCATACTTCAAAGAACTGTGTGGGTCAGGAAGGGCATCTGCTGGCCCCACCCTGGAGAGTAGAGAGCTGTGTGGCTCTGCCTAAAAAGCTGCTCCCAAATGGTCCCACTGCCTCCCTCCAAATCTCCCCGAGAGTCCTCAGTTGAGGTGAACGAATGAGCAGCACCCTCTGTGCTGGGGGAAGCAGCAGTTCCCCCTTCCCAACAGCCTCCTAGATCACACTGTCAAGAAGTTTTCCATCTATTCAGCATAAATATTCCTTTTCCCTAATTCATCCCCTTGCTTTGATTAAATTCTTGTGAACCAGCCTTACTGACTCCTTTTTGTCCTTTGTGAAATTATTCCTCCTTTAACAATTTGAACATGATTATCCATATACCCCTGCAGAATCATCTGTGCATATTTACTTGTTTTAGTAATTTCTCACAAATAGAGCTGGTTGAATAATGCAAATATGAAAACATTCATATGAATAAAACCTGAAAATTCTCTTCAATGGTGTTCATGTCCTTTTTATTCATTTTCTGCAAACATTTGCCCAAACGATTTCTTTTTTGTTTGGTTGGTTTGCTTTGCAAGAATGCTACCAGACTAATAAGTCTCACAAGTGCTCATGAAAATGTTTGACTGCACAAAGGTTCACATCAGATATGTTTGCATATCACCGGAAAACTTTTTAACAACCCCCACTGACTTAGTCTCTCCCCTCCACTCGTTTATAAATTTAATTTATCCACTACCTCATGACTACGAAGACTGCGCTCATCCAAAATTATGAATAGTGTATTTGCCAAGCAATAGTTTGCATAAAACAGGTGCCAAAACATTTCTACTACACAAAGTCATACAAAGTAGTTAGTTCCTGGGTGATTCATGAAGAGGAAAAGGAAGAATGCAACTTATTTGCAGAATAAGTTATTTGCTATGAGGTGTTCACTCAACTCTGCTCATAAGTCAATATCTTCAGTGCCATATTCATTGCTCCCTCCAGTTTGTATGCATTTTCCACATAATGAAGTGTGCAGACTTTAAGAATAGAAATGTAATTATTACCTCCTTCTCCATGATATATTGAAGTATTTTGTGTATTCATCTTTAAATCACACTGGCCTTTTTTACTGCCTTTTCTCATTGCAAAATCAACTCAAATTTGCCATCTACTATCATTTCCAGGCTTCTCCTTGCATGATTCGTTCCCAGATTCCTTCAGAATTATGTTTCTGTGTTTTGGTTGTTTTACTCTAGGTTTAAGCTTGCATTTTATAGATTGAATCTAACTTCACTATAAATCTTAAGAATACATAATCAATAACAGAGCAGATATTGGCTCTGAATATTGCCTATTCTAAGCTGAGGCCACAATTTGTTTTTATTTTCTACTTAAGATTTTAGTTAGCAGTTTTAAAATTACAAACATAAAAACCACATAGAGATTTGTATAAATCAGAGTGGGTGCAATTCTACACCATAGCAAAAAGAACAATGTTAGGTTTGTACTGAGATGCAAAACACAGTACATCTGGTATCGTATAACACAGTTCCCCGGCGATATACTAACAAAACTGCAGCAGCATATTGTGTGTCACAACCAGACAAACAAAACAAATAACTAACAAATTCAGCATGTGAGAAGATATTCAACAGAGGAGTCAGCCAATACAAAACTAAACAGCCATCAAACACATAAGAGTAAATGTCACCTCACAGAAGACTGCAGGAATGTTAGATATCACCTAAAAATGTAGCTGGGAGAGGTAATATGTGGGAATCCAACCTTATTCCTTCTCCAGGAAGCCAACCAGGCCACAGCCAAAAGAGAAACATTTCAAAAGGGTCAGAGTCGTATTTTATTAAAGACCTGCAGGAAGCATTAGGGGACTGATCCAAAGCCTACTGAAGTCAATGGGGGTCTACACTGCAATAAAAAACCCAGAGCTGACTTGGGCTGCAGGGCTATATAATTGCAGTGTAGACATTAGGGCTCAGACTGGAGCCCAGAGTCCAAGACTCCATGAGGGAGTTGGTCTCAGAGCCTGGGCTCCAGCCAAACCCTGAACATCTACAATACAATTGTATAGCCCCACAGCCCAAACCCCATGAGTCAGAGTCAGTTGGTCTGGGCTCTGAGACTCATGGCTACAGGTTTTTTATCACAGTGTAGAAATACCCTGGGAGTCTGTCTCTTGGTTTCAATGGGCTTTGGATCAAATAGTGAAGGCCAAATTCTGCTTTTACTAACACTAGTGTAAATCCAGACGTCCTCTATTCAAAGCAATCATAGAACTCCAGATTTAAACCTGGGTAACTGACAGCAGAACTAAATCTCAAGTATTCCACCTGAATAAATCTTAGGAAAATGTTATGTTCCCGGGATAGGGATCATGCCTTTTTGTGTGTTTGTATGGAACTAGCAATGGGGCACCAATCCTGACTGGAGCTTTTGGGTACCACTGTAATGCAAATAATAAAGGACCAGATTTGATAGTCCAGCCATCCTGAACTCAGGACTCTAGACAGACACAAGTGGAAAAACAAAGAAATAATGAAACTTGAAGACCTTTTTCAAGTTTAAATGGTTCCAAAAACCCCAGGGAGAATTTGAGTTGCCATTAGACCAGGGCCCAGATTTTTAAAGGTATTTAGGCATTCCTGAACTTAACACTAAGAGCCTAAAATCATTTTCAAAAGGGATTGAGGCACTTAGGAGCCAAAATGACATTGATAAGAGTCTAAATCCCATCAACTAAGTGCCTAAATCACTTGAGAAAATATTTAGATGTGCTGGCCACAGCTTCCCACAGCCCCCATTGGCCTGGAGCGGCCAACGGCGGCCAGTGGGAGCCATGATCGGCCGAACCTGCGGACGCGGCAGGTAAACAAACCATCCCGGCCCGCCCGGGTGCTTACCCTGGCGAGCCGCGTGCCAAAGGTTGCCGATCCCTGGTTTAGACCATCTGATGATCTGCCCCCCTCTATTTGGAAGTGTCCATGTGCTACGATATCCTCAACTTTTTTATGACCATAAATAGAGCTGTTTACTAGAATAATCCATTTAAATTACACATGCCCAGTTACATTACACTATGACCTATCATCATCCTGTACAAGGGCTGAGGATGCTTAATGGAACAACTACAACCTACCAGCTTTGGCTTCAATTAAAAAGGTTCTAGGAGGCTGGATATTTTCCATGTATTTTACATGCTTCAAAGTTTGTTTGACAGTTTCTCCAGTGACTCCAGTTAGTATGCTTTTTTTGCTAAAGGTCTAGCAGTCCATCCTCAGGTGGTGTAAATTGGCAGAGCTACGTTAGCCTCACTGGAGTTATACCAATTTACACCAACTGAAGTTCTGGTCCATAAACTTTACAAATGTGTTTAAAAGCAAGTACAGGGATTGCTTGAATGTATTGTTTCTTAAAAACAAACACCAAACCAAACAAAAAAAAGCCCAAAGTCATGAGGTCCTATAAGGTAATGGCATAAAATCTTCCAATCTTTAACTTTCTGTACTCAGAGTTCTATTATCTGGTAGATTCATGTTATTTCTAGGGAATAATGTCTGTTATATTGTAAATCTAGATTTATTATGGTATACTAATGTTTTCCCAAGGTTCTGAAAGGAACAGTTAAATAATCTGTGTCATGCCTTGCAGCAAGAACATATTGGTTTGAACTACAGGGCAAACTTTCCCCACTGTAGGAAGACTATATTTTTATTTCTATCAGTAACTTGCAAAATTTCATCAAATTCAAATAAACATGATGGAAGGACCAGTGAGTAGATGACTCATGTAATTCTAGAATAGAATGTGGACAATTCTGAAGTCTCATTGATTGGAACATCTCATCAGTATGTTTCCCCTAACCTCACACCTCAGTAGTTTGCAACTAAAAAAAAAAACAGTGTTTAAAAAATAAATAAATACTCCTACCCTGGATATATCAGAAGGACATTTTTAGAGATGTCTTCTAAAGTTAAAGGTTAAGAGGGGATAAAACCAGGAGTCATGGTGAGGGAAGATAGATTAATAGATTCCAAAGGCAGAAGAGACCATTGTCATCATCTAGTCTGACCTCCTGTATCACACACAGCATAGAACATCCCCAAAATAATTCTTAGACCATATCTTTTAGAAAAACATCCAATCTTAATTTAAAAATGGCTAGTAATGGAGAATTCTCCATGACCCCAAGTATATTGTTCCAATGGTTAATTATCCTCACTTTTAAAAAAATTTCTAGTCTGAATTTGTCTAGCTTCAACTTCCAGCCATTGGATCCTGTTATACCTTTCTCTGCTAGACTGAAGAGCCTGTTATTAAATATTTGTTCCCCATGTAAATACTCAGAGTCTATAATCAAGTCACCTTGTAACCTTCTCTTTGTTATGTTAAATGATGAGCCTATCACTATGAAGCATGTTTTCTAATCCTTTAATCTTCCTCATGGCTTCTCTCTGAACTCTCTCCAATTTATCAACATCCTTCATGAATTGTGGATGCAAGAAATGGACACAGGATTCCAACAGCAGCTGTACTAGTACCAAATACAGAAGTAAAATAGCCTCTCTACTCCTACTTGAGATTCCCCTGTTTATGCATCCCAGGATTGCATTAGTCCTTTTGGCCAGACTTGTACTGGGAACCCATGTTCAGCTGATTTATCTACCATGACCCCAAATCTTTTTCAGAGTCAATGCTTTCCAGGATACAGTCCTCCAGTCTTTGTTCCTACATGTATACATTTACATTAACCATATTAAAACACAAATTGTTTGCTTGCTCTTAGCTTACCAAGCAATCCAGATCGCTCTGTATCAGTGACCTATACTTTTCATTATTTACCAGTCCCCAACTTTTGTGTCATCTGCAATCTTTATCAGTGATGATTTATGTTTTCTTCCAGGTCATTGATAAAAGTGTTAAGCAATGTAAGAACCAAGCCTGGCTGGACCCCACTAGAAAAGTACCCCTGTGATGGTGATTCCCTGTTTATAATTACATTTTTAGATCTATAATTTAGCCAATTTTTATCCATTTAATGTGTGCAATATTCGTTTTGTATTGTTCTAGATATCTAATCAAAATGTCATGAAGTATCAAGTCAAATGACTTAAAGAAGTCTAAGTATATTACATCAAACATACTTGTAACCTCATCAAAAAATATATCAGGTTAGTTTGGCAGTATGCCTTACTTTGGAATAAATGCTTTCCCAGAATAAAGTAATGGAGCAAGTTTTATAGTACGGTACTTTCTTTCAGGTTCATGGTGTTGATATGTTGGGATCTACTTACAGATTATAAGAAAAAAGATGGAATCATTAGATCATCTAATCTGGCCTGTTGCATATCACAGGACACTTTCAATCAGTTACCCTTGTAATGAGCCAGTAACTTGTGTTTGACTAAAGCATATCATTCAGAAAGATATCCAATCTTGATTTGAACACACAAAGAGATGCTGAATCCACCACTTCCCTTGGTAGTTTCTTCCAACGGTTAATCACCCTCATATATGAAAATAAACTAAATCAAACCAGCCACAATGAGGGAGAAAATGATAGGGTCAAGATGGGTATTAAAATAACATTAGGACTCCAGTTCATATCAGTGGAAGTCTTTGCATAGGCTTCAATGCAAAAAACATTGGAACCCTAATAGATGAGCCCCAAGTTTTTGAATGATTTTCTTTGAGTTAAAAACAGACTTAGGTCATGTTCCTGCTATGATTGAGGTCAATGTCCAATCTTTCTTTGACTTCAGTGGTACAGAATCAGAAATTTATTGTCCTTATTTATTTTTTTTGAAAGGTTAATCCAAAATGGCTAACTGTTTTCTGAGAATAAGCCTGGGGGAAAATACTGTTTACCCATGATAAAAAAATTCTTGAGACCTTTTGTTTGGAATGCTTTAGTACTCCTATGATTTGGATCAGGGATTTGAAATATGGCAAGGTGGGGTGAACCTTGTGTCAAGGGGGGGGTGCCTTTTGCTATCCACATGAAAATCTCCCATAATTTGGCCTAGTTATAAGCCTTTGGGAAAATTGCAGTTCAGGCATGCTCAGTAGAGACTCGCTAGAGTTTAACAGACGATTCCATGTTTACTGAGCATGTTCAAGCCTCATATGGATCCTACTGTTGACTAGATAGTGCATGCATGATCCCCACAGAATGACTGGGCATGCTCCAGCCCCAGTTTATGGGGAGGTGGGGGGCAATTCAGAAGAATTTCCCCTCTAATTGCTGCTCTGGGCCAGGTGCTAGAACTGAGATTATGGATCCTGTCTCTCTTTTGCTCTCAATGACCCCTTGTTGGTATTCAGGCAGTGTGGAGGAGGAAGCTGTTTGATTCAAATGCAGAAAGGCCAACAATTGGACCAAAATGAGATAAATCAGGGACAAGGAATCTCGTCAGATAGGGAATGGGAGGAAGAGAAAAACTGTGGATGGAATTCTGGGTAAGGAGACTGGTTTTGGGGGGAGGGTAGTCTGGGACTGGAATCTGAGGAGGGGAAGGGAGACTTGGACTGGCATATATGGGATGAGACGACAACACTGGGACTAAGACCTGGTGAGAGAAGACAAGGGGAAAATGTGAGCCAGTGGGCTGGAGGTGGGAGAACAGATGAGGAGTTGGAGAGTAGGGGAGACTGGAACTAGCTGCAAAAGGGACTGAGGCAAGGGACCATGGGCAGAAATGGAGGCAGGGGGAAGAAGAGACAGAACTGACAGGGTGTAAGAGGAAAATGTGGGACTGGCTGGGCAAAGAGACTTAGACAAGGAAACAGGGATGAGGGAGAGAAGAGGGAAGATCAAGATTGGATGAGAAGCCTGGGGAGGGAGACTGGGACTAGAAAATATTATGGAGTAGGGGAGGGGGAACATCAAACAGGTGGCACTGACAGTCTTAATGCTGGCATTTCCTAACATTTGAGTGTTTGACTTTGCAACTTTAAACATGTTATTTTAACATAGTTTTGTGTGTGATAGATAGATAGATAAATAATAGAATATCATGGTTGGAAGGGTCCTCAGGTGGTCATCTAGTCCAACCCCCTGCTCAAAGCAGGACCAATCCACTGACAGAGTTTTGCCCCAGGTCCCTAAATGGCCCCTTCAAGGATTGAACTCACAACGCTGGGTTTAGTAGGCCTATGCTCAAACCACTGAGGTATCCCTCCCTCAGATAGAAAGAACTTAAGTTATATTCTGCTCTCACTTATCCTAGCATAAATCTGGGGATGGTATTACTGTAGATTTACAGCAGTATAACTTCACATTCAGCCCTGCACCTTTAATTTAATGTTCTGTTATGAAAAACATTCAGTATATATGGTTATATCAAAGGCAAATTAATCCTTCATGGCTGCAAATTGTTTACTGCAATGTATGATATGCATATTGTCTGGATAAAGCAACTGTTCTGCAATATGCGGAGAATCATTGATGCAGTGTAGATATTAAAATATGTTTATGCTAATACAACTTACTAGGTAAAACCAAATTGTACTGAATGCTACCTCTCAGTATAAAAAACCTACCTATAAGCTCATGACCAGGTACTGACAGCGAGTGGCACCTTGCTCTGTCAGTAATGGCCTTGAAATTAATGGAACCGTTCCTGGTGTAAAGTTCTGATCATTGTAGGATCTGAATCTGGCCTTCAATTTACTGTTAGTGAGACTCTCAGGAAGGTAACAATAGCAATATTTTGTATATGGAATTATACTTTAATCATATCCCATTCTCATATTAGGGAACGGCTTGCCCCATCCCAGCCCCTTCACTGCTGAGAGAAGTCCTGACTGAGGAAGTGGTAGGCTTATATGACACAGCATGTACAGAATTTGAGGAGGATGTAGAGAGGATGGAGACAGGGAGTTGTGGGTTGAACACAGTAGATCTACAGCTATGAATCTACTGACCTTCACCAAACTTCCAAATGAAGAGGCAGGGCAGCTATTTAAAACACAGGTGGCTCCCCTGCTCCTGCCTGGTTTGGGGATGGCGGGAAATTGATTCCTCCCCTAAGCTCCCATGAAGCTCCTCTAAGTCAAGGATCTGTACTCAGTTCCAGCGTGTGCAGCAGAATTTACTCCACTTTGCAGAAAATTTTATGATGAGAACTCTAATCGTATTTCTCTTCTGGAGAATACCTTCCTTTATGAAACGTCAAAATTAAGACTTTAACATGCAGACATTGGCACTCAAGGAAAGTGGGTACAGAACTGTCACTAAATGTGTGAACATTTGAAAGAACACTCTGAAAATCCAGGATAAGAACTCATGCCATACACCTACTTTCCTGAATTATACTTTAATACAGCTTTAGTATAAGACTATCATTTTGTAAGTGGAAAGGTTGAGAACTACAAAGCGAATCAGCTCACTTTTGGCACCTATATACCAAGTGAGATGACACATACATATTGGTACCATAAAAGAAAATCCAAACTGATATGTTCATTCATTTAAAAAAAATCATTCCATTTTATTAATCAGGATTAGCTGATATTCTGAGACTGTCAGGAAATAACAGCAACACAGAAGTGCTTCAGAAATTTTGGCAAACCTATCATGATGGCTGGATGAAAAGGGAATGATTTATTATACAAGTTCATAATGGTTTCTCTGCCTGTATCTTTCTCACATTATAAAGTGTTCTTATTCAATTTGGGGGTAATAAAAATAGTGCAAACCACACGAGTTCCTGGAATTACTCACAGTGAGATCACTTTAATATTTTGTATAAGACATGTATAGGAGCAATTATAACTACATTACTGAGAAATAAAACTTTGATATGTAATAATTGTTTTGAACGAGAAAGAAAATGATAGTTACTGTAGCCCATCTCCTCCCTGCCAGCAGTTTCTTCTCTGGTGAAATTTCTCTGAATAACTCTTTCTGTAGTTGTTCTTGCCATGCACATGAAGGTTCTACAACAATAGGTAATTTCTTTGGGTGGAAACAAGGACATGCAAAATTATTATACATTATTATTAGCATTATGATAGCTTCCAAAATGTACCAGGCAGTTTCCAAACACAGATGAAGAATGTGCTTGGCTGTAATTAGTAGGCTGGTTTTCAGTGCCTTGTATGAAAAGTGGGATTTGTCACTGCAGTCAAGAGAGCTAGTAAAGCAAACAAGGGGCAAGGAATGGTTACACTTGAAATTAACTTTCCTAAATAGTTTACTAATAAATAACTGGTAAGCCCTGTTTAAGATGTGTTGTAATATTCTGCAGTCATAGACTATATATAAAGAAAAGGTATAAGGTCTCTTGTGGTAAAAATAAACATGGAAGGCATTAAGGCACGCCAAGAAGAGAGTGATGGGTGTGAGCAGAGAAGACATGGGATGATACTTAAGCAAGAGATCTGTGCAACCGAGAGAAAGTTTTAATATTTTCCAAAAGGACACCAGAACCCAGTTCTGTGAGTCACACATGGAGGTGATAAATGAGTGGGTAGGGAAGAAAACTTTAACTAGAGTCTGTTGAGGGATGTGATATGTGAAATGAGAAGGCCAAAGAGAAGAGGAGGTTGTAGAAGTTGAAGTGACTTGTGCTATTTACAGTATTTCATTAAAAAGAGCAATTGTATTAATAACACTGCTCTACAGCCAAAATGCTTCTGAAATAAATGTAGTCAAACTTTACTAATTCTGGGTCACTGAGAACGAAAATGATGCTTAAAATTGTTGATTGGCTCTAGTTTTCAAGATATGCTATTGGGTCAGTATATACGACCCTTGACTTGGGAATGGTGGAGGATAAGTGAGTTATAAAGGGAAGGGATCTCAATTTAAACCAGAAATGACTAAAATACATCTTTGACTGGATCTATGAATAAGTCTATGACTGGGTTTGGACAGTACTTGCTTTTTAGACAAAACAATGAATGATGCAATCTGAAGCTGGTATTGCATTATACATGATATGAATTGCATCACGTTATTCCTAGAAGTCATGGATGATGCAATCATAACGAAGCTTACATCACTCTGCTGAACAAATTGCCCTCTATCAGCTCTAGAAATCATACAGTGTCGTGCTCTCTTATTTGTCAGTGTTTGATTTTGCAAAGGGACACATTTCTGTTTAGCCAAAGTGAGCAGAGATGCCTCGTACTTGTGTGAACAGTGCAGATAACTTCTGCTATGTTTGTGGTGAAGTGACTTTTGCATCACAAAAGCGCAGTATAACCACTATGGTTAAGAAAGCCTATCACCTTTATTTTGGCTGCAAAATTGGAGATCAGGACAAGAGGTGGGCCCCACACATATGCTGCAACACTTGTGCAACAAATCTTCGCCAGTGGTTGAACAGGAAAAGGAAATCTATGCCTTTTGCAGTGCCAATGATTTGGAGAGAGCCAACAGATCATACCAGCAATTGTTACTTCTGCATGGTGCCTCCAGTTGGGAAAGGTGTGTCAAAGAAGAAAAAGTGGACTGTGCATTATCCAAACGTTCCATCAGCTATACGCCCAGTACCCCACGGAGAAGGACTGCCGGTTCCTGATGCACCAGAATCACTCTCACTTGAGTCAGATGAGGAAGAGGAAGAGGATGAAACTTCTGGTCCTGAACCATCAATGTCACAGGACCCACATTTTCTAACATCCTCCTCCTCTGAACCATACCTCATAACACAAGGTGAACTGAATGACCTTGTCAGGGATTTGGAACTACCCAAGAGTAAGGCAGAGCTGTTGGGCTCCAGACTACAGCAGTGGAATCTCCTGGCAGGTGATGTTAGGGTTTCCATATTCCGTGACCGTCAAAAGGATCTTGTCCCATTCTTCTTCATGGAAGGTGATCTTGTAGCCTGCAACAACATCGATGGTGTGATGGCAGCCCTCAACATCGTTCACGATCCAGATGAGTGGAGACTGTTCATTGATTCATCGAAGACGAGTCTTAAAGCTGTTTTACTGCATAATGGCAATGTTTTGCCATCAATTCCAGTTGGTCATGCAGTCCATATGAAGGAAACCTAGGACAACATGAAACAACTTTTGAGGTGCATAAACTATGACCAACATCAGTGGCAGCTTTGTGGCGATTTGAAAGTTGTTGCTCTCTTGCTTGGTCTGCAGACTGGATACACAAAGTACTGCTGTTTTCTCTGCGAATGGGATAGTCGTGCAAGAGATTCCCACTACATCATCAAGAAAGATTGGCCACTCCGACAGTCATTGGAGCCTGGGAGGAAAAGTGTTCAGCATCCACCACTTGTTGAATCAAGGAAGATTTTGCTACCACCCTTACACATCAAGCTGGGTCTGATGAAGAACTTTGTCAAGGCCATTGACAAAACACAAGCAGCTTTCAAGTACCTCCGTGGAAAATTTCCAAGGTTAAGTGAAGCTAAGATAAAGGAAGGTGTCTTTGTTGGTCCTCAGATTCGTGAACTTCTTCGAGATGATGCATTTGACCATGCACTGCGTGGCAAGGAAAAGACGGCCTGGAAAGCCTTCCAGTTAGTGGCAATAAATTTTCTCGGAAACAACAAGGCAGACAACTACAGGTTGTTGGTGGAAAACCTCCTCAAGGCATATAAAAGCCTTGGTTGCAACATGTCACTAAAGATACATTTTTTTGCACTCTCATCTAGATTTTTTCCCACCGAACTGCAGAGCAGTGAGTGACGAGCACGGCGAGCGATTTCACCAGGACATTGCAACAATGGAGAAACGCTATCAGGGCAAATGGAGCCCATCAATGCTTGCAGACTATGGCTGGACAGTGACAAGAGATGCTCTATTGAATGAATACAAGAGACAAGTCAAGAAGCGCCGAGTAGACACTGAATAGGACTAAACTATGTACAGAATAGTTTTTTGCCTTTTGTTTCATAATAAATTTTATTTATATAACCCTTTTGCTGATTTTTAAAGTGTTACATAAACAGGACAGGTGAAATATTATCATGTAAAGCAACCATAAACACATGAAAAGACCTAGGTTTACAATTTATGATTAAAACTCTACTATCTACACAATATACATAGACATAAAATGTAAAAACTTAAATATCTTAGAAACAGTAGCCAGTTGTTTTAATTGTCATATTTGAATTCAGCACATCAAAATACATAATAAATAGCACATTTTATCTCTGAAGCAGATGACTTCTCAAAAATTGTAGACCAGTGTAATGTATTTGTATTCTACTACAACCCAGTGAACTACCTTTAGCACTTCTTAAATACAGTTCAGAATTCTCTATTACAGTACACTAAAACTAGCAAGAGGTTAGTTATTGTCTTAGTTTCCCTTGTGGTAACCTTCAGGAAAAAGAAGGCAATGCGGGTCTGATCAGAGACATGCTTTTTTAACAGCAACTGGTATCTGTATTGTGCCTTATAGATGGGACTGTATGGAAGAGGGCCAGGACATAGCAGCTAATCTCACAAAGGACTGTCTTCTGTGGGACTTGCTGTGATGTTATCTGATTAAACTATGACCATGTAGATCATTGTTGCCACCACTGTTATATAATTGCAATAAATCTTGTACAAAATATGGCATATGTCTATGGAAAGGTTATGATTCACTGAATAGGATTATGATATTTGTATCAATGTATCATTTTTGTAGCTGAAGTTAGGAATATTAGCTATGTACCTGTATTTCTAAGGTGTTTGCTTCTGGGTAGCACCAACAAGGTGTTTAGCTACCACATTGTGAAGGAACTATTCAAGTGAATGGCCCATTAAAGAACACCCAACTCAAAATAGAAGACGCCCATCTACAATTAATGGACTTTTCTGTTGTGACTAAGCAAAATCATGCATGGACATGTGACTTGCCCATGTGACTCCAAACACCATCTTGTTCCCTGTGATTTTACACTAGCTGTGCTGATGGCTTTGTTTGAAACAATGGATTTCCCTCCACATGGTAGAAACTATAAAAAGTGCTGGAAACATCTCCATTTTGCCTCTTTCCTGCTCAAGCCTCTCTTCTTCTGAATCCTCTGGACTATGGACTTATACTAGTGGGAGCATTCTAACCAAAGGACTGAGGACCTTCCAATGATTTGTAAGAGACTTGACTTTAACCAGCAGTTTATTCCATCACTGCTACAAGCCTGAATCAACAACTTGGCAATTATTGTATATATTTGATTCCTTTAACCAAGTTTGACTCTCACCTTTCTTTCTTTTCGTAAATAAACCTTTGTAAAGAACCACTCATCTTAGAGTGTTTTTGGTGGTGATACAAGGACTGGAATGCCTATGGAAATTGCTGTTCTGAGTTCTTGTTAGCAAGTGTGGCGAAACAGAAGTTTACTTTGGTTGCTGGTTTGATATTTCTTAAGAGAGAATAACTGCCAGTTTTGGGGTGTATCTGCTCAGCAGTTTGTCCTGAATTTGGTATTCTCAGTTGTGACCCACAAAGGCACCGTGACACTTACCAACAAAGATTCTTTGAATATCAGACAGTGTGGTGGCAATTGAGCCCCAAAGCAGTTACATGAGTCACCAAAGTGCTCTGCTGCCTTCGGCGTGTGACCAAACATCAAATACCTCCAAGAGCCCAGAAAAGACAGAGCAATACAATGCAATGCTGTTTTCGTCATCAGTGTCACTGCACTGAGAGAAGAGCATGCCTTATAAAGCAGTTCTTCATGACTCTTCCTCTTGGTCCCACCTCCTACAACCACGTGACCAAATTTTCAAGAATACAGATCACTCAATAGCTCCTGTTCTCAGTGGGAGCTCTTGGGTGCTGAGCACTTTTGAAAATCTGTCCAATGGCACAGACGCATCCAGCAATCAGAGTGGATACAGAGAATGCATAACCATCTTTCTCTGCTAGACTTCTCTGAGATCTTCTGCTCCCCTCCCTGCCATGTAAACCGGGTGAGACAGTTATGTTTAATTTCAAGGGAGGGGAGAGGTCGTGACCACCCTAAGCTAGGGCTACATAACAATAACACAATGTTACATAAAAAAATGAAGAGTTCTGGAACAAGATAAAAAAATCCAACCCATTTAATGACAGCGACCCATCAAAAGACCCAGAGAACCCATGTGAAAGAATTGAAATGCATCCTTTATTAGAAATGCTTGTGTTAGAGAAAATGGGCTACAGTCACCTTTGCTGTAACTCCATTGACTCCAGTGGGCTAATATCTGTGATAGAAACAGCTCTAGGGAGAATATCTTTTCGAGTATATCTACACTGCAGTTAAAAGTCCGTAGCTGGTCATGCCAGCTGACTTGGGCTCACAGGGCTTGGGCTGCAAGGCTGTTTAACAGTAGTATAGACATTCGGGCTAAGGCTGGAGCTTGGCTCTAGGACCCTGTGAGGTGGGAGGGTCCCAGAGCTTGGGCTGCAGCCTGAGCTGGAACACCTCCGACACAATTAAACAGCCCTACAGCCTGAGTCCAGTGAGCCCGAGTCAGCTGTGGGTGTCTAATCGCAGTATAGATATATCATTGGTTTCCACGAAGTGTTTATTTAATTTAGCATCTTTCCATTAAAGGTTTGCTAACGTTCACTAAACAGGATCTTACTTTCTCACCTAAATGTATATTTATCTCTGTGAATCTTAATGTTTCTAGTTGCTTTGCTAGGATTAAAGCCAGCTCTTGCTTAAAAAATTAGATTTAGTGCTCTTAGCAGCACACACTATAGGCAAGAGATTTCTCTGGAGAGATTTTTGCTTGAAATCTGAGCTAGATTCCATTCAGTTTGCTTTTGAGAAAAGAAGGATTTCACTTGCTTAGGCTTTCATTGATGTAAGAATGCCTTTGAAATTAATTTATCCTCCTGATGTTTCCATACTATTGTTGCTGTAGAAAAATCAATATTGTTAAGTGTGTTTATCTGCTTCCCTACCTTTTCCTCCTGCACTAGTTGGTAGACTAGTAGGTCTTCAGGAGATGTTTTTGCAACCAGGAATGGGTAGTTTGTTTTAAACAAATATATATATATATATATATATAAACTAAAACATAAGGATGTAGAACAACTATGTTGCTTGGGATACCCATGCTGCAGATCATGGTGCTGATCCATGTAGCTCTACTCTGCCAGTGATGCCAGTCCTGACTGCCCGTTGTTCAACTTTTCTAACGCGCACATTTGCATTCTCTCCCATGCTGACTGATGTGAGTGGAAAGAGATCCCCTAAAAATCTCCAAAGCCATTGTAAATTATGAGAGCTTGAAGAAATTCCAGTGACACTTGGATTTGATGAAATAGCAATTTCCAGTGACGAAGTGTTTGGTGAGATGGGTAGATTCAAAGTTCCAATAAAAACCAAGTTGTGCTTTAATTGATACCTACCTGGTTTCCTGCCAGTTTACCTGCTCAACTCCATGGCAGCCTGCCTGCCAGACTTCCTCAGAGTCAGGGACCCCAGAGTGTGCAGCACAGAGGTATCCCACCAGATTAACTGCCCCGGGGCTGATTCACACATTGAGTGGTGGATTTTTTTTTGTTTCATCCCAATTTGGAACAAAACCAGAATTAGAAATATTGAAATCCTCTGTGAAACAGAAGTGGCTCTCTCTGCCCAGTTCCATTATCTGTTTGTGTTACTATATAATTTGTTTGTATTACCATAGAGTCAAGTCCTTCCTTACAATTATTCTTTGCTGTGGGGATGCCTGTAGCCATTGCTTATCTCACTGTTCATAATCATCTCATTGTTACCTTAGGCTCACCTTATCTGTAGCATCCATCCTTTTTATTTTGTCAGACTTAGAATGTAAGCTTCAACATGGGCTGTCTTTTCAGTATGCATTTGTACACACTCCTTGGGGAATTCTGCACCAAATAATTAAAAATTTAGCACATTATATTTTAAAATTCTGCACATTTTGTCAAAATAACACAATATAATCATTCCAGTTTCAATTATTTTGGTAATTTATTTCAAAATATCAGTAGCAAGTATGTCTGTAACAATACAGACCAAAAAAAAAAAAATTCTGGTAATATTTTTGACAAAGATTCCTTACTAGGCATATTAATACAGAACTTTGAGTGAAATATTTTGGCTTCTTTGCAGAAAAAAAATCATATTGTTTTGTCTAATATCACCACCAGCCACTATCTGTATAGTAAATATTGCACTATAAGGGTATATCTACACTGCAAAACAACACACTGTGGTTTTGGGAGCAATTTAGTAGAGATGGAGAAGACTAACAAAAATAGTTAGGCACTCTTAGCTATTGCAGCTCGGCTTTAGGGTCAATTATTTCTCATTTCTCTTTGCCATTTCTGCATCTACCTCTGTTACTGATCACTCATATATTTCAACTTTCATAGGCCTCAGGGTTGTCATATTAATTTAGATGGAATGTATGGGCTAAAGGAGTTACCATAACCCTGTCACTGCCCAGCATTAAACAAGGTCCAGGATTTGGTATACAGAGATCTCAGCCTGCTTAGAACCCACGGCAAACACTACTAAAATCCCTTCAACTCTTTTATTAAAGATACAAATGTCATGAATATAGGGGGAAGGGAACCAACCTTTATGTATGCTTGGCAGCTGTACTGGACTGCCTTACCTGTAAAGGGTTAAGCAGTTCAAATAACCTAGTTGGCACCTAACCAGAAGGACCAATGAGGAAAGAAGATCTTCCCCCCCCAGATTTGAAAGTATTTGTTTTGTTGTTCTGGGGGCTGTTCCCTCTCTGGAAAGAGGGAGAAACCAATCAAGGTACAATATCTCCTGAAACAGATACCTGGAATAATCCATCTAAAACCACAAAAACTGTGAGTAGGGCAAGGAAATGTGTTAGGTTATCTTTTGTTTTGGCTTGTGAATTTTCCTATATTAAAAAGGTAGTTTCATTCCTATTTTGTAATTGTGAAGCTGAATTCAGAGGGGAATCCTCTGTGTTTAAAATCTTATTACCCTGTAAAAGTTACCTTCCATCCTGATTTTTTTTCTTGATAAATAATCACACCTGCAAAAAGTAAAAGAAAGTTCTTTTTAAGAACCTGATTGATTTCAGTGTCCTGAAGACAAAGGGTCTGGTCTGTGCTCACATTGCTAAGGCAACTGGTTGATATTTTAGTCTCATTCCTCCCCAGGAAAGGGGGTGAAGGGGCTTGGGGGGGGATAGGGATTCCATGTGAACCTTCCCTGCATTTGTGTGTAAATCACTTGGTGGTGGCAGCAATATACTGTCCAAGGACAAGGAAAGGAGTTTGTGCCTTGGAGTTTCAAACTAAGCTGGTAGTATATAAGATTAGGGGGTCTTTCATGTAGGTCCTCACATCTGTACCCCAGAGTTCAGAGTGGGAGGGTGGTACCCTGACAACAGAAAAGAAAAAAAGCAGTTAAAGCATTTGAAATTTAAAGTATTTTGTAAGGCATTCATTTCTTGTCCCCTTTCCCTTTAGCTGAATAGAGTTTTAGAAGGAAAAAAAACCCTTGTTTGACAATCTTAGATCATATAAAAACAATAGAGTAACTGTCTTTTTGGGTAAAAAATTAACTGAGATGAGCTTGAACTGTTGTTCCTATCATTAAAGTCCAATCCCATTTCACCTTGTGTGATATTTGAGATTCGGCTGAAGCTGGTAGTGGTGGGGATGCCATCTGGATCCCTTTCTCTGGTCTGGTCTGGTAAGGTAAGGACATCTCAAGATCAGGATGACCAAGAGCCAGAATCTCAGGAAACAATGGGGATGGAGCCATGATGATGGAGCTCACTCCAATAGCTTGTCAGTTCTTCTCTCTTTTCCCCCTCAAAGTCTTTCTTTAAAGACCCCAAAAGGAGTGATGGGTGGAATAGCCTATCCCCTCATTATTTTGT
The DNA here is from genome assembly GCF_002925995.2 of Terrapene triunguis. Lineage (NCBI taxonomy): Eukaryota > Metazoa > Chordata > Testudines > Emydidae > Terrapene > Terrapene triunguis. Next base: position 67,824,592 of record NW_020664417.1, on the reverse strand, counting down.
CCATCAAGCAGGCCTAGTTTCCAACACATCAATTTTGGTTCACTGATTTCCTAATCCACATTTTCTTGTTTACGAAGTATGATCTTAAACACAATCTTTAAATATATTAATAGGCCTTTTTTGTTTAGACTATTGGTTCTCAACCTATTTACCATTGTGGGCCGCATATGCGGCTCTCTATGTGTTAGGTGGGCCATATCCACACAATACATGTATGTATACACACACATATATACATACACACACCCCTACCTCTCTGGCCCTGATTGGGCCACAGGTTGAGAACCACTGGTTTAGACTAATTTAGTCTGTCTCCTTTTCATACCTTTTCTCATTAACATATGTTTTTCTAGGTTATTGTGACATCTTATTTTTTTACATATACTTTTTACAGTTTAGCTCACAGTTGGACTGACAATTTTTTCCTAATTTTTGCAACAGGGTGAAGAAGAGATTGTTCAGGGAGAGTTTTGTTTCTTTCTGCCTGCCCCCACCCCCATATTATAGTTTTATATTACAGGTAAATGAACCAATTCTTAACTCATTCTGCCTATCCCCATCTCAATTATTTCCTTTAATGAAGGGTACTACTTTTCTGTGAAATTACATTGAAGTGAGACTCAGAGTTGCACAACTTCAGGCATCCCATGGGTAACGGACTAAAAAAATTGCTTTGGCATATTTTTGAAAGGTTCTGTGCATTTGTTCCAGCCAAATACTGTAGGCTTTAAATGAATCCAGCCTTCATTCTGTTGGCATGGAAGTCACCAGATATTGTGAAGGAACATTAGGACAGTCAGCCTAATTCTATTAAGAGGCACAGATTTTATTCCATGAACAGTAAAAGCTCTCTGCTTACTGAATTCTTCAACTTCTGTTCAAGTGTTATAATTTTTAATTGCAAGTCTAGATTCCTTTTCAGACTCTGGGATTGGACTTCTGAAGCTACTAACCAGGCCCTTGAGGATTAGCCATGTGTGGTGTAGGGGTGTGTGTATGTATGTGTGTGTATACAGCAGTTCATAAGTCACCCACTATTCCTTGTTGCTTGTGTTTGGGAATATGGCTGGCTACAGAGGGTATGGCAAGAGCATCCTGAAAACCCAGCTATGCTGCTGGAATGCCCTCTTGGGGACACAAGTAGCTAGTTTAAAACAGAGCAGCCCAAAGGCTGCTCTCATTTATTCCAAGGACCTTTTAAAGATACCTTTTGCATGCCCGTCCTAATTTGATCAAAAGATTAAAGACAATTAGGGGGGAAAAGGTCATGAAGCAGGACAGTTCTGATCCAATGATAAACATTCCATTCCCTTCACTTGCAGCAGAGTTTGGGTGATGATGTGTGCTTTTGAAAATCCTTCCCAAAATGATTAAGATAGAATTTCCATAAGCACCTAAATGACTTAGACCAAAAGTTAGTGGGACTTAATCACTTAATGCTTTTGGAAAGCTTACCCTTAGCCAGCTTTTGCACTAGCCTCTTGGGAAAAATGGCAGTGCAGTTTAAGATCTGGGATAGTATGTTTTTCCCTGTTCAAGTGGTGAGAGGTTTTGTTAAAACTTTAATCTGACATTGGGGCAAAAACAAAGCATGGGAAATATAGACCCCAAAGCCGAGGCTTTCAGAAAACTGAGCAACTGAAAATGGAGAGTTATAATGGAAACTGTTTTGCAACAATAAGTATAGCAGTTCTGCTGTGGCCAGAAGAGGGAGGGCCTGTCCCCTGCATAGCTTAGCACAGCCTGTGGGCCAAGCTCCTGTCAAAGGACAATCCACAAGCTAAAGATAGCTGGGCTGGCTCTGGGTATGTTGGTTCATCCCCTATTGGAGGCTCCCACACATATCCACTTGGCATTATCAAAGCATCACAAAGCTGATTGTGTGGTCCAGAGAGTTTCACCCACTATTTTGGAATTCACTGGTTGTAAATGAGCTACTGATCTTTTTTGGTCCCATATATCACCATTTACCAGATAGTTTGAGCAAAGAAAAACTCTCAGCCCTTGCAACATATCTGGTTTCTTTACTATAACTATTGATGTATTTTCCTGAGCACAGTGATGCTTCCTACTTTGGTTCCTTTATTGACAATTTAGCTCATGCTGTGAATGAAATACATATGCTTGAATTTCAGCTTTAGTTCCCAGCATCCCAACTTTTAGATCATATTCTGCTGATGTCTTCTGTACCAGCATAAGAAATGTATCTGGATCAATTTCAGCTTCCTGAATTTGGGAATTTCCATGAGGTCACTAAAAAGTTAATGTCCCTTATTAACTAAATATGCCTTATTTCCCCTCAAACTGAGCTTCCAAGTAAAATAATTGGTTCTTGCTGCTCAATGCTGCATACACTCTAGGTTAATTAGGTCTTTAAGATATAGGGCTTGATTATCCACTGTATCATACCTTGGACTCATTTACAACAGTGCAAAATACTGGATGTTGTTCAGCACTCTCCAGTGTGTTCTAGTTATATCTAACCAGAGGGTAATATAAATGATGTTTCTGATTTATATTATGTTTATTTGTTATCTTTACAGCTACACATTGGGTTAGAGGTACATGGATTTAGCCACAATGACCCCTAAATCTCTTTTGGATAGTATGCTGGAGCATCTTTCTATTTAGAAGATACTCGCTAATTTGCTTTTCTCTACCTCACACTGCAGCATCACTGCCTGTGCATGTAGCTAAGGCTCCGGAATGATCTAAATGGCCAATGGGTGTTTATTTCCCACATTATTTCATAATAAGACCTGTAATTCTGTACTCTCTAAATAGGACAACACAAATACCTAAGCTCAAATTATTGTAAAACAGCTCTCAGATACTCATTAATAGCTTCTAGCAGATTGAAAGATAATGGGCTTGACCTCATGCAGACTCCAATAAGCAGCTCTCAACTGCACTGAGCACTAAGTAGTCATTTACAGATCCCTGTTCCTGAGGCCAGTTTTACATTAGTTCTGAACCCAACATAGTTTAGAACAGCTTGCTGGGATGTACCAGCTGCACAGAAGCTAGTCCAGTAGGTGCAGAAAGTAGAGGTTAAAAGTCTGATATCCTAAGATTAGGCTCAAGAAGTTGGAACTCGGGCCACCTGTCTAGATTATGTATGTTACCATAGTAGTGAGCACCTCATCATCATCATCAATGTATTCATCCTCACAATACCCCTATGTGGGAGAGAGTTATCATTCCCAATTTACAGATGGGAAATGGAGGCACAGAGACACCAAGTGATTTGCCCAAGGTAACACAGGAAGTCTGGTTCAATTCCATGCTCTGCCACAGTTTCCCAAGCTAATGCCCTAACCAATAGGCTATTTATCCTCTAACATGCCAGCACTAATTTACAATCAATTAATCCCAGGCTGAATTTGGCCAGTGTCCTTTTCTTCCATAAAAGGAGGTCAAATTCTGCCTTTTGTTATACCGTGCAACTCAGCTATGGTCAATAGTGTGCATGAGTCTAACAGGGGACAGAATATGGAAAGATGTTGATTATCCTTATACCATACTTCCAACTTGTTCTCCATAAGGCAACTTTAACTAGTTGCAAGAAATCCCCAGTTATAATCCATAACTAGGGAAAATCTAATCATGAATGAGTAAGAACTCTGCAAACTGTTCACAATTAACCTTGATTCAAAACCATGCAGTCCCTGGTTACAAATTCTAAGTTACCCTGCATTCAAACAGTTCATGCTTTTAAAACTAATATTTAAGAATTCTAATTTATTAATTATACACTGTTATCCTAATCCCGTTATCTTCTCTTGCTGGATTAGTGTTCCTTGATATAAAGCAGCTACCTACCCTTACCTGCATTTAAGAGAAGGAGGAAATGTTTCATTTACTGCAAAGTTAAGTTAAAGAGGTGGTTTTCAAGTCTAGGCTAGATTTAGGATTTTGACTTGAATCATCAGTAGGGGTTAGCTCCTCTTTTTGCTATGAGTTTGTACCGTGCCTAGGATAATTGAGCTCTGCTCACAGTCTCTAGGCACTGCTATAACTATAGAAACAACCATAACCATCTTCAGAAGAGTATGGCTTCATTCACAAGTCAATACCATCAGGAACACAATGCCCCATTGCACCATATTGAGATCGGTTCAGTACTGACTCCGGCGATAGTAAAATAGCATATGACAGATACATAAAAATAAATTAATAAAAGGTCTCCCATCCATAAACTGACCAGGCAAGGTCTCTCTTAGCTTACCAAATCTAAGTTTAGCTTGAGGTGGCCAAATAGGAATGAAAAATGACAGAGCAAAGGATAAAGACTTGTCACAGATTTTCTTTACCAATCTGCCTGGAGCGTCAGTTGATCACAGGATCATTTGGGGAGGAGATGATGAAATGCATCAAGTGTCTAGATTTTAAAGCTTTATTAATAAAATAATAAAACAGCAGAGAGTGCTGGGAACGCTCCCACGTCACTTAGGGGAAGAAAGAAAGCATTAGAGCCCCAAGCCCTAACCCACTTTCATACTCACACCCGCACTGCCCCAAAGCTGGCCAGGCTTGGGTGTAACATAATAAGAAGGGGGGGGAAGAAGAGGGAGGATGGACAGGAGTGCTGTCCTGGGCCCAGGGCATCCGAAAAATCTCCTGTGCTCTCCAAATTGCTTCAGCTCTCAGGAGGGTTTTAAATCCTGGGCTCCTTTGGGGGTGTTCCATTCCGTGACCTCTGTTCCTGGTGTTTTTTGTGCCAGTTCAAACTGGCTTTCTGTGGTCTCCTCGACTTTCCCCAAAACACACTGGCTAGACTCTGTTGTTCTCTTTGTTTTCCTCTGTGCTGGCCTTTGCTTGCCTTGCTTGTTATGGGCTGGCTCTGCAGGTCTGTGTCTGTTCCATTCCGGGCCCCGCTTATTTTTGGCCAGCAGCCAGAGTCAGATGTGTGCTGTGGTTTTGAGCATTTTATCTTTGGGCCTAGCAGGAGCGTAGAGTTAACTGGTTCTCTGCTCTTCTTCTTTCTCTCTCGGCCTCTCATACTCCTGTAAAGGAATCTTCCATTCCCTACTCACACACCTTTGACCCTCCCCAAAATGCTTTGCGATGCTTGCAACAGCGTTAGCCATATACAATGCTGATCTGCCTTCCCTGGGGACTCCCTGAGGGAGGAGGCCATTGGGCTGTGACAGACTTACCATTGGAAATGACAGTGACTATTTTACAGATGATATACTGTTCTATACATTACCCAAAAGGAGTTACAAAAGGAGCTGTTGGAATGTCTAAAGTCCCAGGTGTCCTGTCACATTGTGGAATTCACAGCTCTGAGTTAGACACCCAAGCTCCCTGTACACTGTATTAAATATTACATATTAATAAAATATATTAAATATTAATTGGACCAAAGAGAAAAAGATTTATCTGTAGTCCAGTGGTTAAGGCACTGATGTGGGTCAGTCAGGTTCAAATCTCTGCTCTTGTAAATATTTAATGATTTATACAGTGGAACAGTGCCCAACAGGAGAGGCACCCACCCCAGCATACCCGGGTGATTAGTGCACTCATCTAGTATGTGGGAGACTGGGAATCCTTCCAAAGCAGGGATTTGTACTGAGGTCTTCCATGTTACAGGCAAGCACCCTAACCATCAGGCTATTTAATATACACACATAGGCCAGCTAGCCATGCTCAAAAATTTCCTGCTGCTCTGTTGTGTAGGACAGATGTTCTCAGAGAACACCTACTGGATTGGGCCTTGCAGACAAGAAAGTTAGAGGAGCACCTCATTTCAGAATCCCACTGGGGCAGAGGTGGCGCCAGCACTATACATCATGTGGGCACACACCACCCTTGCTTCTGTAGTTCAGAACTGCTGCTGGCAGTGGTGCTGCCTTCAGAGCTTGGCACCTTGCCAGCAGCTGCTGCTCTGTGCCACCCATCTCTAAAGGCAGCACCACCAGCAGCAGAGAAGTAAGGGTGGCAATACCATACCATGCCACCCTTACTTCTTCATGCTGCTGGCAGTGGTGCTACCTTCAGAGTTGGTTGCCCAGCCAGCAGCTGTCTCTCCACTCTGCCTTCAGAGCTGGGCAGCCAGAGAGCTGTGGCAGCTGGCTAGGCACCCAGATCTGAGGACAGTGCCATGGCCAGCAGCAGCACAGAAGTAAGGGTGCCAAACTATGCCTTTGGTCTGGGAGGGGTGGCTATGGAAAACTTTGGAGCAGCTGCAGTCCTCTCAACACCCCCCCCCCCCCCCCCCCCCCCCCCCCCCCCCGCCCCCAATAGGACCACCCCTGCAATGAAGTTTAAGCATGACCTAGCACACCAAGCAGTTCATTAGCTATGGGGCAGCATCAGAACATCAGTGGCTTGGATGGAAACTGAGCTGCCTAAGGGACTTTAGGAACAGATAATTAGGCACCTATGTACCTTTGTGAATCTCGCCCTCACACTATACTCTCTTGTCTGATTCTGCATTTATAAAAGTCAGTGGGAGCCTCCCTTTGGTTTCAAATGAAAATAATGTTTTTCACTTCCTGCGCCTGATTTTTCAGTCATCCTTGAAGTCTGGACTTCTGCATATTGTGGGCAAAAATAATGAGGTGCAATTTTGGGGGTCACCATTTTTTGTGAGTGCAATTGATGACACTTACACATTTAACTACCTGTTATATGGTAGGCATTTATATTGTTCCTGCCATGGTGCTGAGGAGAGTCAGGTAATTTTGGAAGTCTAAATTACATCAACTGCATCCACAGTTAACTGATCCTTCTACATGGGGAGGTCAGAATCACAAACAACCCCTCAGTTATGCTGTAACTTCTAAATGGCTGCTGAGTTCACTTCACTAGTTAACAAAATTCATAGTTTACATGATTATGATATGACAAAAAACAGCACTATGATCAGATGAAGGTAGGTCTGATATTTTTCTGGTACTTCAGACAATTATCACTTTATTAGTGACTTAATAAGCTAATTAATGCTTGCATAATTCACTTAAGAGATTATTTAACAATTTTATGCTGATTTTTCAAGGGTTTTATTTTCTCCACTTTTAGTCTTAAACTTATGTCTTACTGAAGACTAGCGTACTGCTTATATCATTCCATTTCATAGGGAATTAATTTAAACAGATAGAGCAGTATTTTGTCTAAATGTAAGATGGTTCATTTTCCTGGTATTGCCCAGGATTTCAGCATTTTTAGTATAAAAATGTTTTTCAGAGAACTCAGGAAACACAAACACACCTCCCAAGGTGAGCTAACACATGGCAACAAAGTCAAATCCTACTTGAGCCATGACTGAACAGTTTAAAGAAAAATATTGTAAAGCTGTGGAATGCAAGATGTCCTCCCAACCTGGCTTTATTACCTGATTTCTCCCAAATTTCCACTCTTCTAGATTTCTCTTCATTTTTTGGGGGGGGAGGAGGGGGGGAGGAAAAGAGGTGTTTGTGGTATTGCCAAAAAAATAACTGATTTCAAATGAGGAGATCAGGCAGGGAGAATCACTAAAAAGAGTGAAAGCACTAATGAAAGAAAATAGCAAGACTTAGAAATCAAATAAACCTGTAGGCAAAGACCACTATCAGATGAAAGCAGATGGATAGCTTAGGTTTTTAGGTTATCCTTATGACTACATACAACTGAAAAATAGTTTGTTAGTTTGTCGGCAAACTGTTTACAATGCTATACCAGGGGTTCGCAACCTTTTTCTTTCGGCGGCCCCTGAAACATGCTATAAAAACTCTATGGTCCACCTGTGCCACGATAACTAATTTTCTGCATATAAAAGCCTGGGCAGGCATTAGAAGGTAGCAAGCAGGGCAATTGCATTTGGCTGCATGCCACAGGGGGCCCCACGAAATTAAGTTGCTCAGGCTTCACCTTCAGCCCCAGGTGGCGGAGCTCAGGGCCCTGGGCTTCAGCCCCACGTGGTGGGGCTTTGGACTTCTACCCTGTACTCCAACAAGTCTAACACAGGGGTGCTTGGCATCCCCCCCCCCCCGAAACCTGCTTGTGGTCCTCCAGGGGGCCCAAGATTCCTGGTTGGAACCACTGTGCTATACAACAGAATTCTGCTATTAATGTTGTTGGATTACGTTTGCCCCTTTTAGCCTGAGCAGTTAGCCAATATCTAGGGCTTCTCCAGATTGATTCCTTTAGGATCGGGGGGAGGGGGAGATGATGATAGAATCTAGTACTTCTTTGGGGCAAGACTACTTATTTACAAAACACACACACAAAGTTCTGCTTCCTTTAACAGAATTGAAACCAGTGACATGGATGCAGTTTCCTTGTTAAGAAATCCAAGCCTGACTTCAGTGAACATTCTGCCCAAAAAGAAGCTGTCTTTTGACTTCATCCCAGGGCCACATTAGCACTCTTTCTTCAGTGTTCCCCTAGCTTTCCTGTTAGTTTTTTGCTTACACACAATCCTGTAATCCAATCAATTTCCAACATGTGCATTGGCAATCCATTCCCTGGGAACTTACCCCAGTCTGATTTGGGCTGTGGCCTCTATTGTTTCAGCTATCCCAAAACAAAGGGACATTTAATTGCTCCTTCATTTAGACCGAATGAATTACAAAGCAGCATTTCAACCACATAAAAAAGCTGGCAGGAACAGAGGTGAGACTGCATGAGACCTGCAACTGCATCACGGGGGACATCCTCAGGATAGTTAAAAATATTTGGGATGCCAGGGGGAATTGAGACTCCATCCTCCTTCCACCCACTCGTTGCACATGTTGTAAAAGGTCCTACAGTGAAAGTTGTACACTGTGCCTTAATATGATTGATCTAGTGCATGAAAGCTTCACCTTGTTGGCTGAATACAAAGGATTCATTAACAAACAGTATCTGAGCACTTTGGCAAGTTGAAGTCAACTGCCTGCCATGGGCAGGCCAGTGTGTTCTGCCAATGCACAGTGTCTGAAAAGTCAGCAGATTTCACCACCTTGGAATTCTTTGGTATAGGCATTGGTGGAGCACACACTATTCCAGATATCCCTGGCTGATTAAGGGATGTAGAGGCAGGGACGGCTCTATGTTTTTTGCCGCCTCAAGCATGGCAGTCAGGCGGCCTTCAGTGGCACGCCTGCAGGTGGTCCGCTGGTCACGCGGATTCGGCAGGGTTTCTGCGGGTGATCTGCCAGTCCCACGCCTTTGACGTACCCGCCACCAAATTGCCGCCAAAGCCGCGGGACTGGTGGACCTCCCGCAGACATGCCGCCGAAGACTGCCTGTCTGCCGCCCCCACAGCAACCGGCAGGCCACCCCCCGCGGCTTGCCGCCCCAGGCATGTGCTTGCTGCGCTGGTGCCTGGAGCCGCCCCTGTATAGAGGGGATAGAGTAGTGGCTCTCAACCTCTCCAGACTACTGTACCCCTTTCAGGAGTCTGATTTGTCTTGCATACCCTCAAGTTTCACCTTACAAACTACTTGCTTACAAAATCAGACATAAAAAACACAAAAGTGTCACAGCACACTATTACTGAAAAATTTCTTACTTTCTCATTTTTCCCATATAATTATAAAGATCAATTGGAATATAAACATTGTACTTACATTTCAGTATATAGAGCAGTATAAACAAGTCGTACGAAATTTAGTTTGTACTGACTTCACTAGTGCTGTTTATAAAACTATGCAAAGATCTAGAAGAGTTGATATACTGCCTGGAAGAACCACTGGGTTAGAGCAAACCTATGCCAGAGTGTTCCCCAGGGAGTGGATCCACCAACTTTACAGCTTATTCAGGCCTCCAGACCTAGTGGAGAAGGTATTAAGTGGAGTGGTGCTTCAAAGGGTTTTGAATGAAAAAACAGAAGTAATCCAAAAATTGCTTTTTTTTTTTTTTTCCCCGGGGGGGGGGGAGAAAACAATCTTTTTTTAAATTTTTCCTTTTTTTAAAAACCCCAAAAATGGGGGGGGGGGGGGAGAGAAGAATCAGTTTTTGCTTTTAATTTTTTAGGGTGTTTCCTTTACTCTCCTTCCCCACCTCCACCTTTCAGTGGCAAAATGGAGAAATCAATAAATAAAGACAAGGGAAAACAGGAGGAGGGAAAAGAGTGGGGAGAAGGAGAGCAAAAAAAAAAGGGAGGGGAAAGCAAAAATGAAAAAATTGACAAAACAAAATTTTGCTAACCAAAATTTTCCAATAAGCATCTGTGAAAGATTTTTTTTTAAAATTCTGCTTAAGGAAAGTTATTTTGAATATTCACAAAAATCCTTACCATTACTTGACCAGCTCTAGTCCTGGGTCTTTGGCTGAGCCTTATTTCTGACCTGTGTTCCAAAAGGTGAACCATAATGTCATAGTGCAGGGCAATGGCACCTGTATTCTTCTCATGGCCCAGCAAGGGCACCCACTCTAGGCTCCCAGCCATCACCTCTTTTGGGCAGAGGCCTGTAGGTCTCTCCCCCGAACTGGGGATTTTTCAGGCTGCCCAGTTTTCTGCCTACACTGAGTTCTCCAGCAAATTGGATAGCCTAAACATCTGCACATCATTTTCTCTCCAGAGGCTATGTACACATGTAATTGCCCCACAGTTGTAAGTCATAAGTTATAAGTTACCCCACAGCTCTTTCTAAGCAAACATATTTATTCTTAAGGTGAAATACTTACAGAAAAAGAAAAAAAAATCAGTAAAAGAACAAACCTACACACAGGCTAATAAGCTTTCCACAAGGGCTCTGGTAGGAGTTTTCTTGTGGTCTAAATTCATAACTGTCTTATCTCAGAACAAGCACACCCATAAATCTGTGAATCAATCCTTTATACAGTTTGGGCCTTTGATCCTGGGACCAGGTAACCAGCAGATGATGGGTTTCTCCTCAGCGCATAGCTTCCAAAGGTTGGGTTCAAAGACGGGAATTTTCATTCCCCTCATCCCAAATATTTCCTAGGAAACCCACTCAACTAAAAGTTCATTCTTGTCTAGCAGACTGTTTTAAAGTGTCCATTGACGCTGCCCAGGTTTTACATTAATCACATCTCACCCCTAAATCGCACAATAATATATAAATATTTCCATTTTTAATACAATAAACTTTAAGATACTTAAAGTTAATTCAGTAAGGTTTGTCCAGGATATGGCAGGAAACTACCATATCTGTCACACATATCCATTTATTCTTATCATGGTATGTGAAACAGAGGCAGTGGGCTAGATTCAGCCCATTTTCACTCTAGTTTCCTGTCAAATCAGTCTACATCAAGGGCACCTCAGCCGATCTGCCAGTGTGGAGGCTGCAGTAGTTGAAAGCAGCCACCATATCTGCTGGAAGCCTCCCAAGCAGCTAGCATTGGGAAAGAGCTGCTGGCTCAGAGGGGATATACCTAGTGTGGGGCTGACTCAGCACATCTTCTCCATAGAAGACCCCCTTAGGACTCCTGGGGAAAAGGTTGGAGCGTCTAAGGGTATCTCTACACTTCCAGCTGGGAGTGTGATTCTCACCTCAAGGAGACATACCTATGCTAGCTCTGATTGAGCTATCATGCTAAAAATAGAGTGTAACCATGGTGGTGCGAGCAGGGCTAACCCCACTCTGTACGTACCTGTCCAAGACTCTAAACTTGTACTCGGACTGGGGGGGGAAGTAGCCCTCCCAAGGCAAAAGCTACACTAATTTTAGCACATTAGCTTGATCAGAGCTAGCACAGGTGGTCTCCTCCAGCTGGAAATCACACACCCCAGCTCAAGTGTGGATAAAAGTTGAGGGAGGCCAAGTAGGGTTAATACCACCTGCTATGACTCAGTCAATCCTCTCTTGGGTGTAACAGGCCAAGGTACACCTTCCTGTGCTAGCAGGAGTGATGCTTGTATGTTTGTGTATTTCCATTTTTTCCTTAAAACCATCATTATGATCTGGAGTTTATTCCACAAGAGAAAATAAATTCCATATTATGTCTAAACTTCCACATCAACATTATGAGCAATGGGGTTAGATGGGTACAAGTCTAACATTGCAATAAGTGAGGTTGCACGAGGGAAGCATTTTGCTTCCTATCCTTAACAGGTATAAAATATCAAATAATGGCCACAGCAAAAAATGAGAGCCAATATTCCTAGGAAAGAAGTATTGCACAGGTGGATAGAGCACTGGTTGTGAATCAGGAAACATCAGTGCTGATTCCAGGCCTGCTAGGTGACCTTCAGCAAATTGCTTCCTTTCTATATCTGAGTTTTCTTATCTGTAAAATGGGGATAATGATATGGACCTACCTTCTTGGTAAAGTGCATTGAGATCTACTGATGGAAAGCACTCTGTAAGACCTGGCTATTATTATATGCCCAGCTCTTTCATCAATTCACAATATAAGCATACCATAGAAGTGCAACTTACCAGCTGGCACTCCCCTTCCTGGCTGGGAATGGTATAGCAGGCTCTCCTCCTCTGGCACACCCTTCTGACAGCAGCTCCAGTCCTGCAGTGGTCTGTTTGTTTTTTATTGTGACATGGCTTTCTGGCCAGTTCACTTACAGTCCACCACCCCAACCTCACTTTTCAGGATAATAAAGTCCCATCAACCAAACTAACCACCTTGCGCCAGGTTTTCAGCCCAATCCTGTCTCAATAGTCTTAACACTTCTTGAGTCAAGGGGCTTTCACACCAACTTCCTCAGTTACCAACATGGGAACCCCCCTCCTCCTTCTACTCTGTGGTCTTCTACAGGATCCCTATAACCAGCAGCTAAGGTCACATTCCTTGCTGCCTCACTGGACAACTTCCTAGTTCAACCACTCTCTGGGTCTTTTCCCCTAGTCCTTCCTAGGCTCACTTCACTGCTCTTTCTTCAAAGCAACACTTCCCAGAGCTTTCATCTCTGAGGTCTGGATCCTTGTCTGTCTCTTTCTACATCTTTCTCTTACCCAGAAGACTGATGCCAAGGCTACCTCCTTAGCTTCTGGGCCTCTAGTCAAAGATCACCCTAGTCCTGTCCTTTCCAACTGTCTCTATCAATCCTTTACCAGAGCTCTCATCTCAAGTATTACTCTCCCCCTCAATCTTCTACTTCCCTGAAGCCCTTCCTGTATTAGACACTCAGTTCCTCCTCAGCTGGGCATAATACTAGATTGGGCCTCACTCACTCTCCAGATGCAATTGGGAGCACTAATTGCTCTCTGGCTTCAGTTAATCCTTTCACTGCCCATGCAGGGAACACACCCCATCACACACACCCTTCATGGGGCCTCAATTTACCCACCTGTAAAAAAGAATATCATACCAACCAATATCTGGAAACTGCTTTGAGAGCCTTGAGTATTTATAGGGCCAAATCCTTCCATTCTTACATAGGCAAAGCTCCAGCTGAAGCCATAGGTAGTTTTGCTTGAGTAAGAACTGAAAAGGACTTCAGGATTTGACCCACAGTTAACTCACACCAATGTACCAAGCTGTTGCAGACAGCTGCTAATAAGTGCTATGTATCAGTACTGACCTGTGGCCTTATCTCTATAATCCATTTCTTGAACGGGTTTAAGTCACAACTGTGATAGTCACTGAATACAATCTTTTTTTCGTGCTTTTTTTGTTTAAACAGATGTAAGACTCTAGCAAATTGGCATGAAAGATCACCTGGAGAGCAAGATCGTACAGATGATTTCCAGATCTAATTGCACAACAATTTGTAACAGGTTGATTCTCATTTCTTTATTGTCAGTTATTTAGTTCTTCTATACTTTCAGATACAGATTAATGTCCAATTTTCCATAAAATGTCTTTATGCATTTACAGCAGTAGTGATTTCATCTTCTCTTTGTAACAACAATTACCTTTCATGCCTAACTTCTGTGTGCTTTTTTTAGGATTAATATTTGATGCTTTCTGTAGAGTCCCCGAATTGTGCATTTATTCTAATTATTGTCATTTAATTTGGATTAAACCCTAAATTAACTAACTGGGCTACAATAGTAAAACTTTGTATATCATATTCTCTAGTGCCACCATTTTTGTCATAATGTTAATTCAGTTGTCATGGTACAACTTTTCAATTTTAATTAATCATTTAACTCAGTGTAATTACTAGTAATGGATTCAAACGTGCAGCTTATTTTAATGGAGATGTCTAGTTCAATCTATCCAAAATATAGTTGAGAAAGAACAAAAGTTATAATGTAATCTTGTTTTTTTGTCCATTTATAACATACAGTACTAATGCCTTAACATTTCTTATGTCCTGCAGGTTAATTTCTATTGAATACCATTGTGTCTGACTTTTCACGGCCTTGCACCTTTTGCAGTCATTTATAGCTGTGCAAATTCAGTGAAAAATGCTACCTGGTTTTCATACATGTAAATAACTACAGTAGTGAATATGACTTCGTGGAAAACAAAAATTCTACTTCATGAAAAAAAATTGAGATTTCATTTTACCTCAGAATGAGATGGAGACTGTTAGACTAAGCCTGGTCTATTAGAAATCAAGGGTTTTAAGCCTTGGTCTGGCTTGTTTGGAGCAGGGACTTGAACATTGGTTTCTCACATCCCTGGTGAATGGCCTCAGAAGGCTATGCAGTCAGTTTCTCCTGTTGGAGCTGTTGCACTTATTTAATAAATACTAAATGCTCATTGGGCCATAGTAAGAAACATTTCATTGAAATGTTTCTGGTGAGCTCCATTGATGAATACAGCCCAGTGTCTCAGTGACTGAAAGCTCTGTGGACTTTATCCCTCAAGTGGTGCTCAATCCTAATCCCTAGCTGCAGTTCTTTTTCTTGTTCTTGACATACAGCAGTGGGTTCAATTCTTAAACAAGAATGGCCTCTTAAGTGCTTAACATCAACAACAGTACATTTTAGGTAACTCATTTCAGATCCCAAATCTGGCTAATCATGTTATGTTCCCTCTGACAAATCTGTGGTTCTGTATTACTCATACATACATTTATTAACATCAAAAATTAAAGATTAAATTTAAGATGTGTTAGTATTGTGGAATTCTCAGAACAATGTGGAAGAAGCAACAGAGAGTCCTGTGGCACCTTTAAGACTAACAAATGTATTGGAGCATAAGCTTTCGTGGGTGAATACCCACATGCGTCTGACGAAGTGGGTATTCACCCATGAAAGCTTATGCTCCAATACATCTGTTAGTCTTAAAGGTGCCACAGGACTCTCTGTTGCTTTTTACAGATCCAGACTAACACGGCTACCCCTCTGAATGTGGAAGAAGGTTCCTAAGTGTGAATCTGTATGGTTATTAGATCATTTATGCAAGTAGGCAGATAGAAGGACAACATAATCACAATCACACCATTTCAAGAAGAAAGTTAGAAAGGTTTCAGCCCTTACAGCATGAGTATTTCCTTGGAACATAAGACAGACAGAGTTACTACACCACAATGCTGAGAAGACACACTATACTAGCTGCTGAGTAGCAGGTATCACAAGGACTTATGAATTGCAGTCAGTGATTCACTTTTGTCCTGGCTACTTTATTCAGTTGGTATTTGGTCATTTCTTTGCTCTTTTGCAAACAAATGTTGAAGCCAATAGAAATTATCTGCAAATAGAAGGTTTTATTCCCCACCACTTCACACTTTTGCACCTGTGCCAAGTAGATGTAAAATACCACCAAGTCAGAATGGTAGCATTTTACATCCACTTTGAATTCGCACATGTATGGCTACACAAAGTGAATTAGACCAGAATTACAGAGCCAGATTTTCAGATAGCGTAAACTTGCCTAGCTCTACTGTAATCAATGAAGCACTCCAATTTACACCAATAGAAGATCTGGCTCCTATTCTGTTTGTGTGGAGTTCGGCACCCTCTTTCTCACAGCAACCGCAGAATAGACTGATATGTTATAAACAAACAAACAAACAAACAAACAAAAAGCAGAATGAATAAAACAGATGTTTTTCTTATATCAAATAGAGACAAATATTCCATCTGTTTTATATGAGGCTAAGTAGGGGTTTACTGAGAGCTACCTACCAGGTGATCCTGTCTGATCACTTTTATTTCAGAATGGCTTTCTTTCAACCTTTTTCCTTTTTTCCCCCTTTATGTGTTCAAAGACATGTGAATATGTAATCAACATCAGTAATTATACAGTATATTCTCATCACAGAAATTTCCTGAAAGAACCAACAAAAGAATTTTTACCTACAGTGCAAGCACAAGAAGTAGTCAGAACCATTAACTCCATCTTATCCAGTTCTTCCTTGTTGTATCTGCCACATTTTCACTAAGGGAATGCAGTGCTCATCAGTAGTTGTTTAAAAGAAAAAAACCAGAGTGATTTGCATTTTCATTAGCTCAGACTGTGGTTTCAGTTACACTCCATTTTCCAGAGTTGGTCAGATATAACAAGCGTAGGTAAATTACTTGAGTGCTTATTCCCATATCTCAGTTTCCAGAACTTGTCTTTACCAGGTAACCTCTGCAAAAACCTCCAAATGGAACATGCAGACAGAAGACATCTCATCTACGGATTCATCAGTGTATTTCATGGCTGGCTCAGATATGTCCAATTTCTCCTTTCCCACCATTTTGAAATCTGGCAATACTTCCACAGATTATTGACTCCATCAAAACAGTCACCTGCCTCTATGAATTATTAGCCAAACACCTGGAACTGTTTTCCTACCCCTGTCCCTTTGTTCCTTGTTGTCCTAAACTACATCTTCTCAGGTTGTTGTGTTCACCCATAAGCTTCTTACACAAAGTAGTTCTCTGCTTGCCACTCCCCTAATCATATCCATTTGCACTGGGGCCAAAAGCCATTTTAAATTTGCAGAGTCTGTGCTGTATATGGAAATATTTTAATTATTTCCCTTATTTCCCAAACCAATGAAAGGGCACCAGCTGTTGTCAAGACCAACAAAATGAAAAAAATAAAATAAAATTGGAGTTATTAGTCATAGAGATTTTGAAGAATCAAAAATGCATTAGGAAATTGAAATTACCTTGTATTTTTAACCATCATATCTCTCAGATTCCTTTTCTGATTTGTTCCAGATAAAATTCTACCCTGGCAGAAATCGTGCCTGCAAAGTTTTAAGCTGATAGGTTAGTCTGAGCAAAATTAAGAATGGGGTTCAAACTCAAGCTTCTAACAGGAAGGTAGCTTCAACATTAATTATGGAGGAAGTAGTGTCTTTCCATAATACAGAGCAAAGCTCCTTTACTAAGCTAGTCACACTTAGATAACTGCTATTATTACTTTTCTAACTGCCTGTCAATCATTTTTTACAATTATCTGTTTCCCAGTATATAACAAACTCTGCAAAAAGCTTATCTACTTATATCTGTATTCCCTGGCTCAGTCACACTTTGCTTGTAGCAAAGGCTTTCCTCCATGTGCTTCCAGAGCTGTTTATCTTGTGTAATCACTTCAGGAATTCTCCTTGCTACATGCAATTCACAGTGGTCTGGTTTTCACAGAGATTTCTAAAGGGCAGGGGCAGCATAACAACTTCTTAAACATTGTCTGCCAGAAACTGGAAAATCGTTATATGACCTAAACAGTTTTGAGACGTTCACGATTATCATGCCTGCAGTTTTCCATTAGTCCTAGTATTAATACAGATTTTTATTATTTGTGTGCTGTGGGTTGATGTTACTTTCAAGCAACTTTTCTTCAGCAATATCTTTGGAACTCTATATCTTTAATTTATATTACCTTAAAGCACTACTGACTTCATTTTGGAGCGATACTTGTTATTGGCCAACTCCCTGAGATCACTGACAGCTAGGGGATTGAGGAAAAGGTAGCAAAGTTCCAAATTAGAGATTGTTTGTCTCTGGAGTCCAGGGAAGTTACAAAATCTGGCATAGTTCTTCACTATGGGCTTGATTGAAGGCCCACTAAGGCGTAAGGGAATATTTCCTTTGACATGAATGGGCTTTATATCAGACTTTACAGGAGGTAAAATCACCATCAAACTGTGCCTGAACTCCTTTGAAAACAAAACATTTTATACTAGTCAATACAGTTAGATATATTTTACTTTATTTACAACATGTACATTGCAGTACATCTTAGTTAACATATCTTTCCTGCAGATAATATAGCAAATATACTATCAGAGAATACAATAACATTTTGTTTCATATAATATATTTCATTGTCATGATATCCCAAAGCACAGATTCTCATTGAGGCAATGTCATCTAAATGAAAAAGCACAGAGCTGGGAATCATGGATTCCTGAGCTCTTATCTTGGCTCCATTAATGTCAGATTATTTAGTAGGCCTTGAATAAGTCACTTCAATTCTGTGTTTCCATTTCAGAATTCATAAATGGGGATAGGACTTAACTAAATCAGAGAGTTTGAAGATTGACTAAGTTAATGTTTGTAAAGCACAGTGAACATATGTAAAACTGTATAAGAGCTAAATATTATAACAGAAGCAATTGCTTCAGTTAAGGTTGTATGACGTGTATGTGCATTTATTGACGTTAAATGCTTACATGTGCAACCTTAACATTCTCAAAATGTTTTTTGGCATTTAATTATTACAAGGGTAGCTCAGTGGCTGTGAAAGGAAATACAACAACTATACCGCACTCAAGAGTATCTCACATACAGCATGGGACTCTATAACCAGTTTTACTGAAAAACATATTCTTACCAAACAAGGACAAGACACTACAGTTAACCCTGACTCCTAAAATTTAGGGAACTGGATTTGAAGACCCTGGCCTCTATGTGAGCAGGAAACAATCATGATTGCACATACATTTTAACTGTGCCTACCTCTATATACACAAGTGATAGATTTTAATACCTATGTGCAGATGGTAGTGCTGAGAAAATGTGCATGCAGGTGTATGTGGACAGAGGTAGAAGCCAGATTGAGGCCTCAGTGAAAAAAAGGCCCAGGATGTCTAATTGTAAATTATCACAATTATAAATTGAGATATGCATGTAAGAGAGGATTTATTAATACCCTGGTGATGTCTCTGTCCTGCAGGAGCAGACTGAGGCTGGGAAAGTGACAGAAATGCTTAAGGGTATTTTTCCTCAAAATGTATGTGCATTATTTCCATTAACATTAGTGGGAATTATGTGTACACGTTGAATGGAGAATAAATCACTTAGCCTGCAGACTACTGAAAGTGTGCAGGTGTTATCACTTTCAAATTTTTCTCATTAAACTGCTCATTTGTAATTTCCCTGGGTATGTGTATCCCTTTACAGCTCTCAGATGAGCATTTACAGCACATTGCATCCTGACAATCATTCACAGCAACTTGATTCTTGGGAAAATTGTCTGTATCACAGATATTTATATAGGGCTCACTCATGGCTTTCCCATGAGCCTCAAGCAAGGGGCCTCATGTTCTTGTGTTTCCCCTGGAGCAGATTGGAAAGCATATGGTCATGCTTAAGGGCACCATCTACCTTCTGGAGTTTCCCCTGATCTGAGCGGGAAGTTGGCTGTACCAAGTATATACCCTGCACAGGGTATTTCCCTTGGCAAAGCAGCTTAGCTACACTAGTCAACACATGGAAGGGGCTGCGCCAAAGCTGCGCCCATTCCTCACCCTTTCCTGCTCCCCCCCACAGCTACTTTGAGGGGATGGAGGCTGTAGCCCAGGCTGCTCTTCTCACGGCGCTGCTAGCTGATTCAGGTTGCCAGCTCATGGCATAAGGGAATGCCTTAGGCCCCTTACTCCCTTGTGTGGCCATAGAAGTCAGGCCACAATCTGGCCCTTAATAAAACATTCTTAATAACTCATATGTTCAAATTTAACAGTGAGGGTAATTAACTGCTAAGTTACTTAGGGAAGCCATGGATTCTCCAGCAGTGAAGTCTTTAAACCATGAAAGGATGTCTTTCTAAAAGATATGCTCTAGCTCAAACAGAAGTTATGGGCTTGATGCAGAAATTATTGGGTGAGATTCTTTTGCCTATGTTATGCAGGAGGTCAGACGAGATGACCATAATGGTCCCTCCTGGCCTTAAAATCTATTAATTAAAAAAATGTTTCCTTTCTAAGTTGACTGACATGGTTTCAAAGAAAGTTCTTAATTTTGTGGAGTAAAGTAACAAGTATCTCATGTCTTGTGATGTCCTTTGTAGTCTGTGAATCTTTGGTATAGAACGGGGTCGGCAACGTTTGGCATGCGGCTTGCCAGGGTAAGCACCCTGGCGGGCCAGGCCAGTTTATTTACCTGCTGATGCGGCAGGTTCGGCCGATCGCGGCCCCCACTGGCCGTAGTTCACCATCCCGGGCCAATGAGGGGGGTAGGAAGCCGCGGCCAGCACATCCCTCGCCCGCGCCGCTTCTCGCCGCCCCCATTGGCCCGGGACAGCGAACCGCAGCGAGTGGGGGCCGCGATCGGCCAAACCTGCCGTGTCAGCAGGTAAATAAACTGGCCCGGCCCGCCAGGGTGCCAAACGTTGCCGACCCATGCTATAGAAGATATTTTAGATACGGTTATGGAAATCCATAGGGAGGTTTTTTGGGAGCTCCAATAGCTTTTTGTAGTTATCTCCCTATGGATTTCCATAACCATATCTAAAATATATTTTATAGCAAAGATTCACAGACTACAAAGGGCATCACAAGACGTGAGATACTTGTTACTTTACTTCACAAAATTAAGAACTTTCTTTGAAACCATGTCAATCAACTTAGAAGGAAAACAACATTTTTTTAATTCATAGATTGCAAAATTAATCTAGCTATCCTTGAGTGTCAAAATAACAATTTCTGTGCCCAAATTCTGCTCCCTCTAGTGTATATCTGGCTTCAGTGAAGTTATTCTGAATTTACACAGGTATAATTGATAACAGAATTCAAGACTTTATTTGGAGTAGTGACCTACCTTAAAGTTATTTGTAGTGCAAATCGCCATAACTAATTCAAAATTTCTCCCCATGTTGCTGCACTTACCAGAAAATAAACACACATGCAGACATAGATAATCAAGAATCAATAGCCTTGCTTGAGACTATAGGTTTTCAAAATATTTACAATCAAAAGTGAAACTAGACCTACCCAAACTAAAACTCTCTCAAATCCGGGTTTAAATCAGGATCACTCTCCCATTAAACAACATCCCTGGCATCCCTGCCATTGGGGCTAGGCAGGTATTTCCAGACCAACCTGCTACGTCTGTAATAAGGAACAGAGAGCTTCAGGGAATCTATCTGCTTTCCCACCTTGAGACTAAACATTGCCATTAAAACTCTACCTTCCCCCAAACACACAAATGTAAACCCTGACACTCCACCGTCTGCCTTTGTAAGCTAGAATAATACCACTAATATACCATAGCCTATTTTTGACCTGTGCAGGTGAAAGCCCAAATGGGGACTGGCACAGAATAGGGGTATTTAGGCCATACCCCATTTAATCCAATAATGCCCCCTATACTAACAGCTTGGAGTGCAGAAGTGGGATAGGCACTCCTACGATGGCTACACAGCACTTCTCAATTGCACTGGAGTTCTCCAAGGTCCAGATTCAAAATATTTAGGGGTAGATTCTATCAGCAATGTGGCACAAGGCAACGATACTGCAGCTGAGCATGTGACCACAGGAGGGGGCCTAAAAATAAATCCCTCTCTCATTTTCCTAAAAGTGAATGAATTAAACTGAGATAAAATTGCGAAGAAAAAAAAATCCTTCTTCTTTTTGAGCAGCATTTCCAAATGGGTCTCAACCTCTGAAACAGGACTGAAAATTTTGCCATTAACACAGCTGCAAAAGAGTGACGGATTTTCATCAGAATAAAAAGAAGCAGACACTACAGTGATTTTGAAAATGTCTTGAATGTGGTAGAATCTACACACTAAGCTTCCACAGGCAGAGTTTACATTGGCTTTTTAATTATTCTACTCATCTGGTTCTTAATGATAATGCTTCCTTATCCAACAAAAAGTTTCATACCATATTATAATTCTGCAAACATGGAATTACCTGCCTCTTATAAATATGAATAGAAAATTTACAAATAAATTAGCAGGTTTATCAAATTACTCCTAAATACTCACATATAAACACTGAATCTCACACTACTACAGTTAAATTTCTAAATCAACTCAGAAATGGGAAGCATGTTTTTATTTACCCAATACCATGTTGATTTAAGACATGCAATTGATTGCCAGATAACTTTTCTGCAATAATTATCATCTGCAAAATCATTTACTAAACTATTCTCGCAAAATGCATTCAAAAAGTAATAGCATTTCAATCACTAGTAACTTAGCACTAACATGTAAGGCTAGCTACAGACTAGAAAGTACAGAAACTATAGACAGTCAAATTAACTTGGACTAGCTTGTTCTCAATCAACAAGGCCTACATCAGCTTTGCAACCATTTTGTTGCATCTGTTTCACTGATAGGAGTGTGGTAATAAAATGTAATGAAGAAGCCTATTAATGGACAATTTCAGCTGAAAAGCATTATCCAAAAAAGCAAAGTAGGTCAATATGGAGACAAAAAAATCATTTTAGTACTTCAGCCTGGATATTTCTTTCTAAGACAGTTATATCCTTCCCCGATATTCTTTATTTGTATAACCAAAAGATGGCAGTACTTCATCAACAATTCCTATACAGTTTAAGAGTAATTTTTCCTCGGATCATCAGGTACAATTTGTGTTTACTTTAAGGAAATATGCATTGTTTTAAAAGCTGGTCACTTAATCCCCTCTCCACACTCTCTCTTTTTCTTTTAGCCTATCTCCATCCAAACTAAGATTGGAAGAAATGCAAAGGAATCTTTTTAAATATGACCTCTTTCTCTGGGATTTTACGGAGATAATTAGATTAATCTTCTTTGACTTCCTTCAAGACAGATTTTGAAGAAAACTTGCAGATGCATTTCTATTAAGACAATATCCTTGAGTCTATTAAAGATGTTAGCAAACATTAGTTATTTCAAATCTTCAGTGATGTAGAATCTTAATCTTTCTTCTAGTCCATAATATTGTGACTGGTACCAAGAAGAGCAGCAACAATTTCAAATTAACAGAGGTCAAAAACAGAAATGTAGATTTGGATATGGATCTGACTGTGTCACTTCATTTTCTTCTATTTTTTCATTTTTTTGTCTGTTTGTTCTAAGAAAAGTGAAGATAAATGGACTATGTTCTTTGATTTTTCTTCTTGCATTTTCTCAGAACTTTTTCTTCTCCTCATTCAAAAAAGTAATTTTGTCTTGTAAACATTTGGGGTCAGATCCTCAGCTGGTGTAAATCATCATAATTCTGTGGACAATGGAGCTATGCCAGTTTACATCAGCTGAGGTTTTGGCCTTGAGTGTTTATTTTTATTAATGCTTCTCAGTAAAATATTTTACTTTGCGTGAAATAGATCTTCCTAACCTGGCCCACGTACATTTTACACACAATGTTTGTTCAGATATTCTTTTTGTTTTTATTCTTCTCTGTGAATACTACTGAGCCTAATGTTCAACCTTATCTCACAGCATACATTTGGGTATCATTTTATTTGTTCTGTTATAGGTGACTTAGTCTCTTTGAGATTGCAGTATTATCTACTTTTGTTCAGTACTCTTTGTGATACGGGCTAACACAGAAACTAATATATCCAGAAATATGTACCATATGGCATCTTAGACCACACAAATCTCTACCAGATTAGTGGGGAAAATTCCTTAGGAGGAATGGCTTAGCAGTAGAGCTGGTTGGAAAAATATTTCCCCATGGCAAATTTCAACAATTTGACAAGAAATCAAAAACTATTTAAAAAATGGTTGAAAACGTTCAGATGAAAACCTAAATTTGGATTCAGAAATTCTGCCATGGTGCCTCATGCATTTGTAGTTCAGGTACCTCATGCCCCCCATTCTCCCCTATAGGCTGGGCTCCACCTCCCATGGTGCACAGTCTCCCCTTTTGATAAGCTCCCATGACACTTCATGGGAGATATAGTATGGCTGGGGAACCTGGCCCATAGAAGAGAATGGGGACATGAGATAAACAAACTGCAAATTCCTATCAGGCACTGCAGCAGAATTTCTGAATCAAATCTACCTGGTTGCCTGATAATTCAGCAACTCACCTGGCAGGCTTTGCCAGTCGTAGTTCTAGGAGGTCTTTAACTTGTTGGTCATGTGAGTCTTTTGCAGTGTTGTTGAAGAAGAGCTCTTTGTAAGCTTGAAAGCTTGTCTCTCTCACAAACCGAAGTTGGTTGAATAAAATATATTACTTCACCCACCTTTCTCTATAGTAGTCTTTGGCATTTGTGTATATCACTTCATTTTGATTATTACTCCTTCCACCTATGCCACTTGTAGTACTGCTGGGGCTATAAGACTATATGTAAGTACGCATGCATCTTGATAGGTGTTATACCAGACTGCTATTAATGTGTTCTGTGGGACTGTTCCTCTGTTCAGAGATGGCTTTCCATATATTGCCTTTGTTTTTTGAAGCCTTTTTTAAGTTTTTTAATACTGCTCAAAAACATTAAATTTCTCACTGGAAGAGATTTCCATTTTCAGGCTAACTCTACCTATTTCCCCAGTAGACATTCACTCCCATTCAACAAACTTGTGATAAGCATGAAGAGACCTAGGATAAAGAAGTGAACCCTGGAGCTTTTTGCAGCAACAATCAATAAGGTATTTATTTCACATGTTTATAAATATAACTACTAAAATGAGCATCTTCATTAGCCCTCCAAGTTGACCCCATGCACTTTTTCCTAGCAACATCTTTGATGCATAAGAACCTTTCAAATCCAAAACATATCACTAGAATACTGGACTAGATTCTCTATTAATTTGCACCTTGTGCAGTCATTTATACCTGTTTAAAATGGGCCTTCAAAGCTACCATTCTGATTTGTTTACATCTCTTTCAGAAATAGCTGAGATATAGGAAATAAAAACATACAGAAATGAGTTTCCTCCCAGGATATTTTTAATGCAGAAAATCTGATATGATTTTGTAATCCTCATGGTGGAGCATTTCTGATCTACTCATTTATTTCCCTCTGCAATCATCAGCACTGGGAACACTTTTTAGCTGAGCAAGTTATTTCTTAAGATAATGAAATTCAGTAACTCGGAAAGCTTTTCTCCCCAGCTGGCAAGAGTGCTAATAAAGTCTAGACTTTTCTAAGCATGTGGTTTGCAATCAGAATTAACTTTCTTCCTACCCTCAAGTAAACCAATCCTTTAGCTATTTTGGATAGCACTTGAAGAACACCAGCAGTTAGGGAGATTTCTTAATCAAACACATATTTAGTCCAGGTAGTAGGCCATTATAAAGCAAATTATAGAACACTATATCTACATAAATAGTCAGCAATTACAAGCTGACTACCAGGTTTCTACTCAACCTAAAGTAAGGATAAAAAGAATATACCATCTGGTAAAATTTGTTTTTATATTGCATAGTTGATTAACCCATGCAAGAGTATAATGATCTAACGGGGAAATGTAATATCCCCAAGATAAAGACTTCAGCAAATACACAGTACAAGATGCCTCTTCCCATGAGCAGTGAAACACAGCACCATCCTTCCTCCAATGTCTCTATCTGTAATGGGAAGATCTTAGACAAATCTGGATTTCTCTGGACTGTGTGGAAAATTTACACAGAAAACTAAAACCAGGCAAGGATTTTCAGAAACATCTGAAACTAGCTCTGGCTGAGCAAATCTTGGAGAAGATATGGGTTGCCAGGGACATTCTCCATAATGTTGGATCCTTAGGGCAGGTCTACACTTACTTCCTGGTCCGGCCGTAAGCAATCGTTCTTCTGGGATTGATTTATCGCGTCTTGTCTAGATGCGATAAATCGATCCTGGATCGAGCCCGGAAGTGCTCGCCGTCGACGCCAGTACTCCAGCTCAGTGAGAGGAGTACGCGGCATCAACGGGGGAGCCTGCCTGCCGCGTCTGGACCCGCGGTAAGTTCGAACTAAGGTACTTCGAATTCAGCTACATTATTAACGTAGCTGAATTTGCGTACCTTAGTTCGAAGTGGGGGGTTAGTGTGGACCAGGCCTTAGTGTTGCATGAAATCCTCACTTCCTTCCACAGCCTCACAACAGACCATGACTCTCCTCATTACCCTTAGGTATCATATGAAGTAAGAAATGCTGATTTGAAAACTCCTTTCCCTTCTATGGGATGGTTAGGGCTATCCAGGGAATGACAAGCTATCCCCCAACTGCACATAAGTAGGAACAGATGTAGGCAACTTCCCTATTCCCAGTGGAAGCATGGACAAGGGGGCTCATTACTGACCTGTCTCTCCCTTATCTTATTTATCAACAGTGAAACCAAGAATGCTGCTCTAATCGCACTGCTAAAACTCATTAAGACTCCTTACCTTATTCTGGTGCTGAAGTACATCATGCCACTAGGAAATCTTCAGCTGAGTTGACACTTCCCAACAACTAAGGGTGTGTCTACACTTAAAATGTTATAGTGCATTTTAAGTAAGTGTAGACACTAGGTATACCAACAGGAGGGCTTCTCCCATCGGTGGACCTAAACCACCTCCCTGAAGTGTAGTAGCTAGGCTCACAGAAGGATTCTTCCACTGACCTAGTGCTGTCAACACCAGGGATAGGTCAATATAGCTATGTCTCTCCTGGATGTGGATTTTTTCACACCCCTGAGAAACATAACTATAGCAAAGTAAGTTCCTAGTGTAGACCAGGACTAAGTGGGTTGCCTTTTATCATTATCTTTTTTTTTTGCCATGGTTTTTAAGCTAGTGTTCACTCCATATTGCAATCTCCAAGTCTTTTTTACTTTAATTTGTCAAGCATGATTTAATCAGTTAATCTATAAAATTAATTATGTTTTAAATCTTCCACATTCTCTAAATCCATTAATTTTGTAAAATTTAAGAGGGGGCAAATTTGCCCAGTATGATTAGATCTTTATAAAACTGATCCTAATTGTTGATTATATCTCTGTCTAAACTGAACATGTTTGGGGATTTTATCATTGTTGTACGAGGGCTGGAGGTGAGATGAAACAAATGATAATTGCAGGATCACTTTTTTGTTTTTTTTAATCAATGGTACACATTTTCTTTATTTCAGTCTCTGGTACTGTACCTTCCCAATTTTCTATAATTGTTCAAAACAAGTGTTAAATGGTTATGTTTCTTAGCTAATACCCTTGAAACACATCATTTAGAGTTGCTGAATTGAATACATTCCATTTCTCACTCTCATAACAGTTATTTTTCAATAGTTCATGCCACTTTTTCTTATATGTCCTGTTGAAGATCAATTTTTAAATGTAGCATTTCAATGTTATCCTTTTTATAATCAATATTTTCATTTCCTTTTAGTAATACTTAAGCATCTTTTCTGTTTCATATTTTAATGACTGCACACAAGAAGCTATTTGCAGTGCACAAGTTTTGCTAACCCTACAAAAACAAGAAAATATTGTGTATATTTTTGAGTGTCATCTACTGACACATTATCTATTCACTATTTACATATATGCAGATATCATTTTTACAGAGCCCTCCTGTAACACGTTACTTTTTCCACACATACATTTCTAAGCCCTCTACCATTAAAGTTCCTTTGTGGGCTTTCACAGGCTATAGAGGCTTGCTTGGGTCTTTCCTCTTTGACCATTTCCAATACAAGTTCTTTTCCTATTTCAGTTCTTCAGAATTGCCCCTGCATTAGCACTGCCAATTCTGGCAGTAGATCAAGAGAATATTTCACTTAGTTAGTTTCCTTCATTTCTGGATCATTATGCAATTCACTACAATTGATGAGATCCTCTTTGAGGATGCATATTTGGGTTATTATTCTTATTTTTTACCCATCTGATAGCAAAGTATTTTTATGCCCTAAAACTCCTCAAGTGTCTAGGCAATTTCTTTCATGCTATTGGTCCAGACATTTCTTTTATTTACAGGCATTTCTAGGGTACTCATTACCGTAGTATTTGAGTGATTTAAATCAGTAAGCCTATTTCTCCAACACAGGAACTGAAGCACAGAGGAGTTAATAGTCTTGCCCAAAGTTGCACATGAAGTCTGTGGAATGGCCAGAAAAGAATGCAAATCTTCTGACTTGCAATAACCTCCCCTAACCATTAGACAATCCTACTTTACTCATTATCCTCCTGCCCTAGGGAATTTCCCATCCACTGCAGTTTCTCCTTTGTTTTAATGTCTTGTATCCTTACCCCCAAAGTTTACCCCCTCGGTATCAGATTTAATCTTTTGGGTTTTGTAAATTAGTTTTGTAGGATGGTTTTGTAAGTGCTTTTGATGTTTACTATCACCCCTACATCTCTTCTTCCTTTTCTCTTTTTCCTACTGTTTACACATCAATGTTGATACTCCAAATGTGAGCGAAATCCCACCTACAGTATAATGCTATGATTATACTCTATACTTTGAATCTAACAATCAGCTAATCAGTGAGGATAAATGGATATGCATCAAATGTAGATGTTTAATTTATTTTTGGAAGTTTTAGAGCCCATTTCTTTTTTTGCTACCACTACCTGTGAGAAGCTTAAAATCCCATTGAGAAATCAGGAAAGGATTAGATTTAAAAAAATATAAATATATATATTTTAAAAATTTAAGGGCTCAAATTACAGGGGTGGAGAAATAAACTTTACCACCATGCAGTTTAAGAAACTAGCTGCTAATTAAAGTCCCAACCCAGCACATGCTTAATTTTAAGAAAATGATTATTTCAAATGAAATCAAAGGGATTACTTACAGCACCAAAAAAAAAAAAAAAAAAAAAGACTTTAAGTCCCCAAATTTCTAGTTTGCCATGAGGTCCTTTTCTTTAGCTGCTCTCATTTTATGTCTAGCAGTGACTAACCTCTATTTGAAGGGGATTTTCCAAGGTTCTGCCACTCTAACATGTTTATTGGGGATTATCCATTATCATCCATCCAAAATAATTTAAATCTTCCTTTCCATTCAACTACAATCCCACCCCCAATTTGTTTTCCAAATAACTCACTCCTCCCCTCTAATTAAAAATAGATGTTAAAACCATGTTCTTTGATTATTCAAAAACAGACAAAAGTGTGTGTAATAAAATGTCTGCTGAACAGTTAAACTACATTTCCCAAAAATCCATGGATCTAAGGCCAAAGTTCACATTGCCACCCTTAATGTGAGAAACTCCAACTTCTAGCCAAGTCCCATTATGGGGAACATGTACAAAAATAGTATTTCCTGTATCATTGCTCATACTGTTCTGTAAGCACTCCTACAATCTGCAAGCAAGATAAAGAATCTTCAATTACACATAACTTACTGCATTACACATAAACCCTCTCTGGGTTGCATACACATAACAAGACAAATTCTCTG
The DNA here is from genome assembly GCF_002925995.2 of Terrapene triunguis. NCBI lineage: Eukaryota > Metazoa > Chordata > Testudines > Emydidae > Terrapene > Terrapene triunguis. Next base: position 67,795,345 of record NW_020664417.1, on the reverse strand, counting down.
CTATTTTAACTCTATTTAAATAAGTGAAATTACACCAGAAGAGATGTGGGCACAAAAGTTATAATCAGGTTCTTAATTGCTTCTAAATCTCTAATAAATAAATCTATTGCTAACCTTTAAAGGCAGAGCCTTTAAAATATCCCTCTGATCCAGTAAACTACTAGCCACAATTATAACTCGTAAATTTCAGGATTATTTTAGGACACTTCAAACCAAACTAAGATAAAACAAATTTTCCAGGACATCCAAAAACATATAAAAATTACACATATTCAATCACACACATTCTAGTAGTTGCCTGTGTTATCTTTCACATGCATTTGTTTTAGTAAAGTCTTCAGATCAACACCTAGACGATATTACAGTAATTTGTGAACAATAAATGTCTACTCTAAAATCTAATTGACTTCAATAAGAGTTTTTTCATTAACTTCAGTTGCCTATGTACCAGTCCCTAGATGTGCAATACAGACTGACTTTATCTTTATGCCTTGTGCAGAACAGAGAACATTGTTGGTGCTAAACAAATAACAACACACAGCGATCACACTTTAAAAATGCTTTGTTTGGAAGGATTTTTCTGGTTCAAGAGACATTTAAAATGGAAATACCACTGAAACCAATAATCTGTTTCAAAGGAGAATGTCATCTATCAGCCTCAAGTTCTGATATTTATGAAATTATTGTGATTTTTCTTCCCCTAGTATTTAACCATTTCCTGTTTTCAGTGTGCATTCCTTATGAATGATTAAATAATGAACTGTCAATCAGGTACACAAATTTAGGGTTAGAAACAATCAGGGGTTGTTGTGAAGAGATAAAATACATTACCGCACACTATTATGAAATAATCCTTGCTGTTTTGTTTTCTTTAATCTTTATCCGTGTTTTCTTCATTTCAATTTTACTTTATTTCAATAGTTTCCACAATGAAATAGATTAATGACTTTGACATTATACTTAGAATGAAAAAAAGATTTGTTTTTAATATGTTTGTAAATACATTTCAGAGACCAAATATCATCAAGCAAGCTGTATTTTGGATAACCACATGCTAATTCCAAGCTGTGTATTGGTGATACAGTATATTGTGAAGTAATGGGGTTTTTAGCTGATTGTCAGTAAAAATCTGCATGAAGCATTAGAGTCAGAAAAAAAAAGCTAGAGGTCTGATTCTCCTCTCACTTACAGTGTGTAAATTAGGAATATCTTAAATGGAATTATACAACATTGTAAAACATTGGCACAGTCGAGGAGAATGAGCCTTGAGCAGTCTAAAATACATATGCATTTTCATGATATTTCTAACATTTGCTATGTGCATAAAGAGTGTTCCAGAGCAAGATGTTTAATTGCAAAACCTGTCCAGTCTGAAAACCATAGATGGATGTATAGAAAACTTCACTGAGTACTTCATTGGCCACCTGCCATTCTCTAAATGATAGTCAGTAATGATTTTGTGGAAGTTCAGTTAACTAGTTTGTATTAAATATAGTGCACTTATGTTTCCAAGACATCCAACTAATTTCCTAATGGCAGATTAAAAATACATAACAATAGATGTAAAAATATTTGTGAAGTTCCAGTAATAATTCCTGGATACCCAAAGAAGACTGAAAGTTTTAAACATTTAGGGCCAGATTTTCAAAAGTACAAAGCATTCGACAGTTGCTACATTCAGAGTGCTTTTGAAAATTTGCTCTCAGTTGTGGCTGCTGGCTGAACACTTTCAAAAATCTAGTGCATAAGGTCAGCTCCTCAGCTGATGTCAATCAGCAGTGCACCATTGACTTACACCAGATGAGGATCTGGCACTTAAAGTAAAACTAGAGGAGGAGGAGGAGAAGAAGAGAGCAAAGCTGGTAATCTGGATATAGGAATTAAATCGGCAGTCATTTAAAGTCTGCAGTGTAGCATAAAAAAAAAAAAAAAAAAATGAATTAAAATTTTGAACATTCCTCTCACGTTTTAAATAAGTGGCACATCAGTGTTTAAGGTAATTGTAAAAAAGAGGAGGAGTTAAATAGCTATAAATTTTTTATTTACTTATTTTACTGATAGTTACATAAGAGGGTTCAAATATTGTGCAAAAATGTTGTGATTAATTGCAAAGCATTTCATGCCACATTTGGCATAAGCATAAATACAGGATAAAAGTATCATCATGAACTCTGTGTGTGTATGTGTGTGTGTGTGTGTGTGTGTGAGAGAGAGAGAGAGAGAGAGAGAGAGAGACACTGAATTGCAATGCATTTCATGCCACATTTGGCATAAGCATAAATACAGGATAAAAGTA
>NW_020664417.1:67735244-67792649 GCF_002925995.2 Terrapene triunguis | reverse complement strand
CCAGATGGCAACTTTGGTGACTATGGTGATAGACACTAGCTCACCCTATCCTGCCCACATTACCTTTTTTGAGGTTTTGATCCCCTGCAGCTGATGTTTATTGACTTTAGAAAAGTGTGAGGGCACTGTGATGTAACACCCCATATTCTGCATAGAAATGATATGAATATGACATATGATATTATATGAATATGTCATATCTAAGATATACTTTATGCAAGATGGCTCATGTAAGATATCATTGGAAAGGTTATGATTTACTGAATGTGATTATCCAATTTTTATGCATGTATCATTTAGGTATCTAAAGTTAGGAATATTGACTATGTAACAATTACAACTGGGTGTGTACTTGGGGGGAACGCCCAACAGCAGGCAATCCTCCTGAATGACCCATTAAAAAGAAACAATAAGACTGTGAAGATACTAATCTCTCTCCTTCCTGAGAGGCATCCTGGGACTTAGCTGAATGGACAAAGGAACTAACCTGAAGGGAAAGGCCGGGGTGAGTCCAGATTGAGACGGGGTCCAGTCTGTAAGTAAAATAACTGGAACTCTAAGCTACTGAGACTCTGCAACATATCTAAAATAACATTTAGGTAAGAGATTACTTCTTGAAACTAGTCTCTTTAAAATCCTAAGATTAGTATGCGTGTTTTGCTTTATTTGCTCAGTAATCTGCTTTGTTCTGTTTGCTATCACTTATAATCACTTAAAATCTGCCTTTTATATTTAATAAATTTGTTTTGTTTATTATTAAACCCAGTTTGTGCAATTTCTAATGGGGGGGGGAAGAAGTTGAGCATATCTCTCTTTGATTGATGGAGAGGGTGAATTTTTATGAGTTTGCACTGTGCAATTCTTTCTATACAGTGCAAGACAGTATTATTTTGGGTTTATTCTCCAAAAGGGGTGTGCGCGTGAGTGCTGGGTGAATCCTTTCACACAGAGCTGGCTTCAGTCTGGGTCTGCAGATGGGCATGGCCCTACCTCTGTGTGTGTGCGCTGCAAGAGGCCGAAGAGCAAAACAGGGAGAGGGAATCCAACCTAGTGGAGCAGGAGAGGCATCAGTACATCAGGTGGCATCCCCAAAGCGTGGGCCTAACCCGTGACTCACAGGTGCCTCCTCAAGGCTGACACCTTTGGGGGTGGGTTTGTGCTGTGCAGGGTGTCTATGCAGTTCTACTGCCATCATAGTGCAATATTTCTGTTTTCATGTTAAAACCGGTCTTAACAGTGTCTTATCCGGAGCACTCAATTTTAATGACTAGAAAAACAGTTCTGTAAAGGGTTGGGAGAGGCTTCAGAACTTCTTTCTTTACACTGATCCCTTACAGCAGTGATTAAAGCACTTTTTTTTTGCCTATTATGCATGACTACACCCAAGTTCTGAAGGTTTGCTGGGGGCAGCAGGGCCGGGGTCTGATTAAGCACTGTTCACTGCATGATGTCTTTGCTGTTAATTTAGTTTTGTTCCCTTCTGTATGGACAGTTAATGTATAACCAAAGCCATAAAGACATTCATGTAAACTTTTCCTGTGTTTTTTATTTTGCTGCTGGTGAAAGGAGCAGTTAGTTCTGAGTGCAGTTCACTGTGCTTAGCTCTCTGTTTTTTTCTTTTAAATTAAATGTTTAGGGCTTGCGGGGTGGGAAGGGAAAGTGGCATCGGAGAGACAGAGAATTCTTTCCAGTGTTATGGTAAGAGACACTTACAGAAATCAAATTCCTGTGCTATGAATCAAGAAAACCTATGCTACACCTTGAGAAATTATCTTGTTGATCAAAGTCAGCAAGGAGGGTGTACACACAGAAGTAAATCAAATGGTAATATTTATTGAAAGTGACCCATGTAACATAACGGTAAACCTTTAAAAAAATAAAATGCAAATGAAAACACAATGGTCCAGACTCCTTGAGCAATGTGTACATTTTATTGTATCTAAACCCATCTCCTTGCCCACCACCTGGGGAATGGCTGTGGAAAATTGCCCAGAGGGACAAACAGGGATTTCTCCTGTGTGGGGTCTGTTGACCGGACACCTACTGGGCTTCGTGGACAGCCATGGGCTCATCTTCCCCTACCTGCATGCTATGGTGGTTTCCTCTGCAAGGGGTTTCAGGTGCTAGCAGCTGGTGTTCTGCCCGTTCTCCAGCAGACTCCTTCCTGTCACTGGTTGGGGTTGGATTCTCTGAACAACAACACCCTGAGAAGCAACCGGAGGAGGGGGGGAAGAGGAGACGCAAAAGGAGGTGGTGAAGTTCTGAGAGAGGGGCTGCAGCCATGATGGCAGGTGGGCCCTGAATGTGTTCCACCACCAGTTGAATACATGATTGCATCAATGCATGATCCCGTTCGCTTTGGGCAAACTCCCATTCCCTCTGGGCATAGTCCCAGAACCCAAGGCATGTCTCCTGCTCCAGGAACCAGTTTATCAGTGCCTTCTCCTGCTGAAGAGTATGATCCTCCTGTGCTCTGAGGAAATCAAACTGTTCCTGGATTCTTCTGTCCATGCCAATTAGCAGGTTCTCCAGGGTCCTTCTTCATTTGCTGTCTCTGGGTACTGTTCCTGCCCTCCTGGTGGAATTGTTTTCCCTCTTGGCAGTGAAAAGACAAGAGTATCATTATATATATTTTCCCTGTGAAGGAAGCAAAGAATCCCCCCACATAACATAACAGTGCTGCCAAAGGCCACAACATTGATACGTTTTAGCATTTTAGGAATGTAATAGTTACATTTTCCTTCATTCTCAGATAACTTTAGGAGCTCCTGGGAAAGGAGCACAGGCTAATAATGTAAGATAGCTGTACTCATGTTTTTTTTTTTAAATATAATGCTTACAGTGTATCAAGGGCCCAATTGGGGTAGGGTTTGTCTTCTTACTGGGCGACATTAACTGTTACCTATATTTTTCTGTAAAGGGTTGCCATTATCTGGAGAACACAGCAGTTTTCAAGGTACCAGAACGGACAAGTGGTGGCTTTCCAGTCCTCTGGAGAAGATCCAACAATCTATGCCAAAGCGATGTTTCTGCTAATGGTCACCCCTCTCCATATTGCTGAATAGAGGGGTTTAGTCAGCTATTAAGGTGGACCAAGCACATTTGTGCTGCTGTTGAACCTTAAGAAGCAACTTGAATTTCTGCTACACCAAAAAATTGCTGAAATATACTTACAGGACTGGGAAGCATTTTTAAGGGGAATTGACAGTATTCTAAGCTAGCAGATGGAGTTCCTAAGGCAGAGGAAAAGTGAACTACTGAAGATGGCCACACACCCCCTAACATTCTACCAGCATCTTCAGAATATGCAGCCCCTGTGTCCATTGAACAGCAGTGAAAGGGACAGCGAAGAAAGAGACATACCCCAACTTACTTTTGTCCCCTGAATGTGCCAATTAACACTGCAAGCCAGTTACCTCCACAGCTAAGCGGCACAGCATTGTGTTTGTGCAGCTGCCAGAGCAGATCCATCATCCACCCCCACTTCTCCCTGGTCCTGAAGAGTGCCTCAGAGCAGAGAGAGGCCAGACACCAGGGACTGGGAATGGTTAAAAATATTTCCAATTCACAGGGAGAAAGAACTGCTCTGATGTTCTTTGGACAATCAATCAACTCTCCCTTCCTGGACCTAAGTATTCCTGCACCCCCATCCCACCGCCTGCATTCCGTGTGGCTTCCATTCATAGGGGTGGGAAAACCGGGGGCAGGGAAGGGTGTTTTGGGGGATCTGTGAATTACTCTATGTTTTCTACAACTGTCCTTCTGCAGCCATCCCCTTTCCAATCCCACCTCAACCCTCCCTTTCTCCCAGTCCACGCTACCCTGGACTAGCACTGGCAGTGTTTTGGCCAAGAAATGCAAAGACGGGGGAGGGGAGGACAATGACAGCTTGTTAATAATCTTTGTTAGAACTTCCACTAAATGCATAACAGTGGTTCATGGGATTTCAATAAAAGCTTTCATTTATACCTGTGTCTGGCTCCGGCACCATTTTGGGGTGGAGTAGAGCAGGGACTGGGCTTTGGGCATATAGCATTAGACCAAGAGAAGATATTGGTGGGGCGGGTTGGGATGCATCATCAAATGTATAAACCTTGTATTCTGGTTCTGGCTGCGGCTTGCAGTCCTCTTGGGGGTAGCTGCTCAATCAGCTCCCTCTGGGCAAAGGGGAAGAATCATATGTTCCTCTTCCTTCAGGTCTCCCAGGGCTTCCTCCTTGCTTTCCCCATCATAGGTACCCCAATCATACGATGAGGCCGGCAGGTTTTTGGAGGGGGTCATGAACCACTGCAGACTCTGTACTGGTTGTTCTGGAGAGCACCCAATCCAACCTATTGCATCACGGGCATATATGTAGTCTCTCCTGGAGTGTTTATGCAAATTCTTCACTTTCCAGTACAGGACCCTGAGGTGCTTCCTGTGTTCCTGGCAGTGTGCTGCAGTCCAGTGAATGCAATGCCCAGCTTCTTCAGCCACCATGAAATCTCCCAGTACAAGTGAAGATACCTGCTGTTCTGAGTGAAACTGTGGAGGATGGTGTACTCTGACCACACAATGATGAGGACCCCTGTGTGCTCAGTGGACCAGGCAGCTGCTTTAGGAACATGATCCATGTTACTCTGTACAGACCAGAGTGTAGCAAAAACTGTTCTGAAGTGGTCACTGCAGCTCGCTTCTACCTCTGGCAATGGAGGGTCCAGGACATTGGGTAAGGGTCAGGTAGAAAATGGGGTCACTATACGGGGGACTATTGAAACACAAGACCTGGTATACACCCCTAACTCCTGTTCACCCCATATGTCATTTAACTAATTTTACATGCTGTACAAGTCTAAACACAGTAAACCACAAAAATATAAATGTATTATACAGTAAATGCATTACCAACATCTATGTGATTTTGGCAGAACTCGTAGTAGGAAACAGTACTGAGATGTATTAAATCTTAGTTTGCTTCCCTTGACACCTCATCTACCTTGTCTCCAAATGTCAGACATTTGGACACTGGGACAAAAAAGGCACAAACTCATGGCTTTTTCCTTACATTTCTTAGGCCTCCTCACCCTCTCCTTTCTCTGTTCTCTCTTGCTTTAATTTGAAGGATTACCTCCATGTTGATAAGTACATTTTAAAGAACAAGTCCACCTTTTCTTTTTCAGAAGGCTTTGAGCTACATTCCACTGGAATAATGGAATTGTCAGCCTCAAGAATGAGATGTGTGTGTGCAGGAGACAAAGTCTCCTTGGCCATAGAAAAGTTGAACTTTCCATGGGCATTTTTTAGCTTATACAGTGGACACAGTTATTATTTACACTATGGAAGATATTACTGGTTTGAGCTGCATTCTCCTAAAAGCACAAGGAATCTCTCTCAAAAGAGTGATAGATTTCCCAATAGGAAAAAAGGAAATTATTGCAGCCACTGTTGTGTTATTTGGATTTCTATTATGCATATTTGTTACTCTAAACAGCCTTTGAGAAAGAAAATAATTAGATTCAAAAGCATTTTTACCCCATCCTGTGAGCTAAAACACCCACCTCAAGGTCTACATAGCTTAATAGCAAACTTCTCTGTTCTCCCAGACTCACCCACTTCAGTTCAAGAGGCTCTACATGAAATGCAGGTTTTTAAATTCATTTCATTTCAAACTCAGTTATCTAAAAATACCAGAGCAAAATCATTCAGTGTCACAGATATTTCATTACTCTTAAATGAATCCATAAAAATCTGTGACCTTGTGTGATATGATCTCTGGCAAAGTATAGTACTCATAACCAGCAATCCAGATTTCCAACACCCTTAATAAGATGTAATTATAGTAAGTCATATTTAGCTAGGAAAATGCAGAATTAGCTACATGACATTCACTGTGACGATACTGTGTCTCTAGAGGGGGGAAAAAAATAAAACTTGAGTACCTCTCAGCAGACTGAAAAGAAATTTATCATGAACTTATATGATGATCTGAAACATGGGTGCTCATATCCGCAGCATAGTTGGGGGATTGATAGCTCTAAACGTTAAGCTTAAATAGACTAAAGCCATTAATAAAACAGTCATCTTTCAGGTTGTTATCCTTAATTCAGTTAGTCACACTGTCTTTGTTTGATTTAATACGTGTGGAAGTCACTGCACAATATAAATGTGTTACTGCCTTTGTCGTACATTATATTTCTCTTTTTGTAATATCACTATAAATGAATTGCCAACTACACATGTAGCGTCATAAATTCCAAGGCCTGAAGAGACCACTGAGATGATCTAGTATGCTCCTGGGGGAATTTTGCTCATCCATTCATACCGTCCACAGATTTCTTTGCTCCCCCAACAGAAAAATGGGAGAGCAAAGAAATCTATAGGGAACATGCACCCATTCCCTGGCAGCCAAAACGCGTCTGCTGGGAGCAGCCCGCAAAGACGCAGATCCACAGGGGTGAGGGGAGGCTGGACATGTGTGTGTCCATGGAGAGACGCCAGGGGGTGGGGCTGGGCGCATGCCAGCATGCCAATGAGTGAGAAAGACTAAGGGCTCATCTACACTAGCAATTTACAGCACTGCAACTTTCTCGCTCAGGGGTGTGAAACCCGCCCCCCCTGAGCGCAGTAAGTTTCAGCGCTGTAAAGCACCAATGTAGACAGTGCACCAGTGCTCGGAACCATGCTCCCAGCGCTGGGAGCTACGCCTCTCGTGAAGGTGGGATTTTTAGAGCGCTGGGAGAGCTCTCTGCCAGTGCTGCGCCGTGACCACACAAGGCACATTAAAGTGCTGCCACGGCAGCACTTTGGCTTCCCAGTGTAGACTAGCCCTTACTCTGTCTCTCTCGCTGTTGAGGCATCCCAGGCTTGGAGGGGTAGGGTTGTGTGAGACAGGCTCTGTCTCTGAGGTAGAGCAGAAATGTAACAACTAAGCAGGCAGGCTGCTAATGTTCCCACTGTCAGTTAATTGTTCCCATTTTTAGTCAATTAAGACTTCTTTCCATTGCCAGAGTGTTGTAAAGGATCCTTACTGTAAATGACAGCAAGGGAATCCTCAGCTAGGGAGGTCTATGTGCTTTCCCCCTCTTTTCCTGTGCCAATCTGGCACAACAGGGTTAGATTACAGCTCAGGATGTATTTTACTTAACCCTTTAAAAAAATGCAGGACAATAATTAGAAAATGTGTATGATTTTCATGTGTGAAAGTCTGAGCAATTTAAAGTGACATTCCACTTTACATTTACTTTGGTGTTTGGTATTCTGTAATGTAATTTAAATGAAAATCCAGGATTATATCTGGAATGCAGGGTATTGGTTACCAAGTATTTGTAATTTAACTTTCATGAGTTTAGGAAATGCTGAACACTTATTATAATTTTTTTCTGTATGGAAGTTTAAATAAATTACCAAAATACATGAAACTGGTGTGATTATATTGCATTATTTTGACAAATAAAATATGCAGAATTTTCCAGAATTTTTAATTTTTTGGTGCAGAATGTTTTAGTTTTGGGCGCAGAATTTCCCCAGGAATATTAGTATGATCTCCTGCATAACACAAGCCTGCAGTAATTCCTGTTTGAACTAGAGCACATTTTTTAGAAAAAAATCTAGTCTTGATTTAAAAATGCACCTATAATAACAGCAGAAGAAAATAAAGTTTCTATGTCTGGTGGTTACAACATATAAAACCTTCAGCTCATCTAAGACATCTGACATCCACCAAAGATGCACACAAGTATTCCTTCGGCTGGGGTAGTACTTGAAGCAAGTATTCAGATCATCTTCATCTCTACTGATGTCATCTATGTCAAGGAAACACCGGCATGGAGGGAAATGATAGCCGCTCAGTCCCACAATAGTGTTAATCATTCTTCACTAATCATTCTGCACTGTACTATCTCCACCTATCCCAGCCCTCCATTCCTTCCTTACTGCAGGGCATGACATCAACTAAGGAGTTATTCTCTTGGTTTCTCTTCTATACCTCACCGTTCTTTTTTGCCATACCACCCCCTACTCCAGCAGGCCTAAAAGCAGCCAAGGTAAGTTTGTTTAATTTAGTCCTAAATATTTTTTTTCAAAACAAGACTGCTATTGCACCATTAATCAAACAAGTATGCTGAATTTTGAGTCCTACTTCAATAACCTGGTGATGACACAATAAATTCAGTCTTGGGATTTTCTGATGTGCAAAGTTAGGATGGTTAAAATTTGTATGTATTTCTCTTTAAACAATTATCTCTGTTTTCTGATTGTGGCCTGTATCTTCAGTTTAAATACCTGAAATGTAGTCCACTAGAATCCAACCAGCTCATCTTCTTTTTACCCTGTCCTGAAGAAATGACTGCTGTATCTTGACATGTTTTGGGTTGCTGGCATCATCTAATTGCTGATATTTCTGTTCATTTCTTGCACTGTAGAGGCAGTGTTACATTAAACATTTCTGCAAACAATGAGAATTTTAATGGTGAATTTTGAATTAACTGAACTGCTGCTGGAAAACGTAAAAAATCACTTACATATTAGAAGCCAAACATGTTGCTGTGACAGTTGAAGAAGGTCCTGCTGTGGCACTTGCTTTAAAATAAGAAATTTCCTGCTGTGACAACAGATCTAGCCTGTGTGTATGTCTTAACATTTCCAGTTATGTTATATTTATAATAGAACCAGAGGACTTTTGTAAAAGTTTTAAGTGCTGAAAAAATGCAGCTTTAAATTTACTGTTGTGTACTCTTTGTTTTGCAAATGGTCATTCAGCTTTTAAAGCACCAGCCAGATCCACTAATATTACACTTTTCTTTATGAAACATTCTGGAATAAAGCCTCTATGATTAAGTCAGAAAAGTTTAAAATTTAAGAGTCGTACACAGAAGATCTTGCAGTTTAAATAGGCAGAATAGACAAAAAGCAGGAGAAAAGAAGTGACAACAGAGAGGTTAAATAAGTGATTCTTACACTGACTTGTTGCATCTTGTTTCAAATCAGGTTGTCAGATCTTTGGGACAGGGACTATTTCATCATATGTGTTTGTACAGTTCCTAGATCCTGCTTGATGTCTTTGGTATTATACTAATTAACAATACTAGCAGAAAACAATATATTCCTTCAAAAAGTGTCTTGGAGCTGAATTTTAAAACAAAATTAAAAAAATATAGGGTTGAACAACTGCATTTATCTAGTATGTGAGATGATCAATAGGAAAAGTCCAATGAGGATATTGATTTACAAACAAAATATTTTGTGCAACAGTCGAATGTTTTATCTTACAGAGGTCCAGATGAATAACACTGTGATATAGTAAATGCAAGGGGGGAAAACAGTTAATGATTGACCTTTGAAGATTTTAAACCTCCCTCATTCTTTGTATTTTTAAATTTTAAGCAAGGTAGGAAAGAGAAAAGAAGGCATGTATAGAAAAATGAGTTTGACATGATAGCCTTAAGATAATCTTATTTTTTTTAAAAGTTAGCTTCAACAAAATTATTAGCTCTTGTTACTAAGAGCCACTGTTGGCAATTAAAATTATATTTAGCATGAATCTCTCAGACCCAAAGTTCCCCACAAGGATTCTTAAATCACAAGTCTCTTACATCCATATCTCCAAAAAAAAAAAAAGATTTTTCTATTTCTTATCATGAATCTTTCAACCCACTGTTCCTAACAAAAATTATTCTTCCATCTTGTCATGAATCTGTCAAAAGCACCACTGCCAACAAAAATGACTTCTCTAATTTATGTCTCCTTCTCTGAATCTCTCAGACCTGTGTTCCCAATAAAAAAATATTCTTTTTGAGATCCACAGCCCCAGATGAAAATGACTTTTTTTTTTTAAACTTTTCCCCTCTACACCTAAAGTTCTCTTACAACCATAAGCTTCTAACTTCACAAAAACAAATTACTTATTTCCATGGAGGATTCTCCTTAGAGTCATATTAACAAAACATTTTTTTAATCACAAACTACTAAGAGCCACCGCTTGTAATGTTGTTACTTCTTAAATATCTGAATCCCAAATATTTGAAGGGGAAAAACTCAGTTGTCTTGAGTTTCTCTAGTTCAAAATATAGGTTCTGTCAAAGCATTATTGAATGAAATGCTAAGATCCCCATGCAAATTCCAATATTACACATTTTAGTCCCCTTTAATATTTACCTTAAATTACAAATCCACACAAAATCCAAAATTCTACTCATTTTAAGTCAGAGTCCAGATTTGAAAAGAGAGCTTAGGTTTTGCTAAGAATGATTTTTATTAAAGACTTCTCATTTTTATCAAGAACTTTAGCTAAAGCAAACCAGCTATTTTCATGCATAGCTACCAAATTACAAGTCAGAAAGCAGTGTCTGAAACCAATGCAACTGTAGTAGTTAAAAAGAACAAAATGCAACATGATATTGTATTGTATTGTAGCACAGAAGAATGCACTGTACTAGCCACTTCAAGGAAGTGAGGAATCTAGATTTCTTTCCTTAACTTACTGAAGTCAATGGAAACATTTTCATTGGTTTCAGTGAGAGTTTGATGTATCCATTTGTGAATTACAGTAATTGGAGGCAATCTGAGAGATAAATTCCACATATAACAGTATACAAAGGTCTGGAATCTTGAAGTAATAAATGAAATAATAAGAGTGCTAAAACAAAATAACCTAAGGAAAGTAAAGAATATGATAAATAAACTTGAATGAATATTTATTAATGTGTTTTATTAGGTTTATTTATGCATTATTAGGTAGTGTTGCCTAATGGATAGAGCACTTGGTGAGCACATGGGAGACCTGGGCTCTATTCCCAGATCCACCCTCAACCTGCTGGATAACTTTAGAAAGTCACTTCTCTCCTGTGCCTCAGATTCACCATCTCTAAAATGGGGATAGTGATACTTACCTTCTTAGGAAGCACTTTGAGGTTTATGGCTGAAAATAATATTTTTAAAAGGCGGGTATTGTTATATTACTTGGCAATGCCCACTCTCATCATGCTGAATTTAGCTCTATAAATGTAACATAAGCAAATTAGGGAAATGTGGTCTAGATGAAATTACTATAAGATGGGTGCACAGCTGATTGTAAGACCATATTCAAAAAAGTAGTTATAAATGGTTCGCTGTCAAAATGGGAGGGCATATCTAGTGGGCTATGTCAGTGCTGGGTCCAGTACTATTCAATATTTTCATTAATGACTTTGTCAATGGAGTGGAGAGTATGCTTACAAAATTTGCAAATGACACCAAGCTGTGAAGGGTTGCAAACATTTTGGAGAATAGGAGTAGAATTCAAAACAACCTTGAATAATTGGAGAATTGATCTGAAATCAACAAGATGACATTAAATAAAGATAAGTGCAAAGTTCTACGCTTAGGAAGGACAAAAATCAAATGCATCCCTCTAAAATGGGGAAAAACTGGCTGGGTGGTATTACTCCTAAAAGGGATTGGGGATCTAGTGGATCACAAGTTGAATATGAGTCAACAGTGTGATGCAGTTGTGAAGAAGATTAATATCATTCTGGGGTGTATTAATGGGAGTGTCATATGTAAGACACATGAGGCAATTTTCCTGTTCTACTCGGCACTGGTGAAGCCTCAGCTGGAATACTGTGTCCAGTTCTGGGTGCCACACTGCAGGAAAGAGCTGGACAAATTGAAGAGAGTCCAGAGGAGAGCAACAATCATTATAAAAATTTCTGAAAACTTAACTATGAGGAAAGGTTTAAAAAACTCGGCATGTCTAGTCTTGAGAAAAGAGGACTGAGGGGGACTTGATAACAACCTTCAAATACATTAAGGGCTGTTATAAAGAGGATGGGAATCAATTGTTCTTTGTGACTACTGAAGGTAGGAGAAACAGCAATGGGCTGAATCTGCAATAAGGGAGATTTAGGTTAGATATTAGTAAAAACTTTCTAACTGTAAGGGTAGCTAAATTCTATAATAGGCTCCTAAAGAAAGGGTGTAGAATCTCCATAATTAGAGGCTCTAAAGAACATGTTGGACAAACATCTGTAGGGGATGGTCTAAGTTTACTTGGTTCTGCCACAGTACAGGGGGATGGACTAGATGATCTCTCAAGGACCTTCCAGCCCTACATTTCTATGGTTCTATGACTGAATATGAGATTTCAGTCAACTGTTAAATACATACATTCAAAATATGTAGAAAGTCTCCAAATATGAGAGCTAATATGTTAAAAGTTAACTATTTTTTCTGATTTTTTAAAAATACAAATATATACAGTTTCAGTAAGCACCAGGTATGAAGGCCTCTTCTAACATTTAACACTGGAACATTTTATGTTATTGACGTAACCCTTCTGCCAGGTGGACCCAGCAGCAACCAGGGCTGGGTTCAATAGCTAGGGGCTCCTTTTCAACAAGACAACACAGACTCAACTTGAGCATCTATTTTTCCACACTCTGCCTTATTTTTAGTCCATACTCTGGGAAATTCTTGTACCCATGGATCACTAATGGAGGTTAGGGTGGCACAGCAGAGATCTCGGCAGGTTTGAGAGCCTGGGAGGGAGGGGGGGACCCCGAGTGGCTGCGGCGCGCGGAGCAGTGGTGCGCGAGCGGCAGCGGAGGTGAGTTAGGGCGTCCGGGGCACATTTTTAGGGGCGACATTCTGGCGCAGGCCATGCCGCCCCTAAAAATGTGCCGCCCCAAGCACCAGCTTGTTTTGCTGGTGCCTAGAGCGGCCCTGGAGGTAGGGGGATTAGAATAGGGAAGGTGACTGGCAGAGTGAGGACCATTATTCGTAAATGTGATAGTCTGCACGGGCTCTGAGGTGGTCTTTTTGCTGATTTGTCTTTTTAAGATGCCAGTTTCTCACAGCAAGTCCCTGTCTGTTTGATTTTTGCCACTAGTTTTTCCAGCTTAGGTGTGCTACATACACAGCCCCCATGGTCATTTTTGTCTAAGAATTAAGTCCTGCATAAGCGTTCTGTACTAATTCAGGACTCTGATAATGGGAAGTGATAATCCCATTCTCTTCTGTCTGGGGTAATGAATCAAAGAGAGATGCCAGCATCTTCTTTCAAATTAGGTAAGCTTGTCGGGCCTCTTCTGGTTTCTGCTCTTCCATTATATATAGTTTCTTAAGGGAAGAAGTAGGCAGTAATATTTTAAGAGCACTTATCATACATTCCCAGGGTCCAGCAGCAGTCCGCTCCCAAGAACCTATGCCTATGTCCAGAGCAACTGCATCACAAGGAAAGGCGCATAACTGAGCTAATTGGGTTAAGTTCATGCAGTCAGCAGAGGGGTACATTTGCCAAACGCAAGTCAGCCATGCTACGGTGATGTCACGGTTCAGTGGCCCCAGTCTCTCAGAAATAGCCTTGGCTTGACTAGGAGACCATCTTACTACCTCCATGACCAGCTCCGTTGTGGGAAGATCCACTCCTGCAACTATGTGTTTAACCTCTCTTGTGGAAACAGGGGCAACATTATGCATGTGTGGCCAATTGGGGTTGAATGGGTTTTTGGGGCCAGCATCAGGGGGTGTCTCTACTTTCCCAGGAGGCTTCAAATCACAATCCTCTCGCAATCTTACAGCTGCTACTATCCCTTTATGTGCGCTAAATTGGGCATGGAATTTACTAATCTCTGCCTCACACTTCTGCCACATAATAATCATACAAGGAGAGCCAAACAAACAAAACAGTTACAATATTAAATCTAGCTTAAATGTAATTAGAAAAGTCAGGTTTAGAAAACTATAACTGATCACACAAGTCAGGATTGGAAAGCTATACCTAGAGTAGAAAACAACACCAGAGAGAGAGAGAGAGAGAGAGAGAGAGAGTTGGGTTCTCACCACTCCGTGAAGCTTGAACCGGTCGGGCCTTCCAGGTGGTGGTGGTAACTGAGGGTCCTGAGTGCTGGAGACAGACAGAGCCCCCAGCACGATCAGTCAGGTGAAGATGAAGTCCCAATGGAACTTATGCAGATTTTGGATCTAGCCATCAGAGCACTTACTTGAGCATGAGTGGGGGGTTTTGTAGGGAAACAACAATAGTTCAAGGGAGAACATTAGATTTGTTTGTGGGTAAACTGATGGCTCAGGGGAGTATTCCAAAGTTATTTTGTTCAGACTAGACAATAGGAACTGATCATTTCTGGGTATGGGTGGTGTCCCTTCGAGTGAACTCACAATGCAATTAGGCAGCTTCAGTATTTTGGATTCCAATAAAGGATTTATTACTAGAATTGGTCTGATAACTACTGAGTTGGATGTGTGCAGGCGTGGGTTCACTAGCATCTGGAGCAGAGATCCCCCATCATGCAGTGTTTCCCTGCTTTTCTGGTCCCCGGGTTCAGTGCAGTTCTTGCCTTGGAATCTCTGTTCTCCATTCTGTATGCTAATGGAGATGCCTCCCTGTCCCATCTTCGATGCAAATGAGGCTAGGGCATTTTCCTTAATCCTGTCACCCTTGTCCGGAGGGGGTTAGGTATGTCTCCCACTGCCTTTTCATTGATTTTTCATAAGTTTTTCATAAGTTTTTCTTCTGATCGGTTTTGGTTCAAGCAGAGGCAGGGGTGGGGAGGGGTGTCATTCGTGAGTCAGACAGGGTGGATACTGCACCCTGGTTCAAGAACACAGAGTGACAAGTAACACAACTCACCCTAGCCAGCAAACAGCTATTCAGTGGTCACCTGGCCAACTTCAGACCAGTGATATACTAGTAAAAAGCGCTGTATCCCATTTCCAGTCCCCTGAGCCATCCAGTGCCTGTATGCTTTTTCACCTTTTCATTTCAAAGGTAGTAAATGCTTCCATTGCTTACATCTAGCAGAGGGATTATCATTTAAATTCTCGGAGTAATTTGTCATACACTAGCTTTCTCATTATTATTTACATGCATGCCTGTCATGTCAAGCCTCAACTCTAGATTCAAGATTTACTGTCACTGCTAAGCTGGGAGCACTGATTTTACAGTCTGTGAGGTTCAGCTTTGATAGCCCCCAAAGATGTAAGAGAAATGTATGGGTGACTTCCCATTGCCTTAACCCACATTACATGCTTTGTTGCATTTATTTTTATCACGTCTTTATTCTGGCCTCAGGTGGAGCTTGAATTTTAAATGCTAATGAGATATTTAGTTACATAACTGAGAATAGCTCAAGAAGTAGAGGAAAACAAATCCAAAGCAAGATACAAAAGCTAACCCTACTCAAGAGGCAGCAGGTCCTACTGGATAGAGCACTAGGGAAGAGAAAGGAAAGCTGACACTCTCCCTGGCACTGACACTGACCTTCTGTGTGACCGTAAGCAAATGATTTCACTTCTCTTAACCGCCCCTTTCCCCTTTGTTGTCATGTGTATTTAGACTGTACATTCTTCAGGGCAGGAATTGATTCTTACTTATGTCGTGTGTGTAGTACAATGGAACCCCAGTCTCTGATGGAGCCTCTAATATTACTGTGGTACAAATAAAGTAATAATCTACTGCACACCTATGGTATACCGTGATTCCATACCTTAGACATATTTTTCCAAATTAATTTACAAATAATTATAAGTTAAAATAAGGCTACATCTAATACTACCTGCCACTGGAGGTGGTGTGTGGTGTGCATGTAGCTACATACTGCAGTAAAAACACATCTGTGCCCCTATTGTGGCATGTGGCTACACATGTCAGTGAAAGGCTCAGAGGGGAGACAGCAAAATGACTTCAGTAGGTCCCTGCTCCCAGGGCTTTTCACGGCAGTGAGAAAAGTTTCCAGCAGGGGGGACGCTCAGCCTTTCTCTGCTGCCAGAGCCTTTCTTCATTGCCAAAGCCTTTCCCTGTGCCAGGGGAATGGCTCCAGCAGTGGGAAGCTAGCAGAGCCTTTCCCAACTGCCGGAGTCTCCTTGACTTTAAGGCCAGAGTCACCACCAGGATCATATAATCTGCCCTCCTGAACATCACAGACCATAGAATTTCATCCAGCCACTCCTCCAGTCTTTCCCTACTGCTGGGGTCTTTCATTGCAGCAGGGAAGGGCTCCAGAGGCTGAAATCTCATTTAAGGGGTAGAAATATGGCAGATCCTCCCACCTCCTCATTACTATGTTACTGCTTTTGCCAGATGGTTGCTTGGGTGCCTGGAAATGGGTAGCATTGGGACTATGATATCAGAGGTAAATCAGCCAATCATCAGTCTCTTCCTTTTTGCTCATGCCACATCTCTCACTTCTTCTCACTTACCCAGCAGGCTTTTGACATCAGAAATAATTTATCCATTCTCACTCCTTCTTAATACTCTTGCTTATTGATCTTTAATTATCCATTGAATAGAAATTCAAATGAAAAGGTATTTATTGCTTATTGCCATAAATATGTTTAGGCTAAGGCCATGGTTTTCAACCTTTTTTCATTTGCGAACATCTAAAAAATATCAAATGGAGGGGTGGGCTCCATTGGAAACCTAACACATACTGGGACCACAGGTTGAAAACCACTGTTCTATGATAACAACAACCTTTCGCAGACCCCTTAGAAATAGTCTGTGGACCCCATGGGTCCACAAACCACAGCTTGAAAACCACTGGGCTAAGATTTTCAAAAATAGCCAGTGAAAAATGTAGGGTACTAAATCCATATTTACTCACCTAGATGAATATTTGTGATCTAGCTTATCTAGTAAGGGGGAATATCAGATGGCATTGAATCTCTGTAGCAACTTCCATACTATCCCCTTTCTTGTGGTTAGTGTGTGAGAGGTGGCCCTGTACCCTTGTGAATACCAGCTTCTATAATACCTCCTTGAGGTCATAAGCCTCTGGCAAGAATTAGAGAAGCCTGACAGGGAGCAAACTCTGGATTTGGGGAATGAAAAAGTGGTTTAAAGTCTCCTTTGTACCCATCCCATTCACCTTTCAGCAGTGCTCACTGCTCCTTGGCCACAGCTGAGGATCTAGACATTGTACTGCTGTTAATCTTTCTGGTTTTAAAATGCCTGTTAATTTCTTTAACTTTAAATGTTGTAAATAACAGTATGCTGTATATTCAGAATTACCACATAGTACCAGAAGTTTTACTCAGACAAATTTGTGACTTTCATACAGCTACAATGGGTAAATGGATTGATCTTCTGTTCAAAAAGAAGATGCTTTAAAAGCAGTATAAAAAGATAAAAGAAGGTCATTTCATTTGACTTTTCTCAGCAAAGAAACAACCTGCAATATTTGCTCTAATCGGTATATTACAACTAGCTGTGAAAACTCAGGAAAAGAATAAAAATTAATAGATTATCTTGGATCATACCTTCATTTAACCAGTTAAATAATTTTGAAGGGTGTTTCAAAACTTGTAAGGGTCAAATTTTGCCATCAGCTCTGTAAACACAATTATCGTGGACTTCAAGGAGAGTTGTGTAAGATCATCTGACTGTGTAGTTTGCCCATAAATAATGCTTGCTGATTAAGATGTATTCTAGCAATTGTTTCTAAAACTATGTGATGTAGTTTGCATTTTATTTACTCATGATAATATAAGAAAATAATCCAATTTAAGTTAGTCAATATCATATAATACCAAAATGTGTTGTATTTAGGCTATATTCTGTACTCCCAGAACGCTTTGTACTCATGCTAAGCTGTATTGTGGAAAGTTGCTAGTAGTTAAGGAAAGAGGTTATATACAGTTTATCTATGTTGAATCTGTCAGAAACAATACATATGTTCTCTTGAGGCTTACCAAATATGAACTGTGTGTTAGGTACGGCTGGTGCAGTGTGCCAGAGAGGGTTGGAACAGATGTCTGTACTCTGAAAAATATGTATAAAACCTAAATAAGAAAAAGGTGTGTAACAGTTATAGAATCATTGGGATTTTCTATCTGTTATAAACAAGGGGAATGTAAATATGGGCAGAACTGAGCTCATAATGTGGGAAGAGTGACAATGTAACTGCTTTTAGACTGTTCGCCAGATAGGATAATACATTTCCCATCTGTATTGTGCTGATCTATCTTTGATTAATAGAATGAGCCTCGTTATCTGATACCTTATCAATAAAGGAACTGAACCCTCAATAAAGTATTGACTTTTATATTTAATGCACCATACATGAGCTTTTGCATTTGAGTATTCCTCATTGTGGCGAAAGATAAAATAAATTGCTCCCACTCATGTTATTGCTACTTCCTTCTCCCAACTTCCTGTTACTCCCTTTGTCTGTTTCATCCATATGTTGTGTCAAGTCATAAACCTAGTTTGTAAGCACTCCAGTAAAGTGACTGCCTTTTCTTGTTGATTGTTTGTATAGCGCAGTTAGGCTTTGATCCTTGAGTGGGATCCCTAAGCTCTATTGCAACATAGCAACATGTAGTTCAAAGCCAGAAGATCCTCAGAAGATCATTTAGTCTAACCTCCTGTATAACACATGCCACCAGATACCCCTGCACCGAGCCCAGCAACCAGAGTTATGACAGACCAATGTATGACAGCCCTCAGAAGACTAAGCTATTATGTGCCACAACCAGACAACAAGAAAAAACAACGTGCAGCAATCCCCAAGACCCAGGCAATGTCAATATAAATAACAATCAGGCTTGGCAAAATTAATTTTCTTTTATAGTATATAATTTTGACAGATAA
This sequence comes from Terrapene triunguis, assembly GCF_002925995.2. NCBI lineage: Eukaryota > Metazoa > Chordata > Testudines > Emydidae > Terrapene > Terrapene triunguis. Next base: position 67,774,087 of record NW_020664417.1, on the reverse strand, counting down.
TACCGATGTTTATTTTTAAGAATTTTTTCATTTTTATCTATTTAAATCAGGGATCGACAACCTTTGGCACACGGCCCGTCGGGGTAAGCACCCTGGCGGGCCAGGCTGGTTTGTTTACCTGCCACAGCCGCACATTTGGCTGATCGCAGCGCCCACTGGCCGTGATTCGCTGTCCCAGGCCAATGGGGGCTGCGGGAAGCGGTGCGGGCCGAGGGATGTGCTTGCCGCCGCTTCCCGCAGCCCTCATTGGCCTGGGAAGGTGAACCATGGCCAGTGGGAGCCACGATCAGCCGAACCTGTGTAAGCGGCAGGTAAACAAACCGGCCTAGCCCACCAGGGTGCTTACCCTGGTGGGCCGTGTGCCAAAGGTTGCCGATCCCTGATTTAAATATTCACAGTCATGGGAAATTATGGGGCACTGGGTCAGACAATAATTATTCAATGACAGTAGGTACTGAGATTCAAAGAGTTAAAGCTTTATAATGGTTAAAACACAAATTGTCAACATCACATATCAAAATATACAAAATAAATATCAAACTTCAATTCTCAAGCAGCATTTTCTTCCTTTACCTATTTGTAAAATTTTATTATCAACAGAATTTTGTGTGTTGGCTTGTATGTGTACAATGTAATCAACATTTTCTGACATTTACCAAGAAAAATCTAATCCTTCCAAGCATTGTAATAATAATAATAATAATAATATTCAGACAAGCCATACTAATTCAAAGTAAAGTTGGGGTGGATGCTCTGCAATTTCACAGGACCACTATTTGTTCAGAGCCCAGTTCCCCCAAACATCCAAAGAAGCCTTTTGCAGGAGATGGGGAACATCCTGCAGAGCTGGCCCAACACACTGGGTTCAGTTGTTTGTAGAAGTGGTGGGGGAACATTTGGCCGAAGCAATTTACTTGCATGTGAAATCATCATCAGAAAAAGCATCAATATTGTACTGTGGTTGTGGTGCATTATGTTTATCACTCTGCATAATTCTGTAAGTAACATGCATTGTGTTGTTGTTTTTTTCCCCTCCTCAGAAAAACAGACAGAAAGGAAAGCTTTTTGTTGCCTAGGAAAAATAAAAATGAGGTCTTTGAGATTATGTATTTGATATTATCAGCTCTCAGTGTGTTCAGCATTTTTTCTTTCAATATTTTTCAAGTTAGATTTGGCTGCACAAGACTGGGTTTGTATTGCCTCATAAATCAGCTCTCATTTAGATGAAACACCATGAAAATTCTTCAGGACTTAATATATTATTTCCACATAATTTACACATTCTACAGACTGCAAAGCAGAGAACTGTAAGATAATTTCACTTTGTGCTACATCTGTTTTCAGGCTACAAACAAAAGGGGGAGGGGGAGAGAGAGAGAGAGAGAGAGATTCAAGGATGACTATAATGAATTATTCCACTGCTTACTTTAAAAAAAAGTGATAATTGTTAACAAATTGTATACTGTATAAACTAGAGAGAGAACATTGAAAATATGTGGATCCTATAGTCACCAGGCTGATGAACCAGGCTGCACTTGCACTTGCGTCGTTAAGTCTGGGCTTTAAAAAATTTTGCTGACTTGTGTGATGAACATTAAGACAATTCTTTTTTAATCATATGTCAATACGTACTTATTGTCCTCTTATGAGAGCCAGACAAGTTATACTTGCAAGTGTATGCCACCGCATGCCAAATCTGCACAGGCAGTCTCTTCAAGCTAGTCATTATTGCACCCAGTTTGGTACCGATAGAGAGACACCTAATTGTGATAAATAATTGCACACATAAAGTAGGGACACATATAACTGTGTGTTTAAACTGTTTGAAATATCAGGTCTTTATTTAGCTTTATGGCGTCACCTGCCATTTTAATAAAGAGAATAAGATGAAGAACATCAAATGCTTCATTGTACTATGCAATATTCCATAACCAAGAAAATCAAGATTAAAAAAACCTAACCCAGTTTCTTACATAAAAGTTAATGAGTTAAAAATGTTTCTCTAGCTCTCTCATATGAAAAGGAAAATTTGATATAACATATTAAACTAGTTTATTTGTACACAGGAGTCAAAATAATGCACCTTCCTTATGGAGTCTTTATTAAACAAGGGCTATAACCATCTAGCTCTTTATTTATTACAAAGCAAGCAGACAAAAATATAGTGAACTAGAGTTTCCAGTCCATGTACCCAGTCTGAGATTTGTTTGAATACCTCAGTGTCTACCAACTGTAATTGCAGTTGGCATGAGCTGGAAATGCAGAGTCATAAGACTTGCTGATTTTAGCATTATGGAGCTGAGAAAGACATGTCTCCTGCTGGTGAGAGGATTTGAATTGTTGATGGTATGGGGACATTTTACAAGACTTTCCTCTTGCAAAGTCAGTTTGTTTTGACATATTTGTAAATCTAGTTTTAATAGCTCCTAGTAATTTTTCTTGAGAGAGTTCCAAGAATAGAAGAGTTTTGAGGGAGCTAAAAAATTTAAAGTGCACTTAAGGGACCTGTTAAGGTGACCTATATGGCTGGAAATGATTGACAGACTTCTTACAGCCTTGTCAAGGTGAAGAATAGGCTTTTTCAAAGCATTTTTGAATTTTATTTTCAAATATATTTTTTTCCAGTTAAGGTAGATCAGATGTATATTTCTACTAAAACAAAGGCAAATAGGAGAAGGATAGGTTTGTAGTAAAGACAGTATAGTAAGGGATGGTTACATTAGATTGATACCAGTGGGGCAACTCTCAGTGCATAAGCCAAGGGAAAGGAAATGCTATGGCTAGTGTTTAATCAAGTTAGGGAGATGGGAACAGAGATCTATTAGCATTCCCACCACATTCCCCTTTGTTTCAACTCTTGGGAATGGGGCTTAGGAGATGGGAGTACAGATTCTGCCTGTGCCACATGCCTCCTATGTGAGTCTGGGCAAGTGACTTAATCTTGGGCCTCAATTCTCCATCTGTAAAAGAGTGGGTTAGTAGCACTCTTCTGACTCAAAAAATTATTGTGGGGATCCATTCATTGACCTTTGTGAGGAACTCCAATACTGCAGTGATATCACCAGAGATTCCACATGCAAAGATCCAGGAACAACTGGGGGTGTCCTGTTTTCTCTTTGGACAATATGGTCACCCTGCAGCTGCAGGCAGTGGGGGGTCCCCCCAGCTCCCAGCCACCACGATGGCAGGGGAAATCATGGAGCAGCAGCAAAAGTCACAGACAGGACATGGCTTCCATGAATTTTTGTTTATTGCCCGTGGCCTGTCCGTGACTTTTACTAAAAATAACCATGACAAAATCTTAGCCTTAGTTATTATACAGTTTTCAGATCTATCTGAGATCCATGTAAAAGACAAAGAAAGAGAGTGAATTAGCAAGGGATGATATTTTAAACAGACCTCAGAAAAAAAGCCAGAAAAATGGAGCAAGGATAAGTCAGGAAAAATTGTCAGGCCCAGGGAATTAGAATAAATGAAAAAGGAGCCTGGTGAGTGCACGCCAAGGTGATCTACACATAGTGAGGGCTATGTGTGAGTGCATGTAAAGCAGTAATTCCATTAATATTTTTGTCCATCACTTTGGTAGCTGTACTGCCAGAGAAGCAAAGACAAGTGTAGACTGACCTGACAGGTCAATAACTCGGCAGAAAATGGTAACAGGAACCTGTCAGCAAGACTCTTCCAAAGCAACATCTTTGGTGTTGATGCTAAAAATATGATGCTCACATAGTGGGCAGACTGGGTATTGAGAGGAAGGCTTGGGATACTGATTTGTCTCTCTAGTCAATATTTTTGTTAGGTATCTATCACAGTCCATTGCCATCTCATTGATTCTTTGCTTGGGTCTAGTCTTAATAATAATATACCCCCTCTGGTGGACATTATGTTTTAACACCTTCAAAACACAAGCCTGGGAGCTCAAATTCAAAACTTTGCTTGACAATAAAAATCATCAACTAAATAGAGGCACTGGATTTATGGCTTAAAAACAGTCTATAACCCACTAACAATCCCCTGCCCCAGAGCTGCCTCCTCTCCTCTCCTCTCCTCCCCTCCTTTCCTTTCCTTTCCTTTCCTCTCCTCCCATGACTGGAGAGGTCTTAATGGGCCACTTCACCTTGAATGGCCACTTGAAATATGTGTTAACTACTCATGCTAAACAATCTGTTCCACCTTGTATTTAGCTGTGACACTCTGAATATATTTCCCAGACCTGAAGAAGAGCTCTGTGTGGCTCTAATGCTTGTCTTTCTCACCAATAGAAGTTGGCCCAATAAAAGATCTTACCTCACCCAATCTATCTCTTTAACCTTTTGAGTCAGACTGAGTACTGACAAATGTCCTGATTTTTTTTTCAAAACCTTTTAAATATAGACTATAACGAAGCTTCTTATAGTAATAATTTCTTTATTAAACAGATTTAAAAGGATTGTCTATACAACCCTCTTATCTGCCAGTACATGACCATGTATTTCTGATATTCTTAGGTAGAATAGCTTGTAAAGATAGAAAATTTGCACTCATGAAGCCAAAGACAATTCACAGATCCTGGAATGGCTATGCCTTCTCCAGATAAAAAAAAGGCATAGAGTCTTTGATATCATAAGCGGTGTTTTATATATAAACACTAGGGACAAAACAAAAATAAACTTGTATTTGCATAATTGAGAGCAATTCAGCTTTAGCAGAAAGACTGAAATTTTAAACATTGCCCATGGGTGATAGAAACTCAATTCCAATTCATTTTAATATATTAATTTCAGTGGAATTGGGTGTCCAAATTTCTTAGGTGGCTTTGAAACTCTCAGCCTGTGTATACTTCTGCTCAGCACCAGGTAATCATTTTCTCCATATATTATTTGTGTTTTATAAATTAGTTCTAATCACAAATCATTACCATACTAGAGATGTTGCACTTTAATATCCATAGCCCTTCATTTAGTTGTGTAGAAGATTTTTTGTATTATTCATGTATTCATCATTAAAGAGATCAGCAAGAAAAAATAATCAGAAGTGAGAAAGCAAACAAGAAATGTGTGCTAATGTGTTACATCCCACTAGCCTTTGTGCTTTTAGAGTGTACATTCTTTGGCAGGAAATGTGTCTTCATTGGTGCTTAGAATGTATATTCTACTGCAACATCAATGCATAATTAATGAATAATAATAAACAAAAAATGTCAGGAAGTTGGTATGTAAAATCCAGGGCATGATATGAAATTATTAATCATTTATTCCAATTTCATCTGTTGTACACAGCAGCAACACTTACAGAGCTATATAAATAAGAGTATGCTACGTGTGTTTGTTATGCGCCAAAGTTTATGCACTTGTCTAAGTTTATGCATATGTGTATTAAGGCTGAGTGTTCTGGATTTAAAGTTACCTATGAGATGAACTAGTTAAAACAGTTAATATTTTTGGTTAGATAGTGGGGTAACCTTTCTTTTTGTGTATGTCTGTGGCTTTTATTTTTTTTCCCCATTGCTTTATAAAAATATTACATTGAGACTAAGCTATATCAGTAGGGGGAGCTTTAAGACCCATGAGCCAAAATTGTTTCTGTGTTCTGTTACTAAAGGCTTATAGTGCCTGAGGGCTGAAGTGTTAAACATATTGCTTTGCTCAGTGAATAGTGGCACTGAGTTTTCTACAAATGTATATGTGTTTCTAAAGCACTTGTAGAGTGTCTATAATCACTATGTCCTTTGTAGCATTGATTTTTAATATATATGGTTAGTGCAGGATATTTTATAACCCAAATGAGAACCTCCTGGAAGCAAATGTATATTACAAAGGAATAAAAAGCACATAGTTTATGTATCAAGAAGGAGAAAATCATTTGTTTAAATAAACTCAAGCTGAGTGCGGTAATTGATGACATCTTTACCCCCTGAAGTTCAATGAAATGCCTGCAGCATTATATAATAATTAAAATGTGTCAACAACAATTTAATCGTATCCACTGAAATTGTCAAGCATCATTCCAAATACAATTGAAAAGCAAAGCTGTCAAACATGGTATTATCTGTCATTTTAATTTGTCGATTCTTAATAAAAAAGAGAACTGCCACATATCTTGTATGTACCTACACACAGTTAAGAACAGGTATCTAATTTTAGACCTTGCGTTTTTTGTTGTTTTCCCCCCATTCTTGCCCCCCTCCCCCCCCCCGTCCCCTCACATCATAGTATCTACCTTTTACTTTTTTTGCATCCTTTTTCAACATTCTTCTTGGGTCTTGTTAACCTCCTTAAACTTTCAAGGGTCACAAAGTGGTGGGAAAACGACATGTTTGTTTGTTTGTTTGTTTGTTTGAAGGACCGTGTGCTGTGGCCAGCAGTTGGAAGCTGTGAGCTTATAAACAAGGTTTGAAATCTAGAAGTCTCTGTTCATTGGCTGAGCCTTATTCAGGGGGCGGGGCTATCAGGAAGGCCAGGGATTTATAAAGCAATGAGTCAGCGACCAGGGAGCTTTATGAACAGGGGCCTGAGACATCCTTTGTAGGTGACAAACCTGAGGAATTGTTACAGATTGAAGTGTCATTAGAGGAGGTTTTGGAATTAATTGATAAACTTAACAGTAACAAGTCACCGGGCATTCACCCAAGAGTTCTGAAATAACTCAAATGTGAAATTGCAGAACTATTAACTCTGGTTTATAACCAGTCCTTTCAACCAGCTTCTGTATCCTATGACTGGAAGATAGCTAATGTAACGCCAATATTTAAAAACGGCTCTAGAGGTGATCCCGGCAATTGCAGACCAGTAAGTCTAACGTCAGTACCGGGCAAATTAGTTGAAACAATAGTAAAGAATAAAATTGTCAGATACATAGAAGAACATAAATTGTTGGGCAAAAGTCAACATGGTTTCTGTAAAGGGAAATCATGATTTACTAATCTATTAGAGTTCTTTGAAGGGGTCAACACACATGTGGACAAGGGGGATCCAGTGGACATAGTGTACTTAGATTTCCAGAAAGCCTTTGACAAGGTCCCTCACCAAAGGCTCTTATGTAAATTAAGTTGTCATGGGATAAGAGGGAAGATCCTTTCATGGATTGAGAGCTGGTAAAAGACAGGGAACAAAGGGTAGGAATAAATGGTACATTTTCAGAATGGAGAGGAGTAACTAGTGGTGTTACCAAGGGTTAGTCCTAGGACCAATCCTATTCAACTTATTCATAAATGATCTGGAGAATGGGTTAAACAGTGAGGTGGCAAAGTTTGCAGATGGTACTAAACTGCTCAAGATAGTTAAGACCAAAGCAGACTGTGAAGAACTTCAAAAAGATCTCATAAAACTAAGTGATTGGGCAACAAAATGGCAAATGAAATTTAATGTGGATAAACGTAAAGTAATGCACATTGGAAAAAATAACCCAGACTATACATACAATATGATGGGGGCTAATTTAGCTACAACTAATCAGGAAAGAGATCTTGGAGTCAACGTGGATAGCTCTCTGAAGACGTCCACGCAGTGTGCAGCATCAGTCAAAAAAGCAAACAGGATGTTAGGAATCATTTAAAAAGGGACAGAGAATAAGATGGAGAATATATTATTGCCCTTATATAATTCCATGGTATGCCCACATCTTGAATACTGCGTACAGATGTGGTCTCCTCATCTCAAAAAACATATATTGGCATTAGAAAAGGTTCAGAGAAGGGCAACTAAAATGATTAGGGGTTTGGAATGGTTCCCATATGAGGAGAGATTAAAGAGGCTGGGACTTTTGAGCTTGGAAAAGAGGAGACTAAGGGGGGATATGATAGAGGTATATAAAATCATGAGAGATATGGAGAAAGTGGATAAGGAAAAGTTATTTACTTGTTCCCATAATATAAGAATGAGAGGCCACCAAATGAAATTAATGGGTAGCAGGTTTAAAACAAATAAAAGGAAGTTCTTCTTCACACAGCACACAGTCAACCTGTGGAACTCCTTGCCCGAGAAGGTTGTGAAGGCTAGGAATGTAACAGGGTTTAAAAGAGAACTAGATAAATTCATGGAGGTTAAGTCCATTAATGGCTATTAGCCAGGATGCATAAGGAATGGTGTCCCTAGCCTGTTTGTCAAAGGGTGGAGATGGATGGTAGGGGAGAGATCACTTGATCATTACCTATTAGGTTCACTCCCTCTGGACCTTTGGTCTGACCCAGTATGGCCATTCTTATGTTCTTATGTATAATATCCAATTTATTAATAAACAGATGACAAACTACATTCACAGAAGACCATGTTTCATATACCTCCTATTGGAATCTTGAATTCTCATTTTTAACAAAAATCATCAATGGTGTAGAAGCTGATTGATCTAGAATGATCAATGGTGCCTAGGCTGTACAAGATACCTAGAAAGAGTTCTGGAAACTAACACTCCAAGAAACTCATCACCTGCCTTCACTAAGACTTGACTGCTCATTACCTCTGAAATATGAGGCTACAAATATATAGCCGTGATATTCATCCACCATCTTCTTTTTCACTGGGCCTGTAACCAGCCAAACAATCACAAAAATAAAAATAAAGTTGAATTTGGGATCCCCTTGCCTAGCAAATGTTGAAACCCCAAGTATGATTTCCTTCCCTTGACATTATTTTAAAATATTTCAAAAATATGCAACGGTAAGAAGCATTCTCATGAAGTTGTTTATGTGCACTTGTGTATTAAAACCACTATCGGTAGCATACTCTGCCTATCAAAAGCACAGGACTACAAACACAGTCACTTACTTCCCATCAAATGTATATAAACATGTAATGAATAATCCATAGAAAGAACATTAAGGTTCCTTAGTGAAGAACTAAGAAAGTCAAGAAATGCCAAGTTCAAGGTTGCACATGCAACCTTAACTCTTTCCCTTTGTGTTTAACAGCCTGTATATACATTAACTGCAGTCTGTTATTTTCACAGATCTTCTTTCTCAATCAGTGTGCAGGTTGGAATGTGCACACTGAATGAGGCAGGTTTTCAATAGAACATCAGAACGGCCATACTGGGTCAGACCAAAGGTCCATCTAGCCCAGTATCCTGTCTTCTGACATTGGCCAATTCCAGGTGTCCCAGAGGGAATGAACAGGTAATCACCAAGTGATCCATTCCCCGTTGCTCATTCCCAGCCTCTGGCAAACAGGGTAGGGACACCATCCCTGCCCATTCTGGCTAATAGCCATTGATGGATCTATCCTCCATTAACTTATCTAGTTCTTTTTGGAACCCTGTTATAGTCTTGGCCTTCACAACATCCTTCCTTTTGTTTGTTATAAACCTGCTGCCTATTAATTTCAATTTGTGACCCCTAGTTCTTGTGTCATGAGGAGTAAATAACACTTCCTTATTTACTTTCTCCACACCAGTCATGATTTTATAGACTTCAATCATATCTCATTTTAGTCATCTCTTTTCCAAGCTGAAAAGTCCCAGTCTTATTAATCTCTCCTTATATAGCAGCCATTCCATACCCCTAATCATTTTTGTTACCCTTTTCTGAACCTTTTCCAATTCCAAAATATCTTTTTTGAGTGGGGCAACCACATCTGCAGGCAGTATTCAAGATGTGTGCGTACCATGGATTTATATAGAGGTAACATGATATTTTCTGTCCTATTATCTATCACTTTCTTAATGATTCCCAACATTCTATTCACTTTTTTAACTGCCACAGCACATTGAGTGGATGTTTTCAGAGAACTATCCACAATGACGCCAAGATCTCTTTCTTGAGTGGTAACAGCTAATTTTGACCCATCATTTTATATGTATAGTTGGGATTATGTTTTCCAATGTGCATTATGTTGCATTTATCAACATTGAGTTTCATCTGCCATTTTGATGCCCAGTCACCCAGTTTTGAGAGATCCTTTTTGTAGCTTTTTGCAGGCTGTCTGGGGCTTAACTATCTTGAGTAGTTTTGGATCATCTGCAAATTTTGCCTCGTCAGTTTACCCCTTTTTCCAGATCATTTATGAATATGTTGAATAGGACTACTCCCAGTACAGACCTCTGTGAGACCCCCACTATTTACCTCTCTCCATTCTGAAAACTGACCATTTATTCCTACCCTTTGTTTCCTGTCTTTTAAACAGTTACCAATCCATGAGAAGATATACACATGCACACTGTAATGAGAGGCCTGGACTTGACATAACTCACAGCCATCTTATGTATGGGCTTAGCATAACCCACAGCCATCTTTTATGTTCAGCCACCATAAGTTGGAAACAAAACTATAGAGTCAGGAGAACTTTGCCTTGGCGTAGGCAGATAGAAAAGTATCAGCTGCAGCTGCAGCATTACTAACAGAAGATAGATATATATTCATGAAGTCATGAGAATGGGGAGAAAATGGACAAGCTAACCTCCAGTTTCTCCGGTTTCTTTCTGATAATAAAATGTATGAAGTTTTGCTGTTGCTAGAGAAATTTTAAATAGTTAGAAAGTGTACTTTACAGAAGCAAAAAGTCACGGTCTATTGTTGATTAAGCAATGCTACCCTGACAGTGTATCCCACTAAACAAACTTGAGACTTTTTTTTACTAACTTTGAAAAACACAAAAGTTAATGAGTAGGCCGTCTTCAGTGTGTGAACCCTTGCATAGTAATATATGAAGTACAATGATTGGTTAGTGTTTTTGGATAGCTATGTTTTAAGTAAAATAATTGGTTCAGGCATAGATAAGAGAAATCCTCATTTTAATTATATGAGGGTCAGAAGACAAGCTTGTTGGAACTTAACTCAGGGATACAGCTCAAGACCAAAGCTGCTAGAACTTTTTAAGCCCTGCATGACCCGACTGTGCAGAAGTCAGAACCACAGACAACACAATCCTGACTGGCCATCAGGAGTTGTCCATCTGTTTCATTGGTAGGGGTGAGCATTACATGTGTGGTGTGTGTATTCTGCTGATTAATTGTTGATTACTAATAAATACATGTACATGTTTAAGAATATTCATCATGTGATAAATTCTCTTTCACTGGGAAAAGATCCCGTTAACTCGTAGAGAGTCATTGGAACCCTGGACCCAAAGAGGGTACAGGTTGGGAACCCTAAATTGTGTGAGTGACAACACACACACATTAGTGTATCACTGTGCCATTACTATCACTCTTCAGTGAATGGATCACTGCACAATATTGAGCCCCTGCACTATGGTTCCTCCAGATCTGCTCTCAGTTAAACTACCCCTTACTTCAAGTAAATCCGTCTAAACCAATTGAGTTTGCTGTAATTCCAGAGGCTTATATCATAATCCCTAAGCACATGGGTAGCAGATAGTGTGGGTTTGGTGTACTCAATCACCTCCTCAGCACTGTACCCTCTATCTCTAGATCCTGGGAGGTCTCTGGAAATCACAAGGTTTCCATGTAGGTGTAAGGGAAACCCTCATGTTTCCAATGCTCAGGTGTAGTATTGTGTTTATTGCCAATGGTATATTTATTTGCAGAGTAAGGCCTGGATATGGCAATTTGATCCACTAGGGCACACCCTGCCCCCATGTTGAGTCTCACTGAATTTATGCAGAACAGAAGGAGTCTGTGCTATCAGCTGACATTCTAGAACAAGAGCCTAAATGTTAAACAGTCTATCAAAATCCCAAATGGCACGTAACTGCAATTATATTCTTGATGTTTTGGTATAAGCTGGACATAAGCAAAACTAGTCAGTTTGGAAGCCATGTTCAGTGAAGTGAAGATAACTTTTTTTTATTAAAATTTCTTCCCATGTAGCAAACTGAATACTGGTATATTAATTTTTCGGAGTACTATTTTCTGAGAAGTTTGAGGGCAGATTTTTAATACCAGACCCTTTTTATTTGGAAACAGCAGGAAGACAGATAATGATACATTAATGCAGTTTAATTAGGCTGCAACTTTATTAATTTACTGCTGAAGATTCCCAACTTTAGTAACTGTACCAACCTTCCCTTAATAAACATGACCACCTGGGGATGGCTAACCTAAGACTCTCAGTCCAATAATTTGGGTCCAGCCTTTCTTGCTACAATTCCACAATCTTCCTGCAATCAGTGTAGGGACAGCCCACATCTACACAGCTACTGAAGCCACCTTCCTACCTCTATTTTCTTAGGGGATACTTTTCCCTCTTCTTTTTTCTCATACCATTTTACAAGGGAACTGGACCCCTTTTGAACAAATACCAACAATGGGCATATGAAAAGTTGCAACAACATGAAATTACTACCCAGCCAAGGTGGAGAGGAGAAGATGAAAACTCATGAAGCTATCCTGATCATTTTCCCAATCTAATGCATAAGAATGGGGTAGTATCCCTTTAAGTAGTTTGTGAGCCCTCTGGTGGTGCTCACCATGTTCTGTTTTAGAAATCACTAGAAACCAGTCAGAGCAGAAGGGTGGGTGTGTATAGCTAGCATTTTGTGTGTGTATTCAGCAAATGCAGTTATTTGAACCCCACCAAACTTATGTGGTTCTGCCATCTTAAGCTTGTTTGGGGAAAATGGCTTTATTTGATAGTTCAGTAGAGAATTGACCCACCTATATTGAGAAACTGGTATAGTACAGAAATGATAATGATTGTATTGACTGCAGTAAGGCTGCTAAAACTTAAAACATGCTACACTAACAGCTCCTATTAAACCACTAAGACAAAACATTTGCTGATATTGTGGAAATTTTGCAAAATCAAAAATATCCCCAAAGCCACTGTTGATTGTGGAGCATTTCTGCTTTTATAAACAGCACAAAAATAAAATGGAACAATTTCTGAATATGTGGTTGAACTTAGGAAATTAACAGAGCACTGTCAGTTTGGTGAGAGTTTTAAATGATGCACTAAGGGACTAGTTAAAGTGTAGTATGCAAAATGAAACAACCTAAAAATGGTTATTGACTGAGGCTGTTTTGAGCCTAAAGCATGCACTTGAAATTGCTGTATCAGTGGAGATAGCTTCCACAAGATGCCAGTGAGATGCAACAGCATCATGTAATCTGTGCAGAAAATAAACTGGGGGTCAAGCAGAAAACACAATATAGACAACACTCAAAGTGGTGGGAAAGAGTCTTACAGTGCAAATAAAGTTAAAACAAACTTTGAAAGTTTTCTTTTTATTCAATCCATTCTCAGAGATGTTCTTTCAATTTTTTTAGAGTTTGGTAGGAAATGAAATTATATTTTCTAAATTCCAAACACTCCTGTTCTTTATATAAAAGTTTTGAGTTCCCAAAATGGTCTTTTAAAATTAAAGAACTTTTAGAAAGTCTTTAGAGAAAGTTTTTATTTCTACATGAAACTTTTGGAAAGATTATTTTTCTTGTCTTCCTTAGTTGGGTGAGGGTTTGCTTGTGAATGGCCAGCAATTAATTCTCTATTTATATAAAAATCTATATATAAATGACTTTTAGGCTAGTTTTGCAAGGTCACTAGCTTCCATGTTGGTACATAAAACATTTACAATTTATGTCGCCCTGATATTAGGAGCTATATTAGGAGCTTTGCATTTATCTACCATATGTGCAAATACACACCCATGTCTGTCCCAGGACATTCGAGATACTCTCTCTCTCTCTCTCTCACCTAAGAAGACAAAGGACATTGAGGGCAGATTCTGAGTTGAGAATTAGGTCAGCCCTATTGCAGGGAACATGTGGTAAGAATTTTATCTTGAACCAAGTCTAGTTTGTTAAGTTTTAGTTACCAGAAAACATTTTATCTTTATTTCTGTTGTAACCATTTTTGACTTTAATGCCTTACACTTGTATTTCCTTAAAATCTATCTCTTTGTAGTTAAATACACTTCTTTTATCCTTTAATCAAAACAAATGTGGTATTGTTTGGCTGTTTGTGAGAGGCCCAGGTTGGGAGCTAGAGCAGCAAAGCGTTGTGAGGCACCCAGGGTTGCAGGACAGGTGGTGACACAACCCCTCACTAGTCTGGGTACACCACAGATCATGATAATGGCCCCTTAGAATATGTGCTAACTGCTAATGCTAAACTATTGATCTTGTATTTAGCTGTGACACTCTTAGTCCCTTTCCCAGACTTGAAGAAAAGCTTTGTGTGGCTTGAAAGCTTGTCTCTCACACCAACAGAAGTTGGCCCAGTAAAAGATATTACCTCACCCACCTTATCTCTCTAATATTTGCATTTCATAAAGGATTTAACCCTTTCAACATTTATGAAATAAGCAAAAGTTTAAAATGTTTCCAGCTATAAGAACACAGGTTGGTTTTCTTGAAAGAGTGTGGCAAGTCACCACCCTTACCTTTTAGGTGCCTAGCAAATCACTGGGATTCAGAAAGCCTGAGTTTGGCACCAAGGCTCCCTATACAGTGAAGGAGGAGAGACATGCACCTCAGAATGAGACTCACAAAAAGCCAGCATGCTGGGCTGTGCCTCGCCTAAGCTAGCTAACTGGGAATGTTAAGCCAAGAGTATGTGTGCTAAACTCTCCCCTTTGAAACCCAGCTCCTACATTCGGGCTGCAGGGAGGGATCTCCCCCTGCTTGAGATTCTCAGCTGCAAACCCTCTCTTGGTGTTAGGTGCCTATGATATTTTAACAAGAAATGGGAAGAGGGAAGCAAGAGGACCTCCCTCATTTCTTTCAGCCTAGTGGTTAGGGAACATACCTGAGAGGTCAGAGATTCTAATTCAAAATCCCTTTTCTCTCTCAGGCAGGGTGGGGAGGATGGGGGGAGGGGGGTTCCAACCAGGGATCTCACATCCCAGGTGAGTACTCTAGTCACTGGCTTCCTCCTTCTGCTTATCTCATTAGGAAGTGGTAAGCATTTATCCATGTTTGACCTAGCCCAAATGGAGAATGAAGACAGTGACAATTAACCTCACAATTAACACATAAGAGAATATTTCAATATAACAGACTAGTTATATGCACCTGCACCCAGCATTTGGCAGCTAGTCATGGACCAGGTGTTAACAGAGTATTTCTGGTATTCAGTGTTGCTTGGACGATATACTGGTGACAGGAGTGAGTGATGAAGAGCATCTTGAGATCCCACAAAAGGTGCTTGCAAGGCTGTTTGAGTACAATATTAGAGAAAATAAGCAAAAAATGTGACTTTTTCAAAGATTCAATTGGCTATACCTCTGATAAAAATGGGTTCCATAAATCACAAAGCTGGAACTATTGATAGGGCACCCCCAACCAAAAAAAAAAATGTTACAATTACTTTCTTTCTGGAGGTGGTCAGTTACTACCATAGATTTTTTCTTAAAACAAAAACAGTATTACATCCTCCAAATAAACTGTTTCATAATGGACAGAAATGATACTGGTCCACACATTGTACCAGGACTTTGATAAGGCCAAGAAGCTAAGTTAAATCATCTGAAAAGTTCCTGGTAGTGAGGTGGAGTGGCCTCCATCTGAGGCTGACCAGCAGGAACCACTCCCTGCCCCCAGGTGGGAGGAGTCAGGCCAGGCCTGCCCCCTACACCAGAAGCAGAGGAGTGGGACAGGAAGTAGAAGAGGTGGGGATTCCAGCTCAGTTGGGTGGGAGCCAGAAGCCCCTGTCATCCCTGCATACCCAGAGGAGCTGCTGGGACTGTTGTCCACTGAGTACCCTGAGGAGACAGAGGATTTGTGAACAATGGATCCCTACAAACTGATGGGGTAGGAAGTAGCTCAGGAAAACCAGACATTAGTCTGGCTTTGGTACTGAGAGTTGAGTCAGCATGTTGCCGTGGGATCCCTGCTGACTCAGTGGTGGTATCATTTGCCACTGGTAGGGCCCTGGGCTGGAACCCGATGGAGTAGGGTGGGCCTGGGTCCCCCTACCTTCTGCTGCTGACCGCACCCCTCTGGGGGCAGCCTACCCACCTGAGGCTGGAAGACCTGTGTTTGTTTGCTGTCTGCTCCAACCAGGGAGGCTGGGTTAAAGACTGATAACTGCTCTGTCCTGGCCAAAGGGCTAGAGCCTGACTGTGTTTGCTCTCTTCCCAAGCAAGGGAATTTAGGTGACAGAATGCTGGTTACCAGACCCCGCCCCAAGGGTCAGGGGCCCTAAACCATTGACTTCTATTGTACCTTGCAAATCCCCTGCCAATTGATTACTGATTAGGGATTTGTTACAGGAGTGGGTGGGTGAGATTCTGTGGCCTGCGTTGTGCAGGAGGTCAGACTAGATGATCATAATGGTCCCTTCTGACCTTAAAGTCTATGAATCTATGATCACTAGGTGGCATAGTGAGATGGAGTGAAACTCACCAGGAGGAACCACTTGACGCCACTACAGTCCTTACGCACTACAATGCATCTTTGCCCATGAAGTTAGTTTGTAATGCTTCCCCATGTGGAATAGGAGCAGTAATGTCGCATGTGATGGAAGAGCATACCAAAAGGCCTATAACACATGAACTGCTGGTTTCCTTTTTTTAATCCAAAGAAAGGGATACTCTTAATAGCTGCAGCATGATTATGAAGATGGGCAATATTCCTGATATGAGGGGTCACTGGGAAAAGAGGGAATGCAGGAATTTAGGCTGGAAGTAACTCAGAAACATGAAAAGAGCTAAGGGTTCAATAAAGTTTCACTTGTCCAACTTAACCTGCATTCAGCTTCATTTTTTTGCAATTGAAACTAGTATGCCAGGAATTACATTAGGACCATTATAGAATTGCAAAAGCAAAAGACCTTGCCAGGAGTTGTGGCTGGCTATAGATTGATACACAAATAGAGGCAATGTCAAAATGTCAAGGGTCCCAATAGAATTGGGAGCTATCATGCTGGATGCTGTACAAATCTACACATTTCTCCAACCTGGGTTGGGTTAGATTCTGGCAGTTTTGAGGAATAAAATTTAGAGATCCAATACTGCAACCACTGAAAACAATCAGAGCTTTGCCAGTGACCTCAAGGAACAGGCCTTTAGTTTGGTTATCGGAACTTGATCTAAAATAAATATTTAAAGAATTCACCCAAACTGTTTTATTGCTACATTTAAAACAGTTATAGGAATGTTGAATTTGAGGAGTGGAAAATCAGTTTTAGCAGGAGAAAATGATCTATTATTTGGAGTAAAATTTGGAGCTGATTCTGCATTCCCAGTGCACCCAAACAACTTGTTGATTGGCACTGAAGCTCTGAGTATGTTAGGAGAGAAAAATTAGATGTTTCATGAAACATCCAAATTTAAAATGAACTTTCTTCTTTTCATTTTACCTATACTTATTATTGCATTTCAGGAAATATGCTTCTCCAGTGAAGTCAGACCTAACAAAATACAATACACGTTTTAGCCTGTAGATTTAAGCAGATGTTTAAAACTGTTGTTAGAGCACAAACAGGGCTTGGGAACAGAGAAGAGGTTTTTTAGGAATTGTTGTTGATTCTTTTTGTCAGCTACTTGACCAGATTAGTCAAAGACAAATAGGGCTGTTTCCTAATATTTTGAATAAGTTTCTCAGACTGCTGTATCCTTTTTATCTTTTTTTTTAATTGGGCCAATTTACACATCAGATACCTGTATCTAGGACCTCATTCAAAACCCACTAAATCAAAGGAAATAATTTAATTGGCTTCCATGAGCTTTGGAGCAGGCCCATGGGTTTTTGACAAAACTTTAATCTAAATTCACCTGTTCCCATTTGTGACTATTTGGTTGCCTTCTTCCATTCCCTACAGTGAATAGTGTAAACCTTCCTTATACTGAGGGAAGAATAAAGAACCTGCTGAGACACCCACCATCAATATTGTTTCATGATAATCTGCTCTGGGCTGTCTAAGGTCAGAATGACTTCCAGTGTATCAGTCCTGTTCCACTCAATAAGTGACTAAGCAAATCACTTCTTTAACCCACAGAGATAAGGAATTGCTATCAATAGCACTGTGATTTCTTACTATTTTTCAGATGTAGTAGTTTACAGTTTATTAACTGCCTGTTAATTGGCAAGTTAAAAAAAAAAACAAAGAAAGAAAAAATGGTGATGAAGGAAGAGCAGAGTGGTTGCCCAAAATGCATCTGAAAGCTGCACTTGGACACAAAGAATTATTCTGGATCAAATAAGGGCTATTCTTTTAATTGATGTATCTTTGTTTCCTTAAGTATGATAATAAGGTCCCTCATAGAATCTGATGCATTGTAATGTAATACAATACAATGTTTGCTAATATGAGACATAATTAACACTGATCTTATTGTGGTAGTGAATATCAGATCATATTAGACTTTGTTTTCCTTTTTGCACTGCAGCGGTTCTGTACTGCACTTCATTGCAGATCAGATTAGTATGAAAAGAAATATTTTTATTAACTATGTTGGTTTCCACAAACTGATCATGATGTGAGGAAACATAGTTTATTATAACATATGAAAAGATGTGCAGCTATATGGAACAGTAGATATTTACTAATGGAGTGAGCAGGCACTCACATAAAAAATGAATAAGCCATATGTTTTAAGCCAAAGAAGTAAAACATTTTTAGACATGACACACTTTTAATACTTTCACCACATCCAATGATTGCATTGTATCTCTTGACCTTGGGAAAAAGTAATAAATTATTCACCATAGATCCAAATTCATGAAAAATGAATGCATAATTTCTTTAGAATTTAGACAACCTCAGAAAATGTCCTGAACACACTTTATTTAGAATCAAGAGAATAAAAATAACTCTTTCTTATGACTACAAATGACTGTCATATATCTAAACAAACAATGAAAGGAGAGAGAATAACATACTGGTATCTTTCATATATACAATTAGTGTAGCCCAGCTGCACTATGACTTAGACCAAATTGTTTGAGGCCAAGACTCAAGACTATAGTATTGTAATATGTGTACAGTGCACATCACAACAGGGATGCAGACCTTGATTGGGGCCCTCTAGATGCTACTGCAATACAAATTAATAATAATATTCTGTTAAAGCTGTACTTCCATTAGAGATTCTTCTCTACAGAGTATTGTGGTTCTATCATGAAATGTTGCTCTGGATTAAAATTGGTAAAACAAGATACAAGTCTGGGAGATATTTTGAATTTTCCCCACATATATAACAATCTATTCTTCATTTATGCAAATATAAACCTTTACAGACCAAGGTGATAGAATACACTTATTAGTCTATAGTCTAGAATGTGCCCTTAAAATATAAAATATGATTTTTGAATTTCTATTTTATATGGAGTGAAATTCCTCTGTAGGCAGAGAACTAACACAAAGATATTATTAAGTCCCCCATAAGCACTGGCACCAACTCTGTGAGTGCTCTGGGCCTGGAGTACCCACAGAAAAAAAAATAGTGGGTGCTCAGCAACCACCAGCAGCCCCGCAGATCAGCTCCTCCTTTTCCCTCCCAGCAGCTCCCGCCCACTGTGATCAGCTGTTCAGAGGCATGCAGGAGGCGCTGGGGGGGGTGTAGGAGTGGGAGCAGGAAGAGGCGGGGGAGGGGGCAGGAAGGGACATGGCAGAGCAGAGGCGGGAAGAGGCAGGGCAGAGGTGGGGCTTTGGGGGGGAAGGGGTGGAGTGCGGGTGGGGCCTCGGGCAGAGCGGAGGTCGAGCACTTGCTGGGAGTTTGGGAAGTTGGTGCCTCTGCCCTTAAGTCCTCAAACAAAGGAATTAAGTTGGATTTATATATTCCCCAAAAGTAGAATTCAGAGGGCAAACAGATGCTATTTAGCAAAAATACAGTTCAAATTTTTATTCAGAAATCTATCCTCAGTTAATAAGCATTATGACAATTAGGGATGGAAAAATGTGTTTAGCTTAATGTCAAACCCACTTAAATATTTAGTGTTGGATTCACAGCTGCAGTCAAAGATTGCTCAGCACTTCTGAGGAGAGGAAATAATAACAGTGCTCTGCCCTGAGCTGTTCTGACACAAGTTAGAGTAGTCTGAAGGCTGATTTAACATGCATCAGCTGCCAAGGACCCCAAGGACCTGTTAGAGCAGCCACTGATTAGATGGCCATAGGAGAATCCCACCTACACCTGCAGCCTAGAGTGCGGTGCAAGAGCTGCTACAAAGCCTGTACATCAGCTGAGGATTGCCCTACATAGGGGAGATTCTACAGCAGCCAGAACCACTGTGTTTAGGGCCACTTAGCACTAATAGAGTGACACAAAGTAGTCAGAATGTGGTCAAGGATCAGGGCCTGTTGGATTCAAAAGTTGCACTTAAACATAATTGGGTTTCAATTCTGCTTAAAAGAACCTGAAAAAGCAACACAGAAGGACAGAGTTAAAAAAAAGTGAAATATGGGGCGTAAAAAGATCATAGAGAAAATAAATGCAGAGAGATTGGCAGCAGGATTAGAGGGCAGCAAGGCAGAGACTGTGGAAGATGGGGGGGAAGGGAATCTGGCTAGCCGTAGGGGAAAGAAAGGAATTCTCTGCATTGTAAAGGAAATTGGCCAGTAGGAAGGAGGTTTCTGGTTCTAGCAGGTTGTTTTCTCAAGGAGCTGAAATTTACTAAAAGTGGTGGCAGCCATTTTTATAGACTCCAAGGTCAGAAGGGAACATGGTGATCATCTAATCTGACTCCCTGTATAACACAGGCCATAGAACTTTCTCAAAATAATTCCGAGAGCAGATCTTTCAGGGAAACATCCAATCTTGTTTTAAAAATTGTCAATGATGGAAAATCCATCACAACACTTGGTAAATTGTTCCAGTGGTTAATTACCCTCACTGTCAAAGATTAATGCCTTATTTCCATGTCTCAATTTGTCAAGTTTCAGCTTCCAGACACTGAATTATCTTATACTTTTTTCTTCTAGCTTGAAAATCCCATTGTTAAATATTTGTTCCCACATAGATACTTACAGGATAATCAAATCACCCCTTAACGTTCTCTTTGTTAAGCTAAATAGATTGAGCTCTTTTGAGTCTATCACTATAAGGCATGGTTTCTAATCCTTTAATCATTCTCATGGCTCTTATTTGAACCCTTTGCAATTTATCAACATCCTTCTTAAATTGGGGGCACTAGAACTAGACACAGTATTCTAGCAGAGGTTGGACCACACCAAATAGAGAAGTAAAATAACCTCTGTACTGCTACTTGATTCCACTGTTTATGCATCCCAGGGTCACATTAGCTCTTTTGGCCACAGCATCACAAGACCAGCTCTTTTAGTTGATTATCCCCCATGACCCCCAAATGTTGTAAATATTAGTTCTTTTGAATGGTTTTAAGGTTTGTGTTCAGCTGAAGACAAATACCCACAAAAGATTCACATGTGAACTGAAGATTTGTGACACCCCTAAGTTTTACTAGGAAGATAAAAGTTCGGATAATAACAGGAATGGATCTCATGCATATACCAATTTGAGGCAGAAAATGAATAACTGTGTATGAAGAGTTAGTGAAAGAATGAAAGTGGATGTCAAAAATATCAGAAATTAATAACATTTTGGCATTTCAGCAAAGATGACCTGAGACTATAAAAATTCATCCTGTCATCCACGAAAATAGCTTCACTCATAAAGATAGGAAAATTTAGCTCTGGGAATGTGCAAGCAATTACTGTATGCAAGTTCTGCTGAAAAGGACCAAATAAAAAATAGTTACTTTCTCTACTAGGATGTATCCCTATTGTTGAAAATATGAGCTACATTATCCAAAAACTACACATTAGTTCCAGTTAATGTAAAAGGTCAGAGCATAAAGGTGGTTTGAACTCCTTTTAACAAATTGCTTAATTTCTGGCATCATCCATTGTGCATCTAATTGAACCATCCTCCCCACCACACACACACTTCTCCAAATAACTGAACATGGTATTTTGCTAAAAAAGTGGTGTTTCATCACTCAAAAGTATTCATTCTGCCTGTCAAACACTGTGTGGGAGTATGCCTCAGGCTACTGAGGGCCTGATGAAATAATGTCAAAAACTGCTGTACACATAATTATTTCAATAAACACTATTTTGTCTTTCCACTACTTCCAAGCCCTGCATTTATAGAATCGTACTTGTATTTTGAATGCTTACTTTTTAAGTCACCCAATACTAAGCTAATAATTAATTTAAAATTACAGAGGTTGCCTTTTAAGAACATTACAATTTTGCCTTAGATAAATAGATGCCATTACCTTAGTATTTGCAGCATTGCCTAAACTTTTGCAAACTTACTGTAGGGAATAGCATAAATATTGCAAATGCCCAGGTAAAAGTTATTTCATATCTAAATTGGTATTTAAAGCAATAAGCATGTGTTTGAGAAGGACCACTGTATTTTTCATATTAAGACCAGATGGTGCAATTGACTCTCAGTTCAAAGTAAGGGGGCCGAAGGGTAACGAAGTAGATCTCTCCAAGGACAGAATGCAAGAGAGACTGTGTCTTTAGAAGCAGAATCTCTTCAGGAGCTTTAGGGATTTTAAGGGACAAGGACAAATCCACAAAAGGATTTAGGCATCACAATGCCCAGCATTGCAGCATCTAACCTTTAGACACCTAGCCATCCAATGGACTCCACCAACCCTGGGTCAGTAGTCTAGGTTCCCTAAATACCCATGGGGAAAGATAGGCACCTGAAAATGGGATCCACAAATCCAGCATGCTAGGTGGAGAACTGCCTACGTTAACTAGTAGCTTATACTGGCAAAAGAGGTGTGTCCTAAACCCAGATACTCTCTGTGATTTAGGCATCTAAATTTGGAATGAGGGAGGTGCTTATCTCTGCTTGGGATCCACAGTCAGGAACCCTCACCTGGGATGTGGGCTTCATTGCTTCAATTCTCATCTCTGCCTGATGAGGAAAAGGGATTTGAAAATGGCTTTCACACCTCTCAGAGGAATGCCCTCACCACTAGACTATGGAGTCACTCACTTTCATACATAGCCCACTGGTTATGGCACAGGCCTGAAAAGTGAGAAGCCCTTGTTTAAATCCCTTCTTATCCTCATATAGATGAAGGAATTGAACTGTGGTCTCCCACATCCTGGGTGAGTGCCCTAATCATTGGGCTAAAGGTGATATGGAAAGCAGTCACCACCTCCTCCTCTGCTCTCCCTCTTGGTTTTGTATGGAGTTAGGCATGTTCTGAGTGCACAGATAAGCTAGGTTCTGCCCCACCTATTTTCACCTGGTCCGAGGGATGTTCTGGAGTTTAGGGGTGAGAAAGGGTCCCAGATGTCTGCCTCGGGCAGCAGTGTGCATGACCAGAGGCAGACATTTAAGCATCTAGAAAATTTTACAGTAGAAATGTAGGTGTCAGGTGAGTTTCAGCACCTACACAGTTAGGCAGCAACTGGACAGGGGTTTGGGGCATTATAGTAGTGCCTTGTAGCATCTTGGGGTACATTATAGATTCTAAGTTAGCTTAAAACAATGTATCATGTTTGGCAGTAATGCAAGGAACCTACAGGCTCAAAACTGTAAAATATTATATTAAGTGGTTAGCATAAGGCAGGTAGGCCTATGAGCCTTAGTTGGCCAGCAGTGATCCTAAATCACAAGATGGCATAAGATATTATTTCGCAATATGCAATTTTGCTGAAATCTTGCATAAAACACTGACAGGTTACGGCAAGAAGTCAGTTGACACCAGTTTTGGGATTTTGGAATAGGAACATCAACAGTGGTATAAGCGCAAGATTGCCATAGTAACCAATTTAAGTATATGCTAATAAGTTTGGGATAATTAATACATTAACCTATAGGATGTGGACACCACCAAGATCTCAACAATTGGATTCGGTTGGCATGCCAGAGACAGGATAGGGCCCCTATGGACCACCCCCAGCCTTTCCACCTCTATGTCTCTACAAGAATTGTGTGAATATACACCTGATACGATGCAGGAGGTCAAATTAATATTGTACTACTGCTATGTTCTTGTTCAGATAGGAACATTTGTGTTTTTACTAACAGTGTTCTTAAAATTGTTGAAAACTCAACTTTTTCCTACGTGTGAGTATTGAGACCATGCACGTTGGGGTTCTCAGCCAAACAGTAATGCTAATACTACTGAGCCTGATTCTGGGACTAGAACCTATCAAACATCAGAGGTCTAATTACTTTGTTAATTGGGGATTTTTTAGTAACCAACATAATCAATGTACAATCAATAGATCAGACAACAACCTAAATCCCTTTTTGGATCTGAGCCTTACTGCGTTTTTAGTGTCATGGCTGCTACGTACCGGATTTTATTTACTACTATGTCTGCTGTGAGGTAGGTGTCTATCAGTATATGATAAGCATCCAATTAGTCTAATTGTAAATGTTAATTAAATGTTAATTTCTAGTAACGGCCCTGAGAGCACCGGATAGGTGTTTATTGATGGTTTTGTAAGCAGAAATAAATGTGTGCAAGGGTTGCTTTATTGGTGTTGTGTGTGCTTTAGATTTTTAAAAGTTCTTTCCAATATTACCCAATAAAATACGTGATTTTTTTCCCCTAAAAGTGAATCTACTTGATATTTTAAGTTCGAATTAATCAAATTAAGATATTTTTATGGAGAGTGTAGCAATATATAGAGTGGAATTTCCCTAACACGATTCATAATAACCATGTTTGTAGAAGGAAAATATAAATATGAGAACAAATGATAATGGAGAAAAGTCCTAGAGAGAAGTAGTCCAGAGACAGTTGCTATCTTTCAAATGGCAGTGTAGCCCGGTAAAAAAGGCAGCAAACTGGAGACCTAGGTTCTAGCTCCAGCGCTATCAGATACCTACTCGTGGAGAAGGCATTTCATCTCTGTTTTCCCTCCCACCCTTTGTCTATTTATACAGTAAACTTTTGTGGGCCTCTCTCTTTTAATGTATTTGCACAGTGCCTACCACAGTGGAGCCTCAATCCCAGTTAGGGTCTATAAGTGCTACTGTAATATAAGTAAGAATAATGTGTATAGTACTTTACTACTAAAATCAATTAAATCTATATGAATATCTGGTAGTGAAGCAGGTTAAAATGTTAAGTGATTGCTTTAATTCACACAATTTTTTCCCAAGATACTAAATATTTGTAAGGGAGGAGAATATACATAATTTGCCAAGCCTTCCTGCCCTTTTTTTTTTTATTTTTTAAACAGTTTTTAGACTTATATAGCACCAATTATGTATCTGGCAAAATCGCAACACATCAAATTATCGAACAGAATATTCATTTAACACCCTTAACTTGGAGAGACATGTTATGTTCTGTTCCACTGAAATTATACAAAACTGTGTGTTACAGTATGTTCTGCATATTCCATGCAAAATCAGAGAAGCGCCTTCCATGCTGTGAAGATGAAAATGTACCTTTCATACCATATATTTGAAATGTACCATACTTGAAGTACCCAGGATCAAATGAGCTAACAAATATTGATGAATGATTACAAGCCAAACCAATGATGCCATGAAATACATTTAACAGTTCATTGAATTAGGGTGTGGTACTGAAATGCGCTTTGCAAAGGGGATATCGGAGAGGGATTGTGCATCGAGAGATCACAATATCTCCTAATGTAGCTGGATGCATAGAGAACAGTACCCTATTATTTACTACTCTAACATTTGTGCAACTAAAAAATAGAGGAATATTTATAATAAAGACTAAAAGTAAAATTCTCATTTCCTCCCACTCCTTTCAAAGTCTTGTACTTAAATAAATCCTATCTCCTAGAACTGGAAGGGACCTTGAAAGGTCATCAAGACCAGCCCCCTGCCTTCACTAGCAGGACCAAGTACTGATTTTGCCCCAGTTCCCTAAGCGGCCCCCTCAAGGATTGAACTCATAACCTTGGGTTTAAGCAGGCCAATGCTCAAACCACTGAGCTATCCCTCTCCCCTTAGAAGGAAGCAAACCTAATTGCTTATTTTCCCAGAGGATGCAGCTGGTACTATTTGCCAATTTAATTATTAGGTGAAGGCCTACAGAAAAAGATGTCTTGATTGTTCCTTATAGGTGGTAAGACTTGCTCAGTCTCACAGTGCCTATAGAGATTGCCCTGGGCCTGGATCCACAAAGGGACTTAGACATTGTCATTTTCTAGCTGACTAGAAAATCTCTGGAACAACACTAGATCCACAAAAGTTCAGTTCTGGGCTCCTATACCATGAATGGGGAGAGATAGCTGCCTTATAATGTGATCCACAAAAGCCAATATGCTAGGCTGGGAGCTGTATAAACTAGCCAATGGAAGATGCCATGGACAGGGATGTGTCCTAAGCCCCACATCTTCATAGATTTAGGCACCTACATCTGGTTTGCATGGAGGCACGTATCTCCACTTGCAATCTAGAGCCAAGAATCCTTTCCCTGGAGTCAGGTGGCTTGGGTCCATAAATCATTTTTTGCTAAAATGAGTCAGGTGCCTGCCTTAAATTACATAAAACAGGGGGTTATGTTGCCAACATTTTAACTGTCAGTCCAGTGGTTAGAGTACTCCCCTGGGATATAGAACTTTCAAGTTAAATTCATCCCTCTCCCTGAGAAGGAGAAAATATTTGAACAGCAGTCTTTTACAAGCGTGCTCTAACCACTAAACTATGGGATATTCTGAAATGGGGCTTCTTCATCTCTCTTGTTGAAGTAGTTCCACTTTGGATTAAATTAGAATAATTAGAGAGGGAGGACTGGACCTTAGATCTCCCAGGTGCGTGACCTATACTCTCTCACACCCTATCACTATTTAAATATTTATCCAGCGTGGAATAGCTTCAACAAGCAAAACTGAGATTTAATCACCTAAAAGATGGGCACTGGCATCACCACATTTTCCTTCAGCTAGATTTTGAATGGGGCTATATCTGCCAGGTAGCCTCTGAGCACACCTATAGGATCAGGCTCTGCAGAAGAGTTAAGAGAACCTATCTTCCCCTTCTTTGTGTATTGCACTGAGGTTTAGGTGAGTGATAGGTGTTTATGTATCTAGAGTGAGGCATCAGTGTGCATGCTTAAAGGCAGTAAGTTAGGTGCCTAGGGAATTTTTCCCCTGAATATTTAGGCAGCAAGTATGCATAGGCACCAACAGGGCTAGGTGGCGGCCTAGTAGGGGTTTTGTGGATCACAATGGTGCCTAAATCTGAGACATAGGTATCTAAATCTGGGGTTTAGGTCCTTAAGTATCTTTGTGTATCTGGCCCATGTAAATTCAAACATAGGCACCTTCACTTATTAATCACAACTGTCTGAAATACGAGACAAAATCTGAGGTAGTTAAATCCAAAACCTATTTAGGGCTTTAAAGAGAACATTAGTGACTCAGTATTGAATTAGCAGCTAGAGTAGAATGCGGAGCTTTGGTGTGATGTGCTCTTCTTCTTACCATATGCCATTGTGTATTAATCTACCTTTTGTATTTGGGTGGCCTTTACAGTCTGCCCAAGAATGGAATGATCCAGTCTCATGGTGATCAAAGCAAATAATGTTAGTTAGCTTGCCTCCAGGACGTAAAGGCACAGTTTGCAGTTACTGGCTTTACTAGATGTGTTCTTGTTGTTTTGTTACAAAATCAGGACAGTGAGGGGATGATGATGCCAAGATTTCTGTAGAGTCCTTTGGGTAGTCCCTTTACCCAAGAACATCTTGAATTCTTAGGCATCCACAATGAAATGCTTGAAATTAACAGATTTACAGGAAACATAATGGCATGTTTATTTTAAAATAGAGACAAGAAGTCTGGTATAAAAGGGCATTCTTCCAGGTCTGGATCAATGTCCCAGATTATTTGCCTTTCCGTGTACTTAGAGCCATACTGAGGTACTTATACAGCCTTCATCATTATCATACTATCTGAGCACCTCTCAAAATGACCTAGTCACATTAAAAATAACTGTGATGTCTATTTTATATCCATCCTGTTTTATTCTTGGGCTTAAGCTATTTGACAACAACTTTTGACAATGGACTGCAACACTGCATTCTTTGTAGATCATGTATGTCCAAAGTTAACTATTGACTATCACCTGTTTAGAAATGCATTACTTAATTTAACTTCTGTATTTATCATAGTTATGGGAGGAAAACTTATTTTAAACCAAGGAAGTTGACTCTTTCAATATCATTCATGCTCTTGCAGCAGTTTGACAGATATACTTAATAAAGCAAAATATTTATTATAACCTGCTCATTTTCACTTGTTTATAACTTTCCAAAATGTTCAGCTTTGGGCTGACATTTTCCCTGTTTGATTTCTGCCTGAAGGTAGATTGTTTTGAAAAGTTTGAATGAAATCCCTTTGCCTGTTTTTGTACTATAGATGAATGAAGAGAAAATATATTTTTCTCACTTACAAAAATTCTAACTACATTTTCTTTTGAAAAAAGGCTATAAAAAACAGCTGAAGTTTGAAAGTGGAAAGCTGGCATGGATGCAGTCCTGGATTAGGAACAAAACCTTTACTTAATTGGAGGTTTGGAGTGGAAACAACCGATTTTCATTTAACAAAGTGAGGATAATTTCAAAAATTGCATATTGAGTGTGTACAGTAGAATTTCTCATTAAATTAGAAGATGTATGCTTAAAGAACAGTGGAATACACAAGTGTTCAGAGCTCAGGACAGGAGCACTTTTGGCCTTCCTCTTGACATATTTTGTCTTTTAGAATATTATTTGCAATTTAAAGAGATCAAAAGCCTTACTGTGCATTAAACCTGTCAACACTTTTTAATCAAGACTGAAGCTTAATTAATTAAGCTGTGCAGGGGAAATAAACTATATCCCAGAATGGGATGCAATAATAGGCATGCACTCTTCTCTTCCTGAAGCAGTTTGACTTTACATCACACAATGCTATGGGCTTTGCCTGAGTAATACAGTCTTGACCTTCATTTGCAATGTTATTTGTGTCTCAGTTTTTCAATCATTATTACTCACATTGGTGAGCACTTACTCACAGGAGTAGGCTTGTTGAAATCCATGAGACTCTATTCACATGAGTATGTCTTCACCAAAGTAAGTAAGGATTGCACATTTTACTTTTTGGAATGCCTCAGATTTTTCATCAACATTTAAGCAAGGAATTGAGAATCCTTTGTTCCAGAAAATAATGCTGCATACAACTGAAGTGAACGTGTTTGAAATCCGCCTACATACAGTGTCAAGGAGAATTCCTCATGCCTTTAGGAAACATATAGTGACTCTCCTCCCGGAGATGAAAGGAGTAGAGAATGAAACAACAATGTCTGATTACAAAATGTGTGTGTGTATATATGCAACTCAACATTTTTGGTGTATCTAATTAATTGTGTGGTTGTCAGAATGCCTGTTCTTTAATTCTGGTCAGTTGATCTTCATTGTGTTTGTTCATTTCCACAGAAATCAGAACCTAGCTATTTCTGCAAAGAAGTGTCTCCCCTTGGACTAACTTCTAAAGTACTTCCCATTCCTTCTTCCCTTTCTGTGCAAGTTCTTTCTCACTTTTCCAAAGACTAAGTTACAAAATCTGCTCTAACTGTGCCACTTCATCCACTGGCTCTATTTTCCCCTCCCCTTCTAACACACCATATTGCCTTCTTAGATTGTAAAGAACTGAGGCTCTAATTCAGCAAAACACTTAAGAAAATGGGTATCATCGGTAGATATATCTAAAGTGGCTCCATACATAAAGTTACATTGATATTTGGGCAAACAAAGAACCCTAGTCATCTTGAGCAGTGAAAGGAAGTCCACCTAAGATGACCCAACAGATAAACAATGTGTGTGTTTGGAGTGGGTTCAGTCTAAGGCTATAGGGGCAATATGAGGAATCCTTAATCTTCATCCAATTAATTAAATAAGAGATTGGGAGAGAGTGGCTTAATCAAATCTTCCTAGTTCTAAAAAAAGGTATTAATAGATTTGCGTCTATTAACTGACTGAGTGAAGTTAAGCAATGCTCTGTTTATTTTAAACAAAGCGAGTTCTCCAGTACACTGTGGTTTACAGTTTACCTCTCCAAGGACATGTGATAGTTGATGCATATGATACAAATTTAAAGGGATTCTGAAAGACTCACTCTTTACTTTAGCTGGCACAAGAGATCTAAGGATACAGACAAAACAATGAAACGCTTACATACCCTTCTGGGCATCATTCTCACCATGCCAGAACATTTTTTCAGCTTAGGTCAGAGTCCTCTAAGGTATTCAGGATCCTCCCCCTTCCGCATAACCAGGCCTTCTGCTTCTGGTCTCTTTTGTGTTTCCTTAAGATGGTTGATAAGAAAGCCCTCCTTCTGTAAAGTTGCCATCCCCTTTGTCAGGT
This sequence comes from Terrapene triunguis, assembly GCF_002925995.2. NCBI lineage: Eukaryota > Metazoa > Chordata > Testudines > Emydidae > Terrapene > Terrapene triunguis. The sequence goes on along the minus strand of NW_020664417.1, from coordinate 67,743,946 downwards.
GGCCCCCTGATCATCCTCATCAGATAATCCAAGTCACCCACCAGGTAATACCAGCCCACCTGGTTTTCCTGAACTAGCCATCTTCTTTGTCCAAGAGGCTTCTATTTGAATAGAAGACTATCAAGGTTCAACAATCCTTCATTGTTAAACCTGTGTCACCGCCCTTTGGAATTTCATCCCAAAATGGATAAAAAGACAACAGAAAAGGCAGGCTAGCATTATAATCAAAATAGAGTTTGCAGTTTGATAAAGGTATATACAGAGAGTTCATAAAATTCAAACTGGAATTCATAAATTTTATCTAGATAAATTTCTCAAATCACCATAGACATTTTATTAAGGCAACTGGATTTAAAAGTCCCCGTGTTCTTATGGGCTCTTACCTACAATACTTTTACTTCCTTTTATGGAAAGTCTTCAGATGTCCTTTTTCATCTTTATGCTCTACTCGTTCTTTTTCTTCCATTTAGGAGATATTCTGTGGCTTCTTTCTTCATTTAATATGAATAATAATGAATTAGCCTTTTTTAAATGATTTGGTTGTCATGGCTAGAATTCTGACTTCTTCGTTATTTCATTCATACTTGGGATAATCCCTTGATTTTAAATCTTTTCATGTTGTTGGGGGGCTTTCCCCTTGTTTCAAAGGGCTTGTTTACACATTGGGGTAATGTGGTGTACAGGGTACGATTTTTAAAGCGCACTAGTGTATTGTGCATTATTTGGTCTGAGTAGACTCTGCAGGAACACACTAAACGTTCTCTAGTGTGCTTTAATGCAGTCCTGTTTCAAACAGCACTATGCTAAAGCGCACCAATTAATGGACAATATGTTAATGCTCTAGAGAAATCACACCCATGTAGGGTACATTACCCCACTGTGTAGACAAGCCCTCAGGTGTTATTTTCTTCGTGGTTTTTTAAAACTTTTTAATGTATATTTTTCGGTTCTCATTTTTCCACTTAATATTGTTTGGGCAACATGTACATTTACATGGTGTAAAATCTCTGTTCTACTCTAAACTCCCAGTATAATATTAGAGAAAAGCAGCATTTTCTAGAGGAGGGAACATGCAGTGAGAACCCAGGAATTTTTGATTTTGAGTCCCTATTCTGCCATTCATCTACTTGGTAATATATGGAGATATACCTATCTCATAGAGCTGGAAGGGACCCTGAAAGGTCATCAAGTCCAGGCCCCTGCTCTTACTAGTGGGACCAAGTACTGATTTTGCACTAGATCCCTAACTGGCCCCCTCAAGGATTGAACTCACAACCCTGAGTTTAGCAAGCCCATGCTCAAACCACTGAGCTATCCCTCCCCCCTTGAGGACCTTGAAGATATTAATTTGCCAAAGTTTTCCATTTAAAATAGAGCTAATATTTATCTACCACATGAGGTGGTTGAGAAGTATTTAATTAATAGTTGTAAAGCATTTGAGAATGGAAAACACTGTCTAAGTTTTATGTCTTTTTGTATTATCAGATTCAAGCAGAACTCCTCCCTGATTTCATTTTAGAACTATTTGTACAGTACAATATAATATGGCCCATTTTATTAAGACTTTTTAAACTAAACTTGGCAGGTGATGTATGCTGCTTAGGATGATTATTGTTACTCTATGTGGACACCATCTTAGGCCTGCTCTACACTAACCCCCCAAGTCGAACTAAGGTACGCAACTTCAGCTACGTGAATAACGTAGCTGAAGTCGACATACTTTAGTTCGAACTTACCGCGGTTCAGACACGGTCCACACGCGGCAGGCAGGCTCCCCGTCGACTCCGTGGTACTCCTCTCGCCGAGCTGGAGTACCGCAGTCGACGGCGAGCACTTCCTGGTTCGACTTATCGCGTCCAGACCAGACGCGATAAGTCAAACCCAGAACTTCGATCCCCAGCCGCCGAACTAGCGGCTGGGTGTAGACCAGCCCTTAGACTTATTTCTGAAAGAAGGATTGTGGTAGATAATCCATAACTGACTTTTTAAAAAAATCTGGATTGGATGTTTTTGTGAAATATGTTCTAGGGATTATTTTGGGGAAGTTTTATGGCCTGTTTTATATAGCAGGTCAGACTAGATAATCACAATGGTTCCCTCTGGCCTTGGAATCTATGAATCTATAAAATTCTTTAGGATTAATCTGAATTCATTACTATCCCTTGTATGACCTATTCTTAGTTCATATTCACCAAGATGTGTGGTTATATCAAATATCTGTTTCCAGATATGTATTTTCCTATAATGTGTGGTAACTATTAGCTGAGCTGTTCTATTATATTATACATTTCCAAAAATACTATCCAGGGACAGCATATTGTTGTCCTTTTACAACTCTAGTTACAAATATTTAGGGATATTATTGTGCTCTGTTCACCCACTGATGTACATGTGTAACTCCTATTAACATACACAGAGTTACATGAATTCATTAGTTGGAAAAGAGACTCTCTCATTTCTGTGTCTGTTCAGTAGTCATAAGTTTTCGGTATCCTTAGTAGCTGCAGAACACCACTTGCAAAACAATGTGAGAAACATGAGATAAAGCACAAAGTTACTGTTACTGTGTACTACAAGTTCATATTTTCATCTTTGAAAAGGATTGATTTTTTTTTTCATTAGAAATGATTATTTCCCTAATTCTAGCCCTAGATGCTCTACAACTTCTTATTCTCTACAAGGAATACTAGTGTGAAACTTTCAAAGAGGACATATGACAGGTTACATTTAATTAAAATGGGAAAATATTCTGCTAAAAAAAATAATTTCAGGAGTTCAATGTTAGTTTTAGCCAGTGATTAATCTGTGTCAGGGTTTACCAGGGCTGAGCCCCTGAACCTCTGGTCTTGCCGCATCAGTTATCAATGTAAAAAAATTGCTTGAGCCCTGACATTTCTTTTGTTACAAATTAAGCACTGGTTCTAGTCATTGCATAAGTAAGACTTTCCTTATAAGTTATTAATTCTGAGATTATATTATTAATATTTACTTTGATTTATATTAGAGTAGCATCTAGAGGCCCCAGCCTAACCCTGCTGTGAAAGGTGCTGTAGCCTGAACATAAACATGGTAAGAGATGGACCCTGCCAAAAAAAATTGTAGTCTAAATACACAAGACAGACTAATGAAGTCTTCTCATTTCCATTTTCATAGATAGGGAACTGAGGCAACTGAGGCATAGAAAGGTTATTTGACTTATGCAAAGTAAGACAGGAATTCTGTAGCATAACCTGCCAAGAATTGAATTCAAGACACTGGGTCATGAACTTCTGCCCTTAACAAACAAGTTGTGGGATACTTAAAAAACAAATTGTTATATTTTATTTTTTTGCATCTAGTCCAAAAGGTAGTATTTCTAGAAGCCCAGTGCTCCATAAAGCCAGGCTGCAACACTGATTGTACTATGACGTAGAGGGAAGACTGTTCTGATTTTTATTTGATATCTTTTAGACCTTCAGTATCTTGGAAGAGACAAAATGGAAGTAAGGCTAAGTTAGTTCCCTTAGGAGAAAGAAACTTTAAAAAACAAAGTATATCATACATATGCTAATAAATAATCCTAATAACACTACGCATACCGTGCCCCCCCCCCAACATTTCAGTAATAGCAAAGAAAAGTAAATATATGAGATGGAACTCTTTCTGTATAGTCACATCAAAATACCAGGAATTCAAACTTCAACAGGAGAGGTTTAAGATCAATAATTGCAACTGCTTCAGAGATTTCTGGGATCTTTCTATTTTGCTTTCTCTCTGTTAACAATATTACATATTGGCTACCAATCAAAAAAACCACACAGTGTGTCAGAAGTAAAAAGAAAAGCTTTCTCTGTTGCATTGTATTACCCTACATTGCTGACTTGGAGTTCCTCCACATTTCATTGTGGATGAATGTGATGTGACATAACATGAAGCAGGAATAAATATAATTAGGATCAGTCTAACGAGAACCTTGCTTAGTTCAAAATAAATGTTTTAGTAGACACTGGATCTATTAAATACTAGAATATTAAATTCCACAGATTGTTTTGATCAGATATCCAGATAATTAATTCAGCAAAGATATCTCACCAGAGGATGAACTTGAGGATGAACATCTTGGAAAACCAAGGACTCAAGGAAGACATAAGGAATAATGAGGCATTGAAACATAATATACGAAATGGGAAACACACGTAAGAGATATGGGACTAAACTTGTCCCATCTTACACAGGTGTTCTGGGAGGAAAGAAAGCATGTGTAGCTTCAAGGCAGGATGTCTATTATTTAAATACATACTAGGAGAGATGCTGGTTATCAGACCCATCAGTGCTTCACAGTCCCTATGAAGTATATAGTTCAGATGGTTTGGTATGACTTTTGTGGCATAAGTTGCACACCATGTACAAGCTGGGGACACACATTGCTCTTTAGCATTTGATCCTTTTCTCCCTAAAATCATTGTGAGTTTTTCCATTGATTTCACTAGGACGATGACAGTGACCTTCTAAAAGAGCAGCATTATGCAACATTTTACACCTGCTACTCACTCAGCACCTCAACCCTCTCCCCATTCCTGCACTTCTTGACCAGTTCTATCCTGCATCAACAGAATGGCCCACAGAACACATAACCCTGGCATGGTGTGCATCACAGGTGTGTGGATCATCTTCTGTAACCTGCTGTTGTCTTTATTCCCCACATTACCTGTGCAACTTCACCAAGTAAGGGCAGGCTTTATCCCTAGAATTCATCACTGATGTTCATTGAGTTCAGGGATGAATCTGGCCTTTGGACTCTAAAATAACCATTTTTTTTAAATATCAGAGAAATCATAAATATATCATATCTACAGTATCCATAACACTAAACAAAGCCTGGGTGAGCAGCTGGTAATAAAATGAAGCAGGTGGTTTCCAAAATGTTCTTCCACATCAGGACCCATAATATTTTATGGCCTCCAGCAGACTGTATAGTTGTTACAAAAATGTTGCCTCTTGCATCCATACACAGCTGTAAGAAATATGGGCATTGTGTATAACTCGGAAACACTGCAGCTTTATGACACTACTAATGGTGTTTGCCGTTGGACTGTGGTACTGGAAAAGGATTACTTATGAAGCAGACTATCAAGGCTGCTTGTACTGTATTAGTTATCAATTTCTTTGAACATCAGTTTTTTGTCCTCAAGTTAGAATTCTGAAGGGGAATTATTAATTGCCATTCAAGGCTCTTACTGACTATCCACCAAGAAGGTATAATTTTCACTAATCACAATTGTGTTGTCATTAAACTTGGATCTTTAGTGTGAGTTCTTGTTTTTTTCATTAAAAATGCCTTATTTCTTATATTTATTAAAAAATCACACTTCAAATGTTTGCAACTTTATCATTCTAAATAAATACATACATTCAATACAATTAATGATACATAATTATTCTATTATTAATTACCTTTCGAACTTCTTGATCACCTTTCACCCAAGGACAAACTCCTGTTAGAGATAGACTCAAACATAGATGCTTCTCTTAAAGTAGCAGCAGTTGAAATATCAGAAGAAATATGAGATTTTGGAGAGGCAGAATATGTCAGCATTATTAGCCACTGCAATCACTATAGATATTTGGACTAGTTCTCACATAGTAGACCACTTGATTAACATCCCTGATTGTTTTTGCATGACTATCATTTCCCTGTAGCCAACATCATACAAAGTAGAAAATCTATAACTAAGGGGCTTGGATTCACTGTTTATAGTACATGTAAGAACTGACCAGATGCACTGTTAAAGATAATGAAGCCAGCATTGTGAAGACAGGTCAGGAGGACAGTTTGGTGGATGTTTCTTAGGCCATGTCTACATTACAAAGTTAAGTCGACTTCATGTAAGTCGACATTGAACCTCCGATTTAAGCAAGATTATCTTGTGTGTCCACACTACGCTCATTGTGTTGGTGGAGTGCATCTTCATTAGCAGGGCTTGCATCAACGCATGGAGCACTGCACTGTGGGTAGCTATCCCACAGTGCACAAAGCCGAGTGGAGTTTTGGGTTGGGCTTGCAATGTCTTATGGGACGAAAATATTGGCATGGGTGGAATGAGAACATGGCATTAGCTTCCCATGATGCAATTATCTCCCTCCCTTCCTCCCTGAAATCAATGGCAAACAAACCAAGCCTTTTATGGCCTTTTTTGCCCTTGTACCCTTCCCTGATGTTGAGGGCAAGGGATACCGAACTTCCACGCCCGCCCCTGACTCATAGGACGTTTAAGGGAGGAGGATGTAGAACTGGGTGATGATGGCAGTAGGTTCAGCATAGGCTGCAGAGGGACTCTAGCATCCAGCTGCCTTTCTTGAACCTCAACCAGATGCCTCAAAATGTCTGATTGCTCCTTCATAATCCACAGCATCTCTTCCTACGAGGCATGTTCTTTTTACATGTACGTGGCATGTGCTTTTTAGAAAAGCAGCACCTGGTTGGGGGGGAAGGGAGACAAACAGGAAGCCTCCCCCCTTTTTTTTCCAATGCTGCTTGTAATACACAGTGATACCTTCCAACCACAACCATGGCACATTTGGGAAAGCATGGTTTTGTGACCCAGATTTCACCAAACAGGAGGTGGATTATTTGTTGAATTGTTTGTGGTTTAAGGGCTAGCATTGAAAACTTCCCCAGTTTCCCCTAGGTGACTGTATGTGATATCACTCTCCTGAGGGTAACAGAGGCAGTAAGAGAGCAGATGTAAGTGTCTGGGTACAGACCTGGTCCTTATGCTGCAATGCTGTGCGCTGCAATGATGCCAGCAGAGTTAATATTGGGGTGGCGCGGGAAAGTGTCCTACCGTGATGAACGAAATAAGGCAGCCCTTCCCAGAAACGTTCTGCAGAGGATTGCAGAGTACCCCCATGAAAGCTTCCTAGAGATCTCCATGGAGGATTCCCAGGCCATCTCAATGCACATAAACAGTCTTTTGCTGAGAGCACCCTCTGCATAGCTGGAGTGGCCACCGATACCCACTACACCTACTTTTTTGTTCAGATTAAACATAAAAAATAATAGCACGTAACCCCTACAGTTAGATTGGAAATGTCTACTCCCCAGGGGTGCCTTCCACAGCATCACGCTCCGCCACCAACTAGTCCTGTGAAGAGATGGGCTCCAAGGTTAAAAACAGTTCTTGGCAGTCAAGGAGAATGGATCCTCTGCTCGCCTGCCTCACATTCTCCTTCTCTTCCTCCTCCTCTTCCTTGTCAACAATGTCATCCTCGTTGTTGCTCAAGGTTGCCCGTGGCTCCTGGGAGTTATCCACGGAGCGTTTCGGGGTAGTGGTGAGGTCGCCAGTGAGAATGACATGCAGCTCCTCATAAAAGCAGCATGACTGTGGGGCAGAACCAGAATGACTTATTGCCTCCCTTGTCTACTGGTACACTTGCCGATGCGCCTTTATTTTCACATGGCAATGCTGCATGTCCCTGGTATAGCCCTTTTCCCCCCATGCCCTGTGCAATCTTGGCATAGATGTCAGCATTTCTTCTACTGGACTGAAGCTCTGCCTGCACAGACTCTTCTCCTCACACAGCAATAAGATCTACCACCTCCTGTGTACCCCATTCTGGTGTGTATTTGTGGCCTTGAGTCTCCATGATCAGCTGTGCTGGCGAGCTCTCCACGCTGATCAAACAGGAAATGAAAATTCCACACAGCTGTTTCCTGTGTATCTGGCTGACATGCAGTGGAGCTGAAAGTGCTCTCCAGAGTGGTCACAGAGGAGGACTGTGGGACACCTCCTGGAGGCCAATTCATTCGAATAACACAATGCCGTGTCTGCACTATCCCCATGTTGACCCATGGAATCAAGAGCTATGCCTCTCATGGAGTTGGAGTTCAGAAGTTGAATTTACAGGGCACTTATGTTGGCAGAATGGACTTGTTAGTATAGACACACACATTATGTGCTGGGACACATGACTTATGAGGAGAGGCTGAGGGAACTGGGCTTATTTAGTCTGCAGAAGAGAAGAGTGAGGGGGGATTTGATAGCAGCCTTTAACTACCTGAAGGGGGATTCCAAAGAGGATGGAGCTAGGCTCTTCTGAGTGGTGGCAGATGACAGAACAAGGAGCAATGGTCTCAAGTTGTGGTGGGGGAGGTTTAGGTTGGATATTAGGAAAAACTTTTTCACTAGGAGGGTGGTGAAGCACTGGAATGGGTTACCTAGGGAGGTGGTGGAATCTCCATCCTTAGAGGTTTTTAAGGCCTGGCTTGACAAAGCCCTGCCTGGGATGATTTAGTTGGGCTTGGTCCTGATTTGAGCAGGGGGTTGGACTAGATGACCTCCTGAGGTCTCTTCCAACCCTAATCATCTATGATTCTATGATTATTAGATCGACTTAACACGGCTTATGTCCTCTTGGGTTTCTAGTGTAGACCAGGCCTTACCCTACCTGTTGCTTAAAGTAGCTAGTGCATGGCATCTCCAAAGCACCAGGCAATACTAAAACATGACATTCATTTCAAACCACATGTTCGGAGACATGTACCATGTTGGTTAATTTGCACTAGCTAAACCGCCTAATAACACATAACATAAAGGCTGTACAGTGAGATCTGATTTTTACCTCCTACACTTTTAAACATTTATTGGAATGGAGGAGCAGTAGATAACACTGGTCTACAATTTTTGAGAAGTCGTCTGCTTCAGAGTTAAAATGTGCTATTT
>NW_020664417.1:67683311-67734844 GCF_002925995.2 Terrapene triunguis | reverse complement strand
CATTTATTTCAGACGCATTTTGGCTGTAGAGCAGTGTAATTACTATTTGGATGTAGATGAAAGCAGAGATGGGCATGGAGAAAGAGCTACATAATATATTTATGTAAAATGTATTATGCATAGTGTTCTAGAAGGTAATGAAGGGGCAGATCCTGAGCTGCTCTGAATTGTCGCCATTCTGCTGAAATTAATAGAGCTATACTCATTTACACCAGCTGAGGATCTGATCCACAGAATCCTGTTTAGAATATTTTAATATAATTGTAATTCCACTATCTAGATTTCTGCCTGTGCATGAGAAAGTTGTCTAGGATGTATCTGTGGAATGAAGAGAGACACTAATATTTCTTGAGGACTAGCGCTGGGCTGCTGATAGTCAGCCTCTAAGAGAGAATCAACCTCATGTGCTATTGGACTAACTGGAGCTGTGCTGCCTTCCTCCTCCTCATCATCATCATAATCAGTAACATCAGCACCCTGATTGGTCAGTTGTGCTTTAGGCAAAGATTCCTCTCCAGAGTTCTCTCCCTAAGGCAAAGTGGATACTGCTGACTCCTCCTCTTGGCAATCTGGTTTCCCTTTCTTCACTTTCTGAGATTCATGGTGCAGAGCTTCCACAGTAGCTTCTCCGCTGGGCAAGCCTAAGTCTCAAGAGCTGGTCTTTTTTCCAGTCTAAGTTTTCCCATGGCAAAATACTGGTTCCAAGCAACTTTGTGATGAGGTTTCCTGGTTTCAGTAACAAAGCTGTCAGATGGGGTCTGTGGGAGAGATAATATAATGCTGCTTGTAGTGGGAGCAGTGTCCAGAAAAGATCTTTTTTGGTATTGTTTGGGAGTCACTAGACAGTTGCTGAGTCTGACCTAAACGGCTTGCACTTTCTCTTGTCATCCTTACCAGAAGGCCAGGCTTTGCGAGGTGAAATCATGGCTTCATAACTCCACCCAGCCTCTGCAGGGGTCAAACAGAGAGAATACCTGGTAAGCCTTGCTCCCTTCTGCCCAAGGTACAGTTTCACAGTCATACACTCACGTCCTCACCCTTGCTCCCAATGACTGAATCAGGCCACTAACAGAAAGCTTCCACACTCACTGTGACATCATTGAACTAACCCCACACCTTCCCAATGTGCAGTGAAAGAACACACAGGGAAACTGACCAATCATTGAAACAAAATGTTTTAAAATGAAGTCCAAAAGAAATGAAAGAGGAAACGAAATAAAACACACTTTCATTTCAAATTGATGTTCCAGTTCAAAACATTTCCACTGGAAAAAAATGTGTCAAAATTTGACATATTCCCACAAAATATTTCCATTTTGATGAAACAACATTTTCTGACAGAAAACTGGTCTGTTGAAAACATTTCGACCCATCCTAGTTGTGAAACTTTGTTTCTAGCAGTTTTCAGGCTGCTTCACAATAACAATTAAATATTTAAGCATAACAGCAGTATATGCTTGTTGCTGTGTTAATAGCAATACCTGAACCCAATATATACTTACAAGAGATATTCACTGGTTCTCTACATGAATAGAATTTGAGATGTACATTCATATCCAGAATTACAGAATGAAACTTCACACTGGCAGGATAGTAGCTGAAAAACTAGCACAGTTGTCAAAGTTGCTTTGAGAAAAGCAATCTATTACAAATTACTGATTACTGGATCAGAAAAATAATGTGTTACAGGTACATAATACTGATTACTTAGAAGTAATTGATTACTGATTACTTTGCTCAGTAAGGCTGTTGCTGTGCAGGCTACCATGACTACCATTATATTGTTCACAATCAAGACAAGATTGGCAAGAAAAATAACTGAAAGTAATTGGAGTTCCTCTTTGGCCTGAAAAGTACTCAGATTACTTGTAAGAACTGTATTTTTTTAAAGTGTTTCATTTATTCTGCTCCATTCTTTTAACAAACCTGTTAGTGTCAGCCTGGCTCCTTCCACTCCACTATTCTCTGCTTTGGATAGATTAACCAGGCTGGCACCTAATGATTTGGTGCCCTATTGGCAAGTAAACACCCCCACCCCCATCGTGCCCAGCCATTCATTATGTTCCCTCTTTTACAGGCAGCTTTTTTATTATTATTCAATCTAGCAAGTTGACATTAAACTTTGAATAAGTAACTTTTAGATAGATTAGATAGATAGATACTCTATCTTCTCTGTGTTGGCATTTCCTTCTGTCCTTTTCCTTTCCTTCACTCCCTTTTTCTTTCCATCAGTTGACATATATACCAAAATATACTTCTCCCTTTTTTTCCATTTTCCCTTAAAGATATATTTTTATGGTACAGAACTTACTTTCTTTCTTTCTTTCTCCTCTCCCTAGTCTTACTCCTTTCACTATCTACTCTTCGTGTTTCTAAGTTGTGCTGTTTGACTTCTCTCTTGCTCTCTCCAATTTAATCTGACTGAAGCTGATCTCAAGCAAGACAGAATTGATGCTGGTGGACACAGGAAAGCATTTTTCAGCGTTTGCACCTATATAGAACAGAATACTCATAGTCCTTAATGCATTACAAGAAGATATTCAGGTGTACAGTGAGGTAGTATAGAACCTGAATAGACCAGAAAAAGTAGATAGAAAATATTAAAATTATAATATTATATAAATCAATACTACCTCACTACCCCAACTCTTTGGTGGTATCACACCTCTCTGTGTATCCCTACTAGGGTGACCAGATGTCCTGATTTTATAGGGACAGTACTGATATTTGGGGCTTTTTCTGATATAGATGTCTATTACCTCCCCCTCCCCCCGTCCCGATTTTTCACACTTGCTGTCTGGTCACCCTAGCCCTACACTGGTTCTCCATTCTGTCTCTCTTCAAACATAAGCTAATTGTTTTCACTTTCAAAGCCCTTCACAGCCTACCTTATATTATTGAGACGTTGACTTCTGCCTCCACTCTGCCAAGTGTGAGGCAGATAGGCCTGAATATAAAACATTAACCCTAAAATTATGATTTTAGAAGGAAAATACATTTTGCTCTCACTAAATTAATAATCTAATCTTTCATCCAGATTTTTTATGTCAAAAATACTGTTCAAAGCTGAGCTGCTGAATACAGAAATATAAAAGGGGAAGTTATAAGTCTCCATAGAACAGGAACTGTCTCACTATGTGCATGGCTGAATGAATATATAGTTGCTGTTTTCCTATTGTTGAGTCCCTGGAAAAATCATGGAGCAGGTCCTCAAGGAATCAATTATGAAACACCTAGAGGAGAGGAAAGTGATCAGGAACAGTCAGCATGGATTCACCAAGGGGAAGTCGTGCCTGACTAACCTAATTGCCTTCTATGATGAGATAACTGGCTCTGTGGATGAGGGGAAAGCAGTGGATGTGTTATTCCTTGACTTTAGAATAGCTTTTGATATGGTCTCCCACAGTATTCTTGCCGGCAAGTTAAAGAAATATGGGCTGGATGAATGGACTGTAAGGTGGATAGAAAGCTGGCTAGATCGTCGGGCTCAACGGGTAGTGATCAATGGCTCCATGTCTAGTTGGCAGCCGGTTTCAAGCGGAGTGCCCCAAGGGTCGGTCCTGGGGCTGGTTTTGTTTAATATCTTTATTAATGATCTGAAGGATGGTGTGGACTGCACTCTCAGCAAGTTTGCAGATGACACTAAACTGGGAGGCATGGTAGATACTCTAGAGGGTAGGGATCGGATACAGAGGGACCTAGACAAATTAGAGGACTGGGCCAAAAAAAACCTGATGAGGTTCAACAAGGACAAGTGCAGAGTCCTGCACCGAGGACGGAAGAATCCCATGCATTGCTACAGACTAGGGACCGAATGGCCAGGTAGCAGTTCTGCAGAAAAGGACCTAGGGGTCACAGTGGACGAGAAGCTGGATATGAGTCAACAGTGTGCTCTTGTTGCCAAGAAGGCTAACGGCATTTTGGGCTGTATAAGTAGGGGCATTGCCAGCAGATCGAGGAACGTGATCGTTCCCCTTTATTCGACATTGGTGAGGCCTCATCTGGAGTACTGTGTCCAGTTTTGGGCCCCACACTACAAGAAGGATGTAGAAAAATTGGAAAGAGTCCAGCGGAGGGCAACAAAAATGATTAGGGGTCTGGAGCACATGACATATGAGGAGAGGCTGAGGGAACTGGGATTGTTTAGTCTCCAGAAGAGAAGAATGAGGGGGGATTTGATAGCTGCTTTCAACTACCTGAGGGGGCGTTCCAGAGAGGATGGAGCTCAGCTGTTCTCAGTGGTGGCAGATGACAGAACAAGGAGCAATGGTCTCAAGTTGCAGTGGGGGAGGTCTAGGTTGGATATTAGGAAACACTATTTCACTAGGAGGGTGGTGAAGCACTGGAATGCGTTACCTAGGGAGGTGGTGGAGTCTCCTTCCTTGGAGGTTTTTAAGGCCCGGCTTGACAAAGCCCTGGCTGGTATGATTTAGTTGGGAATTGGTCCTGCTTTGAGCAGGGGGTTGGACTAGATGACCTTCTGAGGTCCCTTCCAACCCTGATATTCTATGATTCTATGATTCTATGATAATGCCTGTGGGCTCACCCATAACCTCAAGTGTCCCAAAATACTTACATACCTACTGACTGACAGAGCAGGAAATTACTGGAATGGGGAAAAGTATCAGATGGGTAGCCATGTGAGTCTGGATCTGTAAAAAGCAACAAAGAGTCACATGCGTCTGATGAAATGGGTATTCACCCACAAAAGCTTATGCTCCAATAAATCTGTTAGTTTATAAAGTGCCACAGGACTCTTTGTTGGAATGGGGAAGTTCTTCATTTGCATAAAATTGACTTAATCAAATCCTATTGGATGGTGCCCATGATCTCAAAAGGAGAGTGCCCCATTCTGATTCACCAGATATTCCTGAAGAGGAGTTCCAAGGAAGTGAAACTAGCCAAGCCACCATCTTCAAAGACTGAAGGAAAGGCAGAACTCTGATTGTTGGCCTTTACTTCTGTATTTTTAGCTTGTTTGGCTTGCTTGCCTGCTGAAGCTGCTGCTCTCTGCCTATGCAATGCCACCATGCCTGACAATGAGGTTTATGCTTCCTCCTAGGTAAGACCACCAGTTAATCTTTTCAACCACATAGCAGCTTCCTGCAGTTGAATAAAACCACACAAGTCACAACAACCAACCTGTATACGTGTAATCTGTGGGGATTTTCTTTTCTTTTCCAATTTTTAATTGTAGAGGGATGTCTCTACCTCAGCAGCCTTGCACTTATTGAACTCCATTAGATGACTGGTAGAGAGCATGTATGTGTGTGCACATAGAGGGGTGAGCGTGCATGTGTGTGTATGTGTGAATAGAACTGACAATATTTACTTGAACAGCAGCTACAGAATAATTCTTTAAATATCTAAACCAGCCCTAGGTTAAATAACTTTTGCTGTCTAAAAGCTCTCACACATACATATGTCATGTTGTAGGAGCTGTATGTTTAATCTTGAGAAATAATGTTAATGTCACTTTAATTTGTTATTGGAATTTTAAATATAACAACCTGCATCATCTTGAATTATACTGGAATGTTTTACATACCAAATATTGGGGTGGAGGTCGGAGTGGAATTGGTTATTAAACAACCACTAATAGTTGGGGCAAGCTGCCTTAGCTGGCATCAGAGCTGTATTCTCAACATTAGCTAGGGTTATGTGGTCCTGCCTCAGCCCAGGGGGCTGGACTTGATGACTTCTCAAGGTCCCTTCCAGCTCTACATTTCTATGATTCAACCATGTAATGATTTGCCCCTTTTTGTATCAGCTGTTTGTCTAGAACATAAATAGATCTGTTGGCACCGAAATTGATAAGGCCCTGTTATTTTGGGAGCTAATAGCTTAAGAAAGACTGCTGCCTTTCCAAATTAGTGCATTTGTCTCTTCTCCAGATGTCAGGGTCCCACACCCGAGGAGTTCTGGGGCAAGAAGCAACTCTTGTTGACTCAGCTAGTGGAGGTCCAGAGAGAGAACTGTCCCATAGTCCTCCTATAAATGGTACTCAAATAAATACTGCTGTGTTTTATGGGAAAGTGACTAATGTATCTTTATTTTTCTAAATTAGCAATCTGGGTTCCAGAATCTTTGAGGGTCTGGTATGGTGACCAGTTCTCTATAACAAGTTTATACTTACAGTTATGCCATCCTTCCATCATCCTTTTTTTAAACTTTCAAAGCAGCACCTTCGTGCATTCTCCCATGCTGTCCCTTATGCTTAGGAGGAACTCCCAGTAAACATCTGCAAAGCCACCCCAGGGTCTTCCTTCAAATCCCTCCTTAACAATCTCCTTTGCCATGATGCATACGAAAACCCTGTCTGTCAATAGTTAAGCAGCTGGTGTGGTTGAACCACTGCCTAACAGGTGACCAGTATTATCTCATTGCTTCCTTGTGTTCCCCATTTGTCTGTGTATTACAGGTCTCTTGTCTTATACTGAGATTGCAAACTCATTAGGGCAGGGACTTTCTGTTCTTATTTGTACAGTGTGTTGCATAATGGGTTCCTTGTCCATGCCTGGGGCTCCTAATCACTACCATAATACAAATAATAAAAACAATAAAGCCCCAATGAAGTGTTAAAACTCATGGGCTTTTCGGAACTGGCTATGAATGCATAATGCAGATTGCTTCTTATATATGCTACACTGCTTTCCTGAGACCATGACTGATATATGTGAGTTCATCAATTCATTGTTTAAATAAAAGAGCAAAACTGCTAACAACCTGAAGTCTGACATGTGGACAATCGTACAAGTAAAATACCTGTTGGCAACCAGTGAGCCATTGTCCTGCTACTAGAATATTCTCAAGTTTGAAGGTTCAAACCACTTCAAATTTGACAGTAGAAGCATAGAATTAGTAAGCACAATGAGCATATTTATATATAAATAAGAAAGCCAAAGGGTTAGTCCACTAGCTCCTGAGCATCTGCAGCTCCCATGACCTTCAGTGACGTTATGATTGTTTAGCACCATTCAGAAATCAGGCTATCCAGGTGAGGTTTGTGTTTGCAGACCTTTGCTCTGCAGGTTGGCTTTTTGCCAGTTTGATGATAGAAAGATTAATTGACTGAAGTGTGGGAGGTGCAGGGGGAGGAGTTGGACTGGGTTCTAGAACCTCCTTCTAGCTGACAATTTCTTGTGAGGTGTTGGCAGGACACTTTGTTAATGAAAGCTTCTCCAGAAGTGTTACATCCAGCTGACGCTACAAGTAAAGTAAGAACTGATATGAACAGCAGTTAGGGGGTGCAGGAGGATAATTTAATGGTTAGCTTTTGACTTTGTACCTGTTTTGTAAGAATAGAGGATAAGCATGTTTTTTATGGCTGGGATTTCTTTGATTATTTTGATGGACCTTAGCCTCATCTCACTTCCTTGGGGAAATTATCATCCTCTTTATTCTCACACCTTTCCTCAACTTCTTGCTGCTGGAAAACTCCACCCTCTAGTGTCACTTTTCATGTCTCACAACTGGGGCTTGGATAGTCATGCCTAGTGGTTGGACCAATGACAATCAGAGGCCAGAAATAGTAACAAAGATTGGAGCTGGAGTCAGGAACCAGGCATCAGAACCAAGGCTCAGGAGTCCAGGAGCAAGCTGGTAAAATCTCGATACTATTAAAGTCAATAGAAGAACTTCCATAGCTTTCACAAGAAAGATGTTTTCACTCCACTACAGGGGTGTTGACATCAGTGGGATTACTCATTTTGAAGTCAGGTTGTTACCTACGTAACACTGAGGTATAAATAAAAAGTTCATAGTAATGTGGAAAATATTTCTAACAATTTCATAATGACTTTAATCAAGTGATTGTCATTCAAAACTGAATTAAAAATAAAAATGTAGTTACTGATATATTAGCATAATAAACACCAAATCAAATCAAATTGCTACTGGTAAGTGTGGTTAACCTCAGATAATACTAAACAAAGGAATCGGGAAATAATAAACTTTCTGAGTTGAATGTCTTAATGTTTTTACTAGATTTATCTGTTTGTTCTAGAATGTAGTTCTAATCAACTTATAATAATTAACTTAATATACTTTCTCTGTAGACTACAAACCTGTAATGCACTTTACATTTCGCATTTTGTCCCCAAAGAATTCCTTTAACAGGCTTCTGTTTAAAAAACCTCAACAGTTGTATGAAATATATTCTATGTTGGTACATGGAAAATATATCCTTTTTATAAATCAACTACTTTAAGAGCAGTCTTTATTGTATTTTACATTTTGGTGCAATGGAAGTTTATTCCTTTTACTAGATACTAATTTAGCTGTAATCCACTTTACTTTCGTGCATAATAAGAACATGCACATTAACAGAAGTGTGTAAGGGGCCATGTACATATTTCCCTTAACGTTAACTGTGAGTTGGTGGCAGTTTAATTTCTTCTTCTGACTTCATCTTAGGTAATGTTATATAAAAAATGCCTCTGAATGTTTTGTTAGCTTTGTATTTTATTCTATATTGTAGTCTGATTTATATATTGTGTATTAATTGATTACTTAAGAATTCCAAGTTATCACTTTGAGGGTTGTCAGGTCTTGTCCCAAGATCAGGCCCAGTATTATTAAAACTACTATATAGCTGGGAACCCTGATGTGCACAGCTGCAACACTCATGCTATAGGAACTCTTCTATATTTACAATAATTTATTAATACATTTAGCACAGTCACAAACACTCCAACTAAGTAAGGTAGATAGAGATAATACAGAATGTACAGCTGAACATCTATACTCATACCATCCCTTGTAGAACAACCTGAAATGTTAGCCATTAGCTTCTTCATCACCATCACCTTATTCCCCATCACCAGTGGACAACATTCTGGCACCTCCCAAGGGCTACATCTCTCTCTCCCCTACCACACATAGGCTGGGATACAGGTTTTATAATATATTATGCTGATGCCAGCATATCTAATGTATTCAGTAGGGATTTCTTCCTTATTTGTATTTCCTCACTCTGCTAATATTGGGGTGTCCTTCTCTTATAGGTTAGTATATTAATGATCTCAATTTATTAGCATATACATCAATTCATTGCCATGGCATTCTTGTGGTTGGATATTCTTTCCAAAAAATTGTTGTTAGCTCATATTTCTGTGGTTGGCTGATGTCATTATGGACAAAATTGCCCTTACACTCTATTTCCAATGCTCCAAACCGTAGGGGTTACTATTGGGCCATTTATCTGTGCCAAAGTTCATAGGCCTCAAGCCTTATGCTAACTGCTGAAGCTAATTCTTACAGGATGCAGGCCTGTAGGTTCCTTGCATTACTGCTGAATATAATAAATGCAGAATATAATGAAGGCAAGTCAGTGAATATAATAAAGGCAAGTTAGCCCTATGGGCTACAGTATGATAGAGTCAGCTGAGGCCAGCTATAATGGTGTGTTAAAAAAATAAGTGGAATAAATGTCAATAATAATAGCAGACTGTAGAATGAAATGATTATTACAGAAAAATGCACTGAGGTAATTGTAGGGATAATACAAACAGTAAGTGTTAGTGTGTGGTTGGGCACAAGATATTGGTTAATACATGTGACATTGCATCCATTAATCACTGTGATAATAAAATTGGTTGCTTGCTATAGTGACACATTTAAAGATGGGTGGCTGATATGCAGTTCATTTTATTTAGGAACAAAAATTCAGTCAAGGATTTCCAATGTGTAACATTGCACTCATGAGCTATGCCATTCAACAAGTCATATCAAGGGTAAGATGGCATGGGGTTGAATTGTGTCTGCCCCAAAGAGACAATGGAGAAGTATGCTTCAGGTAGGATGAGGAAGCAAGCACAATAAGAAGTCTGAGCTGCCATGGGGCTAAAGTGGAGGCCACTAATAGCAGAAGAGAGAGCCACTCCAATGGTAGCCACAAAGGGAGGAAATAAGAGAAAAATAGGGAGAGACCAGCTTCCACATCTTTCCCAATGTATAATATAGAGCCTGGTGTTCAAGAGGTTCAGAGGCATTGGCAGCAAATTTCTCTTTGGGTGAAACCCTTGCCCCACTGAAGCCAATGGACATTTTGCTATTAACTTTAATGGGACCAGGATTTTACCCATTCCCTGACTGGCTTGTGGGTCTCAGGTGTTGAGTCTATGACCTGAGGTGCTTAGAGTAGCCCACAATAAAAATGCCAAGGTCAGGGCATGCTGCAAAAGGGAGAGAAGATGCTCCCAGAATTGGTATTTAACACTGTAATTAGATTCACCAACCAGTCACAAACTGTGTTCCGGATCTCCCACACTGGTTATCAAGAAGCTAGGAAAAAGAAATAACATAGCCCCCTTTATTGCATTCCAGTCTCTGACTACCTATCAGCAAATAGATCCAGTAAAGTGAGAAGTTACTTAATGTTCTTCTTATCCCTAAAGGACCAGCCACATTATCAGATCAATATTAGTTTGGATCTTACCCAAAATACCACACACTCAGCCAATCCTTTAGTATCTAAAAGTAAAGGTTTTATTATAAACAAAAAGAAAAGAAAGAGAAGAGAGTTGTTCAATATCATGTTCTTAGCAGCACTGGTGAGTTTGCTAGTTTG
This sequence comes from Terrapene triunguis, assembly GCF_002925995.2. Lineage (NCBI taxonomy): Eukaryota > Metazoa > Chordata > Testudines > Emydidae > Terrapene > Terrapene triunguis. The sequence continues at coordinate 67,724,274 of NW_020664417.1, read as the reverse complement.
TAAAGTCCCTCTGGAATATATCCAGAGCTTGGATGGGTCTATCATTCCTTTGTTCAAAGCTTCAGTTTGTAGAGAAGTTACTCCAGAGGTGAGAAGTAGGATTGAGGACAAAATGGAGAATATGCAGCTGCCTTTTTGTATCCTTTGTCATGTGCCTTGTACATCCTCTGTTCCAAACACAAAATCACAGCATGTGGGCATGTAAAAGCACCTGGAGTCCCCTGTCCACAGACATGTCCCTACAGGTCCTGGTGACTCATAGGCGTAGCCCCTGGCTTCCCTCAATGGGTTCATTATACAGCTGATTTCCCTTGATGGGTCATTAAGCAGACTGCAAAGTGCTGATTCCAGTCTGTCTGTGGGGTGTCACCCAGAAACACAGCACAAGTTTGAGATACAAATATATCACACGTATTTAAAGCTCACAATACAAAGATGATTCCTACATATAAACAAGGTTTATCAGACTTAGCCAATCACAACTTTTCTACAAACACCTTACATGGCATATCTTGTAAGATTCATTGCAATTTTGTAATATTGGTATCCATAATATTATAAATGGTCAGAAATGCATTTTACAAATGTATTACAGTGCATTCACCAAACTCAGTTAATAAAATACAATACTTTAGGAATCCTCCAGCCAGAGAATCCAGCCCTGTCATTTTAATTATTTTCTCTTTAAGAAATATGGCTTAAACTAATAAGGTACAAAAAAATCCCATTTGTGGCTCCCATTATACAGCCAGTGCCATGTATAAGCTTAGTATCAAGGATCTATTTTACTGGGTTGTGTTAGGAGGAAGAGGGAAGTCTCCATGGATGGCCACATTCTGTAATGAATGAGAACTTATGAGGAACAGTTGTTTTAAATTATGTCATTTCTCCTTATTGATTCAAACTGTAAGGTTGTGCTCCTTATTGTTTGGCATTCTCCTAACTTGACCATTTCTTTTTAATAAGCCTTCTTTTCATTTCTGTTATTTTTTTTCTTGTAAATGTAATTTGTTAAAATGTAGATCAGAAAATATCAATACAGTGAAAAGTCATCATTATGACTATCAGGATTTTATCTGGTATTATGTTATTGATAGTCATTAATCAAAGCTGACATACTACTTTTTTGTTAATTTCCAGAGAAGGAGACATTTTAGGATTATTTGTGCTACCCATTTTTGCATATACTTTAAATTAACTAACATTTAATGTACACATTCTGTCACTCATAATTAAGAAAAAATTGAATTATTCTTGATTTACACCAGGGTAACCAGGAGTAGAAATTGGCCCAGGGACTTTACGTAAATGCTCTTATTCTCAGTGTTAATACATTGATACAAATATAGGGCTCAGTTGTTGGCTTAGTTCTGCAGCCCTGTAAGGGAGAAGGGAAGTGTAAGGAATGCTCCTATTCCCTGATGTGAGGTATATGCATCACCATCCCCTCCATGGTGGGAGGAAAGTATGCTACTTACCCTTTTGTTTGGGTAGGTGGGGTGTTGGGCAAGTGGAGGGAGGCATATGCAGAATCTTGGCTCTGCCCTTTCCCATGTCCTGCCTGCAGAGCTGAGGCAGTGTAGCGGGAAAATACGCTGTGCCATGAAAAGAGCTAGCATAGTTTGCTTCCCTGCTGAAGCAAGAGGGAAACAGGAACCTGTCACTCAGAGTCACAGTCCAGTCCATGCTTTGGTCTTGGGGCAGTTCACCTATGCTCAGCCCCTTACTCAGGAAAGATTGTAGAATTACAACCTGGACCTAAATTAATACAGAACATTCTGTGGATTTCCAATGAGTGTTCTGTGGCACATTATGTAGTAGGTTTTAAAAAGAGCCAATGCTGCCTTCCCTATGTATAGATCCAACTTGCCTCTTCAAAGTGGCTTGAATGAGTAATTTGGAACACTTGCACTTCTACTTATCTTATTTATGCATAAATTATGTAATAATTCTGAATAAATGGCCAGCCTATACCATCTCTTGGTTTTAACCTGATTTGAACCTGGAGTCCAATTGTTTGTGAAAAATCTTGGAGGTGCAAATGACACCTGTAAAAGGACAGCTGCACTTTTAAAAATTTGAAACTGTATAAAAAAATATTAATCTACTGGCATTAAACCAAAGAAAGAGAGAGTATAGGATTGGGTTGTTATGATATTATAGTCATTTTTAGAGTGAGGGTAATTTATAAATATAAAACCCAAACATTGTGGCCTGTTTCCATTTATGTTTCACTGTTCAGTTCTCACATTAATAATCTTCATCAAATTATTAGAGCTGAAACATGAATTCTGTTTCATGAAGGATATTGAGACTTTGAATTTTGAAATTTGAGATTTGTTTTTCTTTTCCTTTCCAATTCAGAGCTGTAGTGAGGCTGAGTGGCCTCCCTCCGACTGGGAGAGTGAGGGAGCCTTAGACGCCCCTTAGAGGGCGGAGCCTGGATCACCCCGCCCCCCTCGCCGGAAGGACCGGGGCATGGCCGGAAGTATAAAAGGCCAGCCCAGCAGCGCAGTTGGGGGAGAGCTTGCAATGGAGGAGGATGCTCAGCCTGTTCTCCAGAGGCCCCGAGAGGGACCTGCGCCTGGCTCTTCCCGACCCCCAGCCGTGGACGAGGACTGGCCTGGAGTACCCGCTGCCGTTTACCCCGAAGAGCCATAAGAGGCCTGGAGGCCGCAGGTACCAAACCCCGAGGAGGCAGGAAGTAGCCCAGGAGTGGCCACGGAGCAGCCGGCTGCAGAGCCCAGCGTGGCTCAGTCAGTGTGTTGCGGCTGGATCCCCGCCGACACAGGGGCAGCCAATCCTGACCGTCAGGGCCCTGGGCTGGGACCCGGTGGAGTAGGGTGGGCCTGCGTCCCCCTGCCACCCAACCCCCGGGTGGCTGACCCCCTACACAATGCAAGGAGGCTCTAGCCCAGCACAGGAGCTCCCTTGCCACTCACCCTTAGAAACTGTGTGTTTGCTGGCTGCCTAAGCTCCGCCCAGGCTAAAGCTAGCCTGAAAGACTGTTTGCTTGCTGGCAGCCTGAGCTCCGCACAGGCTAAAGCCAGCCCCTTGGAGACTGTGTGGTTGATAGTTGCCTGAGTTCTGCCCAGGCCCCAGACAGCCCTGATAGACTGTAGTTAAGGGCTGACTACCTGAGTCACCCCAGTCCAGATTAAAGCCGGGTATTGACTATTTGCCTGTCTTACAGACTCTGGTCCTGACCTCATAGGACTAGCCTGAGTGGCCTCCCTCCGACCGGGAGAGTGAGGGAGCATTACAAGAGCGAAACCTGAAAACATTGAAATTCTGCATGAAAGAAAATTCTTCCCCAAATTCATTTTGGATCAAACAAAACCTCTCATTTAATTTTTTTTTTAATTTTTATTTTGACTTTCAATCTAACATAAATTTTAATTCTAAAGCAAACAAAAAGTAATTGCAAAATTAAAAATTGAAACATTTTATTCTGATAGTTCAAAACAAGACATTTCAGCATTGTCAGAACATTTTTTTGTTTGTTTTTTCACAAAAATAAAACTTTGGTAACATCAAAATAATTTCACAAAGCATTTTGATTTCAACAGAATTCCATTTTTCCAATGGAAATGGTTCTGTTAAAACTTTTCTAACCAGCTCTAAAACTTATTCATTCAGGAAATGTCAGCTTGCTGCTTAAACACTCCTCAGTCTTGTCACGTCTGATCATGAGAGTTTGATAGGGTTTTCCATGTTAGAACTCTTTTTAATATAATCTTTTAATTTAGTAAGCCTTGATATCATTAATCAATTTCTATGTGTAACACTCTTAACTATTCTCCAATATAATGTTTAGTTGAAGAGAACCTGGTGGTCTCATGGATTGTATGCATAATTTGTTCTTCATAACAAAGTAGAACAGTTATAAAAGTCCAGGTTAAGATTCTATTAAATATCAGAAGGAAGTCAACAAGCTCTGCTTTAATTATTATTTTTATAAATAGATCATGATATCAAATCATATTATTTAGGAAATATGTTTGTCAAAGGTTTATATCAGATGTTCTAGCTATAATTTAAAGTCTTTGAACCTTTTGTGAGAACAAGGATAAATACCCTATTTCTTATGGAGGAAACAGCTTAGTTACATCATTATGCAGGGCATCCAGACAATGAACATTTCATCTGGAACCATCCAGGAAAACATTGTAAATTATAAAAGCAGATTTTACTTCCCTAGCTAGCTTTCACCACAATCTGAAAGAAAGATTCATGATTCATTTTGATCAGAATGATATCAGCATTCTAATTCTTGCTGTTTAAGAGCAAAAAGCATCCCAGCACCAAATGTTATGCAGAAATATAGTACAATAATGGAAACGCTTTGCAATGTGTGTGCCATCACAGGAAGAAAGAAATAACTTTTATGTTAACAGTGTTTATGCATGTCCACTTTCCATCTAATCACCATCTATATGCTTCTCCAAAATGTGGGTTGATGTGATTTACCTTTCCATCTAGTAACCAGGTGTGTGCATACCCAGAATTCTACCTATTTACTGGCAATTTGAAACTCTTATAGGCCTCTATATTGCTTACGTAAAAATAATCTCTCTTTTTGTGAAAAATATATTTTCTCATTCTCACCATACCTTAATTGATTTCCCAGCTTGTTTTTCACATATACTTTCACTGAGGAGAGAGGTTATTGAGGTACAACAGGCTGGGTGAAGTCAGCAGCTGTGCTCTTATACTTGAATAACAGAAAACATACCAATTTAGATATTTTTCCTGACCTTTAGTACACTGTGGCATTTCTCCCAATATCTGGTGCTGTATATGTTTTTTCAAGTCTATCATATGCAACTGATGAAAGTTTGAGAGAAATGTGAGACATGAGAAAAAAGTAGAAATGTGTAATGTTTAGAAAACTGGTCTTAAAAATGAAATCTTGATGATTGCCTGTAGTATAGCATTTGAGCAATGAAGCATTTTGATCTGTTCATACATCTTTAAATATGTGGAATAATACTCTGAATGCTACTTTTTTTTTCTTCAAATGATCTACAATGCCTACTAAAAGAGAAATGTAAATTTAAAAAATTAGATTTATGAGCAAATTAATAGCAGACAGGGGAACTGGATCAAATGCAATGCATTAGAATTTAACTATTTGTTTGTGTTTTACTATATTCACAGGGCCAGCTGGTATAAGTCAGCATTGACTGACTTCAGTGAAGATGCACCATTTTATACTGCTGAGGTCAGGGCTTATTGTTAAAGTTGTTCTAAACAAAAGGTTACAACAGAAAGATAATTATATTAGACTAAACATACACAATCTGAAGACTGAATTAAACTAAAACTAGTGGGTTGATTTAAACCCACCCAAAAACGTTATGCTATTCAAGTTAAAAGCTAAAAGTCCATCCTTTATTCATCCTGTTGTGCCTACCCAAAGAAAAAAAACATATGGAAGGAGATCCCGGGGAGGTCCATGAGGTTCCTCATTAATATGTTTTCCAGGGACTTTTTCATTAGGGGTGGGGTGAGGTGAACATCTCATCCCTAACTTTATAAAACCCAGATCTGAAAACTTTTCAATGTTGACAAACTTGAAACCACAAGAAGTCCTATCACACTAGGGGTTGCTTGAATTGCTAGCATGATGTTATCTACTCCTGCTCCAGTGTTTTGTGCTATATACACCTCTACCTCGATAGAACGCGGTCCTCGGGAGCCAACAAATCTTACCGCGTTATAGGTTAAACCGCGTTATATTGAACTTGCTTTGATCCACCGGAGTGCGCAAGCCCACCCCCCCGGAGCACTGCTTTACCACGTTATATCCGAATTTGTGTTATATCGGGTCACATTATATCGAGGTAGAGGTGTAGTATAATCTGGTTTGTGTTGAATGAGGGCTCAGAGGGAAAAAACGTTACTCCCCTGAGGAATCAGGATATCTTCCCATCTATCACAGCCATGGCTTGGGCATGTCACAGGTTCTATTCTCTTCTTGTTTAACAGGAAACCTCCATCCATTCTACCTTAAATCTTTCCACAAAAATACAGACTACCTCTGTACTTATGACACATCCATGCACATTTACCTTCATGGGAGTAAACTACTCTAGTGAGCAGAATACAGCAAATGGAGGGGAAAGGTCGTACAATGAATCTTGGGGCCAAATGTATCTGTAAGGTCAAACAGCAGAGTCCCAGGGGCTCCAGTTTTGGTTGAAATAGTTCTGAAACTCATATACCTTGGGGCCTTCTAGAGGCCACAACAATCCAAACAGAAGTGCTGTGCTTCTGTTCCAGCTGAGGGACTCCTTTCCCAACCCTCTTTCCCTTGTTTCCTCAACTTCCTGCCCATTGGCAAGGCAACTTCAAAGGCGTCAAAATGACAAGTATTCACCTATCAGCAAATGCTCTTGGAGCCAGTTTTACAGGGAATTTCCTAATCCAGAGAAGGCTCCAAAAATAAATAAATAAATAAAACACCGTTAGTGCAGACTACAGCCATATTTACTACTGGTTGCATAAGGAAACAATGTCGTTCCCCCACCCCCATCCTCACAGCAGGAAGGCAGTGTCCCTCAGAGGACATTTGCTAGTTCTTTTCCTTCTGCCTTCTCCATCTCTCACTTTTACCTCAGCTACCTCATTTACCCGCATGCCACTTCCCTTTACTGATCTTTCAACACTATTGCTAACTAACAATTGTAACTTCTATCAGAGGTATTTATATGCTCCCATTGCTATAGTACTTGAGTACCTCACAATCATATATATATATATTCTCACAACACTCCTGTGAACCAGGGAAGTACTAGTATTCCTATTTTACCAACAGAAACTAAGTGATTTGTCCAGGGTCACACAGGGAGCCTGCGGTGGAGAATTGACTTGAATTTCACCTTTCTTACTCTCTTTTCTGCCTCTCTAGTTGAAAGCAATTTTGTTGCTTGTCTCAACTTTCAAGAGCAAAGCTAAAGTATCTTGGAGACAAAATAGCTTCACTTCGGCAAGAGGAGCAACCATAATCACAACTCTTTTCACTTATCTCCATCAGTTCAAACCTCCCTTTACCACTGCATTCATCCTTGACTGAATTCTTCTTCTCTTCCCTTATTTTTGCAGTGCATTCTGAGATTTTTCTAAACAGGGGGAGCATCATAGACTTCAGACTCATTACTATTACATTTTATTTGGTATTTCATAATATGATTTCATTATAACAGGGCAAGATGTTTCAGCAGTAAAGCGGTTAAAAAGACTCTTATGATCTCATGAAGCAGCAGTCTAGTGATCAATTGGTAAGCTCTTGATTTGCAGCTATTGAAGATTTTAAAAGTCTATCATTTCCCAGAAGTCTGACTGGCCTTCCAGGTCCTTGAAGATAAATAGGAATCTCAAATTAATCAAAAGCAATAAATCATTGGCCTTTCTGCTGATTGGGAATCATGTCCTCCACTTTTCAGGCTGGTTGTCAGCTAATATTCTAATGAAACATCTAATGTCTCTCAAGGGGCTTTCTACACAAAGTGTTGAGCAAAAAGTGGTCTGTAGAAAAGAAAGGAAACTGGACTTATAGCAAGAAGGCAGTAGGATGCTTTAAATTTTATATCTTTCATTGAAGAGAGTTCAAAAATTCATTTAATTCCTAATGTAAAATAAAATTATGTTGTTTGCTAATGTGAATTAATTTAAGTTGTAGCAATTAATAAAATTGAGGGGAAAAGCTTATGAAAATGTAATTTGTATTGCATTAAAATAAATTGCAGAATTTGATATTGGCAGATAATATGTAATCCTCTGGATCCATTGAAGGGAGTGAAAGCCTCAGACATAACAGTATGGTAGTATTTAAATATGTATGAAAGATAAGGTGTAGCTTTCAAAGATTTCCTGGTAGATATTTAACTTCCAGACAATGTCTGGCTGCTGAGTTTTCCACATTCTATCAGCACATCATGTTAGTGAGAAGAAAACACATAAGTGAATATAAATAACTAAGTATTGAACCACTAAATAAGCCAAACTATGGGTGTTAATGCATTGTGCATAGAAATGGGATGAGACACAACTTTTTCCATTAATGAATAATTAACCATTAAAACATGCATTTCAAATGCATACTATTTGTACTCTATAAAGTAGCAACAGAGAAACTTTGGAAACTAAAGCTAACCCATTAATACTTCAGATATGCATTAAAATCATTAAAATGAAAGAATACATTAATCAATTATTTCAACATTTACAAAAGAGAGAAATTGAGGATTCATTTTATTTGTTTATTTCTGTATTGCTCATGTACGGCAGTACTTTGACTATCACACTATGTCTGATCCCCAATTAGAAGTCAAAGAGGCATGACTCATTTGAGAAATCTAAGGGCTTGTCTACACTTACCGGGGGATCGACGAGCGGCGATCGATGCATCGGTGGTCGATTTAGCGGGTCTAGTGAAGACCCGCTAAATCGACCGCAGATCTCTCCTGTCAACTCCTGTACTCCATCAGCTCGAGAAGAGTAGGAGGAGTCGATGGGAGAGTGTCTCCCAGTGACATCGCATAGTGTGGACCCCGCAGTAAGTTGATCTAAGCTACGTCTATTTGAGTTATGCTAGTTGCGTAACTCAAATTGTGTAGCTTAGATCGAATTTCCCCTGTAGGGTAGACAAGGCCTAAGGCATTTTTAATACAAAGAAATCTGGGCATAATTATGTTTAAATTTTAAAATTCTGATTGAACTGCAGACTTAAGGGGGAAAAAATCATTGTAGTATATTTTAAATATTTTATATACCTATTATTCAACTAAAATCTGAAAATAATACCTGCAGGTGGATGGCTGCCATAAATTTCTTGACTTGGCATTTCTTTTTCTTGGAATAGTTTAGCTTACTTTACACTGGAAAACCCCATAACGATAAAAATGATATAAAAGCTAATTGTTGAATAAATACATTATAAAGACAATACCTCAAAAAGATACAGGTGAAATTGAAGTGTCCAAGGAAGGGAAATAATAAAATCTATTTTAACTTACCCCAAAATTTTCTTTCCTCTAGTGGGAAAGTCTGCAAGATCCATTGCAATGGGTCTTACTCCTACTTGCAGCTACTTGGAGACAGATACCAGATCCTTGAAATGTTTGTCAGTTCAAGGTACTTCCAAAGCTGTTTCACAGAGCTAACTACTCTAAACTTTAATTCACATTTAATTAGGTAGAACAAGAAATTCGTATAAAAAATTCCTACTGCGAAGCAACTTCAAATTTCACACTAGCTACCAGGACATTCTGTATACATGCATACATACAGAAAGAGAGATCATGCCTGTGAAGAACATGGAGGAGTGTTTACGTTTAAGTCTTCCTATGATGGGGTAGGTACACCCCGTCATGGGGTGTTGGGTCACATGTGGTCAAAAGAAAGAGCAGATGCCATACCACAGCCAGTTAGGTCCCATGCTGATGGCCCCTTACTGTAAAACGTGGTATTATTGCATGACTGGAGTTAATAAAGTCGCCCTTCCCCACAAGGCAGCATGGCATAATGGCCAAAGTCAATAAAGGTGGCCCTTCCACTCAGGGCAGTGTGGCCTAAAGGCTGAAGTCAATGAAGGTGCCCACTTCTGGGGTGCTCTGTGGCCTATTGGCTCGTTGGGGAGGTAGGGTGCCACCTAGGGGTGTGTGGGTCCTAGGTAGGGGAACTCAGGCCCTCCCTGCCTGAGTCCCAGCCCAGTGCCCTGGCAGTGGTGGGGGTGCCCACCACCGAGTCAGCAAGGATCCTCCCAAAACACACTGACTGGTACCCAAGTTCACGCACCAGAGAAAAGTCTAAGTCCCCTGGTCTGCCTCCTACCCTTTCTCCTTTGGCAATGCTCCACGGTTCCCCCAGGGTCTCTGGGGTCCTCAAATAGCATGGTCTTTTCTCCGGGCTTGTCAGGCAGCCTGGAGTGTGTCTGGACCTCTTTGTGCCGTGGCTCTGTAGTTGATCTGTAGGGGAGCCTGCAGTCTGCATCCTCCCCCTCCAGCAGCCTGCCTAGACTGAGTTGGGCTGCTTCCTTTTATACTCTGCCTCCAGGCTGAGCATGCCCAGCAGAGTCAGAGAGGCAGGGCTTCCTCAGCCTGCAAAGCACAATTAACCCTTTTGGGGCTGGTCTGGGGTAGGTCACACTTCCTCAGAACTATAATCCTTGCGCCAGATGGGTCGGATCTGCAGACTTTCCTGCTAGAAGTAAAGAAATTTTAGGATAAGTTAAGATACATTTGCCTTCTCTTCTTTATAGGGAAATTCCACAGATCCGTTACAAAGGGATGTCCAATAGCAGTGTGTCATCAGCAGGGAAAACAAATGATGAAAAAGGAAAGAGCTTTGTATATCTCTACATCTATAGATATTTATAGATGATATACAGAGATAGCTTTATATATGTATGTATATACATACACACACCTGCACGGAGATACATGGCACACACATGGCAAGGGCTAATGAAGCCTGCACATTTAAATTGTAAAATGTAGTGAAGGTATGAAAACATTAGCAGGTGGTCACCGTATTTTTCTTTTTGTATGTTGCATAGGAAGCTAGGAGGCTTCCATGGCTCTGAATAAATTAGCACAAACATGTCAAGGTCAGTGTGGCTTCTACCTTAGAAAACTACTGAAACAGACCAATTTGGACATCTAATCTCTGAAGCCTTGGCAGTATTTTTTTTAATTATTATTATTAATGATGGGTGTTGTAGACCAACAAAGTTAGAGATTTTCTGAAATAGGTACTGCATCCAATGTTGATTTTTAAAGCTCTTCTGTCATAGGGGGTATTCCACTTGGAGTGTTTTATTATTGTTTTAAGTGTTTTACATATGGGCAAAATATGTGGAAAAAATAATTTCTGGCAAGCAGGAGAAAGAGCCATGGATCTGCAGATTTTCCCTGTGAAGATGAATGAAAATAGTTAGTGATATAGCAGCACTTAAATACATGGAAAAACGGAAATTCTAACTTTTATTCAACACATGAAAAAGAAAAGTAAATGGGAATTTGACTGAAATGTTTAAAACTCTTTCTGTTACCCCAAGAACCGACTCAGGGATCCCAGAATCACCCTCCTATTGCTTAATTCTGTGTTCCCAAGATGTTGATTTATTAATCTGTTCCTACAAGATGAAAAGAGGGGGGCCGCCCTAGAAAAATTGCCTGGGTTTACCAAGAATCTCCTTATGCACTTCAGAAAACTCCCCAGAATTACCCCGGGAGGACACAAATACAGCCCTCCACTAACAGGATTGACACCCAGGCAGTACTTTTCCAAAAGAAAGTATTTTCTTTATTTAGTGTAACCAACCTTTCCTAATACAATTAATCTAAACCTAAATTAAAAAATAAACATAAATTCCCTAGCACAGGTATACAAATTAAAGTACCCAAGATCTTAATTGCATAGAGTTGGAATGGCTTAAGTGATTATGAGGAGGACACTGACAACAATCTTAATAAACCCTAAACCTTAGACATATAGAACAATGTAACATTCATAATACAAACACACATCTTTATTATCCCAAGCATACACATTCATTAACCCTATTTCTGTTCTATATCCTGCACTATGGCTGAAATGCATCCTCTCCATAGTTTTCTTTTCCTGTGCTCTGTCTTAAGGATCCTTCTGCTCTGTCTCAGGATCCCTTTTTTGCTCTGTCTTAGCAGCTCACTGCTGCTGTCACCCTGTGGTTGCTTCTTCCTTGCTGTTGCTTGCTCTTTTAGGTTTCTCAGAACTTCTCCTTCTTCTCCTGCTCCTATCCTGACTTTTTGTCTGCCTGTTCTCTGCGTTATATATAGTTTTTGGCCTGTTGTGTTTGGCTTAATTTTCAATCATAGCATAAGCATACCTATCCTCCAATCACCTTCACATGCTCTCTGATTGGTCCATACTTATAGACCAATCATAATGGCTAAATCTGGCTGTCAATCAAAGCTGTTACACAACAAGTTTTAAGTATTTTGGGGATGTTACTATAATGGGATGGTGACCCTTAACTCGTTTTCGACGAAGCATGCCTGACTGTCCCCTTTCTGCAGTTTTGAAGTGACCTTTACCTGACCAAACACTGCCTACCAACACATTAGTCATGGGTTGAAATGCTTGGAACTGCCAAGTCACTGTCCCTAGCTCTGTGCCAACGTTGTATACACACTTACAATCACAAGCTTTTAAACTATAAGCAATTATCTTATTTCTCTAATATATGCTTATTTGTTAATTTATGCATCTTAATATTATGGTCTACCTCTGCCACCCCATTTCTCATCAATTTAATTAATTTTATTTCAGTTTTCTCCCTCTTTTCAGTTAATGGGAGCAGAGCAATGTTTTCCAGTTCTGTGCTTGGAAGCAAAATTGAGCAGCTCAAAATCCTTTCATATCACTTCCTCTGAGTCAAAATACAAGCAAAAGGGGACCCTTGGTGAAATTAAAGGGCAGAACATTTAAAAACAAAACAAAATTACTCCTTTAAACAGTATATCTCAACCTGTGGACTTTATTAATATAGGAATCTATCAAGACAAATAGCATAGCTTGATTTATCAAATTTCTGAATAACATTATGAAATATTATCAACATCTGTAATGATGCAAGGCAGAGACAACATCATAATCCTAGTAGCACCCCATGATAGGAACATCAGAAAGAAGATAAGAATGGCCATACTGGGTCAGCTCAAAGGTCCATCTAGCCCAGTATTCTGTCTTCTGACAGTGGCTAGTGCTAGGTGCCCCAGAGGGATTGAAAACACCAGATAATCATCAAGTGATCCATCCCCTGTCGCCCATTCCCAGCTTCTGGCAAACAGAGGCTAAGGACACCATCCCTGCCCATCTGGCTAATAGCCATTGATGGAGATATTCTCCATGAACTTATCTATTTCTTTTTTGAAACCTGTTATAGTCTTGGCCTTCACAACATCCTCTGGTAAGGAGTTCAATAAGTTGTCTGCGCATTGTGTGAAAAAAATACTTCCTTTTGTTTGTTTTAAACCTGCTTTCTATTAATTTCATTTGGTGACCCCTAGTTCTTGTGTTATGAGAAAGAGTAAATAACAGTTCTTTATATACTTTCTTCACACCAGTCATGATTTTATAGACCTCTATCATATCCCACCTTAGTTGTCTCTATTCCAAGCTGAAAAGTCCTTGTTTTTATTAATCTCTCCTCATATAGAAGCCTTTCCATACCCCTACACATTTTTGTAGCCCTTTTCTGAATCTTTTCCAATTCCAATATATCTTTTTTGAGATGGGGCAACCACATCTGAATACAATATTCAAGATCTGGGTGTACCATGGATTTATATGGAGGAAATATGAATTTTTCTGTCTTACTATCTATTCATTCCCCACATTCTGTCTGCTTTTTGAACTGCCGCTTCACACTGAGTGGATGTTTTTAGAAAATTATTCAAAATGACTCCAAGATCTCTTTCCTGAGTTGTAACAGATAATTTAGAGATCATTTTAAATATATAGTTGGGATTATGTTTTCCAATGTGCATTACTTTGCATTTATAAAAATTGAATTTCATATGCCATTTTGTTGCCCAGTTTTGAGAGATCTTTTTGTAGCTCTTTGCAGTCTGTCTGGGACTTAACTATCTTAAGTAGTTTTGTATCATCTGTAAATTTTGCCACCTCACAGTTTACCCTTTTTTCCAGATCATTTATGAATATGTTGAATAGGACTGCTCCCAGTACAGACCCCTGGGGGACATCACTATTTACCTCTCTCCATTCTGAAAACTGACCATTTATTCCTACCCTTTGTTTCTTATCTTTTAATCAGTTACCAATCCATGAGAGGACCTTCCCTCTTATCCCATGACAGCTTACTTTGCTTAAGAGCCTTTGGTGAGCGACCTTGTCAAAGGCTTTCTGAAAATCTAAGTGCACTATATCCACTGGATCCCCCTTGTCCACAAGCTTGTTGACCCCCTCAAAGAATTCTGGTAGATTGGCGAGACATTATTTCCCTTTACAAAAACTATGTTGACTCTTCCCAAACAAATTATGTTCATCTACGTGTCTGACAATTTGTTCTTTACTATCAACCAGTTTGCCCAATACTGAAGTCAGGTTTACCGGCCTGTAATTACCGGGATCACCTCTGAGCCCTTTTTAAAAATCATTGTCATAGTAGCTATCCTCCAGTCATTTGGTACAGAAGCTGATTTAAATGATAGGTTACGAACTACAGTTAGTACTACTTCAATTTCACATTTGAGTTCCTTCAGAACACTTGGGTGAATACCATCTGGTCCTGGTGACTTATTACTGTTTAATTCATAGATTCATAGATTCTAGGACTGGAAGGGACCTCGAGAGGTCATCGAGTCCAGTCCCCTGCCCGCATGGCAGGACCAAATACTGTCTAGACCATCCCTGATAGACATTTATCTAACCTACTCTTAAATATCTCCAGAGATATTTAATTTATGAATTTGTTCCAAAACGTCCTCTAATGACACCTCAATCTGGGACAGTTCCTCAGATTTGTCACCTAAAAAGAATGGTTCAGGTTTGGGAATCTCCCTCATATCCTCAGCCATGAAGACTGAAGCAAAGAATTTATTTAGTTTTTCTGCAATGGCCTTCTCGTCCTTGAGTGCTCCTTTAGCATCTCGATCATCCAGTGGCCCCTCTGGTTGTTTAGCAGGTTTCCTTCTTCTGATGTACTTAAACAAATTTTGCTATTATGTTTTGAGTCTTTGGCTAGCTGTTCTTCACACTCTTTTTTGGCCTTCCTAATTATATTTTTACACTTCATTTGCCAGAGTTTATTCTCCTCTCTATTTTCTTCACTAGGATTTAACTTCCACCTTTTAAAGGATGCCTTTTTACCTCTCACTGATCCTTTTATTTTGTTGTTTAGCCACGGTGACACCTTTTTGGTTCTCTTACAATGTTTTTAATTTGGGGTATACATTTAAGTTAAGTCTCTATTATGCTGTCTTTAAAAAGTTTTCATGCACTTGCAGGGATTTCACTTTTGGCCTTTTTCACCTTTTAATTTCTGTTTAACTAACATCCTCATTTTTGTGTAGTCCCCCTTTCTGAAGTACAGTGTTGGACTGATGTGATGTTTTCCCTGCCACAGCGAAGTTAAATTTAATTATATTATGGTCACTATTACCTAGTGGTCCAGCTATATTCACCTCTTGAACCAGATCCTGTTCTCCACTTAGGAGTAAATCAAGAATTGACTCTCCTCTTGTGGGTTCCAGGAGTAGGTGCTCCAAAAAGCAGTTATATAAGGTGTCATCATCTGGAATGTCAGATGAATAGATATGGGAGTTGGGAAGGAATTGTCTTTCTCATCCCATAGTTGTATGACTTGATCAAGTATTAAAGGGTTCATCTTCTTTTTAAGCTTCAGATATTCATCACTTTCAGAGAGAGAATATTGAATTGGATGTACTTACTGTTTGATCCAGTGATACAACACTAATTTCTGATTTATACTCCCTACTTCTCCCAGACATGGTAAATAAAAAGTTTATATACTTAAAAAAGCAATCTTCTGTCACCTTAGACTGTTATCCCATGTCACCCTGTTAATTTCTGTCATTTTAAAACCAAGGTTGGGAAGTAAATTGCTTTCAAGAGCGAAAAAAATCATATTTATCTTGTCTGTGTGTATATATAGTTTTAAAGAAATTCTGTCTTATACAAACCCATCATTCAGTTGTAGAGAACATCCTCTTACTAAGGTTTTATATAATCAGGAGTAAACCTCAGAATCTTTCCTCTTTAGAAAAAAAATAACACACTTTCACTCTGCTTCTATGTAGCTGTCTGGGAGACAGGAAGTCTAAAGTACTGAATCTCCTGCTGAGGCAGAAAGAATTTCAAATGTCAGTATGGCATAGTACAAGCTGATGAACTATTTGTTATGAAATGCCCATAATGCTCAAATGGTCTAATAAAAGTAGCTCTCAAGGAGCAGAGCTTGTGTCTATAAATCAAATGTTTTCCAATTAACCCATTTTTATTATAGCTGGGAACATTGGGGGAAAGCTGTCTGGAAGCAAACAAGCAATTTTCTTTCTTAAATTTTAAATTCTTAAAACTGTCCTGGCATAGAAGTAGAAGTAAAGAGAGGGACAATCCAATCGTCTGAGCGTAGAGGATGAAATCTAATCCTGTGCAGAGAGCCAATATGTTGTTTATTCAGGACATCATCGAAATAGGGCAAATCTGGAACTTAGGTGTTTCAGAGGCCTCTGCTCATGTGTGAATTTCACCCAGAACAAGGAGCCAGGCCTTCCCAAGTGCTGATCTTCAATTTTGATACTGACATATTCTGTACCTTTGGACAATTTACCTAACCCTCCTGTGCCTCATTTATAATGACTTTCTTAGAGAACCTTATAAGGATGTTGAGGACTAACTAGTTGATGTATGCATAGTACTTTAAACATGATAAGTGTTAAATGTTAAATGCAAAAACATCACCTCTTGTAATATTTCCAGTCAGCTATCTAGACCAAAGTACTTCATACAAACTTAGGCTAAGCATCTTAACTTTTGTAAGCTTACCCAAAACCTCAAAGCTTTTTGAGCTTCATTCATCATTAATTACTGTATGAAGATTCTACTTCATCTCCTATTGGCAGTTTCAGTAGAAATCTTCATTTCAGTAATGTAGTAAAATAGAAGGAAGTGCAGCAGTTCATTTATATCAGAAACTATTTTTTAACAATCAGGCAAAGCAAGATGAACAAAAACTGAAAATCATTTAGATCACTGAATCTTCTCACTTCGGAATGGTCTTCAATCTTGTCTCCTGAGCTGAATCCTGTATTTCTAAAGGACCAACGTTAGGTGCTTTGCAAGGGCTTCGCACAGTCACCTGAGGGCACATAAGAAACAGGGGGAATTGTCAAAGAAGACCATTCTTTAGGCACCCAATTATCTGGTTTCTCAGGCCTTGATGCCATTGGTTTTTTTTTCCAAATCTTACTCCTTTATAATGCTGTCCCCATTCAGCTCAGATTGGTTCTTCTGCTTCTAATTTTTATAATTTCTCTTTCTTCAAAACTACTGGGCCACATTAGTACTTAAGCTATATATATTTAAAAAACATAAAAATAGTAGGAAATATTATAGTTGGTTTTGAAAGTCTTTGCTAGAATGTTGAAAATGTGAAATGTGAACCTATGAAGAAGCATTTCTCAGTATGATCCCCAAAGAACACATACTCAATGACTCTTCCCTCTCCATGCATGTCATGACTTATCCTTTGCCATCTACATATGTGAGACTTTCACTGCAGCGTGCCAGGACCATTAGGGTTAGCAATGTGCATTTTATACTTTAAGGGTCTTGGTAAGAATATAGAAAGGGAAACTTGCCTAAAAATGACATATCTTGAGTGCTTCATTCTTTTGTTCTAGGCAGAGAGTTAGGAAACCTAACAAATATTAGACACACTGGAACACACAAACAGAGGATGGAATGAAGATGACCTAGTAAAGATAGCATGGCAGGAGATGGTGATAGGAAAGATACCCTAAAGAAAGGCAAGGAAGTGATGGATGGATTGCATCAAAGAAGATAACCTTAGTGCTGCCTCAGACAGATAAAGTTGGTGGATCCTTGTATGACAACCTGACTCCAGAGGATGGGATAAGGGGAAGAAGAAGATGATCCCAACACAAACATACTGAATGTTTCAATGGCCACTTGTACTTCATATGGGAAGTTTCACCTGTTAAGTTTGTCCTGGAGCTGTTCAAGATTGTTTGGCACAGCCAACATGATCCAATGTAAAGCCATATCAGTGGGAAGGTTCATATGGCTTTACCAGGTAAGCTGCTTGATTGCTATGTAGTTTGGAGTATGGAAAGATTTGCCTATCTCACCAAACCAATTAAACATAAAATCAAGAATTAAGCAACATTTGAGAACCTGAACTCTATTCTTCCTCCAGTGCCAATATGTCCCTGCCTTCTCTTGAAATAGGTAGCTGCCAAAGAACACTGACTTGCCTGATAGGAAGCAGGCACAAGTTCAGAAAATGCAGTATTTTGCATTCTGAAAAAAACTATCCATTCATTGTTTCATTTAGTTATTCAGCTGGAAAAGGCCTGTATGACCACAATGGGGGAAAGGAGCAAAGAAGGGAGTGCTTATGTGACTAGTAAGTGGGGTGAATCTCGTAGTGCTATACAAAGTATCCAGAATGGAAGTGCAGAGTGGCTACTATATTCTCATTCAGCATATTCCCTAAATAATTTTCAGAAGTACAAGAATGAGACACGCCTCCTCTACTGACCCTATCCAGTATGAACAACCACAGTACCTGCCAGAGATTCTGCCTCTGTTACCCTGTCTTTATGATGGGGTATACAAATCCCACACTGGGCAACCAAGGGTTAAGGAACTGCTCTGGGATCAGCTAGCTGCACCCCACCACATCTGTAGGAAATGCTCCAACTGAAGGAGTTAAAAGCAGAGGAGCAGCTCATTTGGGAGCAGACCAAGGAAAAGAGCTGACCTACAACCTGCAGTTCCAGCAGATGAGAGCTGAGGTTAAGACAGAATCTCTCCCCACAAAAACTTCCAAAAGATTCCCCTTGCTCCCCCCTGCCCCAGGGAAGGGAGGACCTGCTACAGAGACAGCCTGAGAGGGAAGCAGTCCCCTCTTCCTCTTATATGGATTCTGAGTTTTGTTAATTCCTCTTTACTTTGTTTGGACTATCCCAGCAGGGGAAAGCCCTAGGACTGATCTGGCCCAGGAGGGTGGGCCACACCACAGAAGGAGGCAGTTGCCTCCCGAGAGAAGAAAAGAGCTACCATGCTACACACAGCCATTAGAAGGTGCTTTGTGGTAAGCAGACACCCTTCACACTGCCTAAACCCAGACGATTACTTTGGGACAATTGCAGGAGGGGGAAGTTGCCCAGGGAGGGCAGCCTTAAACAGCTCCTGGCTGTCAGATCACTGATAGCCCTCAAAGGACCCTGGGTCAGAGCCCGGTGGAGTGGGATGATCCAGCTCCCCTATCAACAACCTTCCTGCAAGTCACAGGCCTACGCCCTGACCTCTAGGTAATGCTGCCCTAACTACCAACCCTTGAACCAGGACCATCACAGTCTTGCAACCCCTCACCTGATTAACAAGAGATATAAAAAAGCAGGATTTTCCTGATAATTTTATTTTCTGATTCACACAGACACAGTAAAAGATTTTGTATATTTCCCAAAACTCTAACTTTAAAGGATCAATGATTGCAAAAAGACCAGCCTTTGCTGAAATACCAAATAGCAGAGAAAGCATACTATGTATCCAGGAATCATGCTCTGATTTAAACTGTGATTTGTTATGGCTAAATACAAAGCTAGTCTTTTTTCCAGGGGATAAGAATCAGTGGTGACAGCATCAGATGTACTGGCAAAGCCCAAATCCAAGAACGCCTAAGGAACACTATAGCCTAAGGTTAAATAGGGTTTTGTAAGGTTTTGTACACCTTAAGTCTATAACTAAAGAAGGCAAATAAAAAAGCAAAGAAAAAGCATAGGTACAAGAACACAAACAAACAAACAAACCCAAAAACATCCTTCTTGAGAGCCAGACATGTCTCTTTAGTAAAAAGGGTGTTCATATCAGGGCTGTCAATAAACTCTTCTCTTCCCACCAACATTTTCAGAGAAAGCTTCAGGCACCACTTTGAATTCTATTTAAAAAAAAAAAAAAAAAAAGTCAAATTTTCAAAAATGTCTTGTGATGTTGGGTTACTGCTGAGGACGAGGTGCTCAGTTTGAGACACTGGGGGCATAATTTTTAGAGGCACTGGGCACCCTCCACAATGGCTAGTCGAAAAATTTCCATCAAAACTTTAGTTATTTAATGAAACCTGTTGGGTTTGTTTTACTAAATGTAAAATTTTCTCAGAAAGTGTCTGCTTTCCATTGGAAAACTGAAAACTCAAACTGAAAGTTCAGCCAAAAAGCTATTTCCCCCCCGGTTTTCAGATTTCAATTTGTTTGATTTTGGGGCTTTTGGGGGATGGGGATTCCCTTTTTTTTTTTGCTTTTATCAGAATTGGGCCCAAAAATTTTGGATTTTGGATTTTTGACAAAAGTAAATGTTTTCTACTGAAAATGTCAGCAAACCTTTTTTTTTTCATTTTTGCTGAAATTTTCTGTTAATTTTTTTTTTGACCAGCTGTACCCTCAGCTCCCATTGGTTTCCTATGGCATGGTGCTTGCTCAGCACTTCTGAGACTAAGGCCCCAAGGCACCCAAGATCATCAGTCACTTATAAAAATATTAGCCTTCATGTCAAAATTAAAGTTAGTTTCCTAGCGGAAATGAATAAGACAAAGTTTGTTATCAGATCATAATGCTATCTATGGTCTGATTCTAAGTGAAGTATTAAAGTCCTCAAAACCTATTTGTCTATCAAAAATTATATATATATATATATATATATATATATATATATATATATATATATATAAATTAGCAGTAGATTTAGATATACAATTACTTGTACAACAGGAGCTGGGACTTGATGACAGGGATCACTCAGAATTGCTCTGTCCTGTTTATTCCCTCTTAAGCATCTGGCATTGGCCACTGTCAAAAGATAGGACACTGGACTAAATGGACCATAGGTATCACCCAGTATGGCCCTGCTTATTTTCTTATGTAAATAATTGAATTAATACTAAAAGTAACCAATCATTATAAATTCTAAAGAGGACTCTAAGGAGGTGACTGTCCATTTGGTTATAAATCCCATTTAAAGAATATTACCAAAGTCAGTCAAATCTTTAACTTAAAGCTGCTTAAATATTTTAATACTAATTTAAAATGAATTATTATCTAATGACTAAACCACAATCCCATCATGAAATATAAAGCTTCCTCCTTATATTTCAATTTATGTGTGGTGGCTAACCCTTTCCCACCCCCCCTCATCTTTTCCCCCCACCAAAAAAAATCTTATAATACAGACTTTGACGGAACTTTCTTGATAAACATAAAATGTGACAGCTCTTATTTACCAGAAGTTACAGGTGACAAATCTCAAGTCTCTTAGGACTTCTAAACATAGAACACAGAACACAAGCTACTGAATAATTTTATGAGAGAATATTTAGGACTGTTTATCTGAGGAACTTTTCTTTCAGGCGTCTTCCTTATATGGACTTTATTTGTTCACACACACGTGTATGCAGACAGCCATATTTTCACTTCCACACTCTAAAAATAAAAAAAAAGGCTAAACTGGACGGTATGTCTTAATAATTATAATAATAATAAATAATTAATAATAGTACAGGTATTTAAGATAACAGTGAGTTTACAAACTCTTCAGCTCTCAGTGTCTTCTGGACTCTCAGAGCAGGAGCTGAAGCTTCAGTGAAGGAGCCAGTCGATGATGTTCTTCTGGCACATCACTTTTCATGCAGGGAGATGGATGCAGTGGCCTGGTTCTTGATTGTCTGATTTCCTCTATCCAAGTTGATGAGTCTTAGGGATTCTGGAAATCAGTCTTCCCAAAGGTGGCTTGTGGATGAGAATGGTGAGCCTTCTCGGCCTTAACTTGATTCTTATGGTATGTGAACTTTACTTACTCTTTTTTGCAGTGCCAGCCTCCACAGTCTTCAGAAAATCAGGTGCAAGGCCCAACATGGAGACATGAAGCCAGAAACTTGATCCAATCACATTCAAATTAGGTCATCATAAGTCAGGAATTAAGAAAAAATCTTTTACACATCAGAGACTGTAAATCTCCCCCAAAATATAAAAAAATCTGCACACATAAGACTACTTTTGAGTAAGTTGTCATGGTCTTATCCTGGTGAAAATGTCTTCAGATGACATTTTGTCACCAAATTACAAATTTGACACAAAAATCCTTCAATAACAGCTAACTATTAGGGTTCCTTTTTAACAGCCAACTACTCCATCATCAAAATTGAAAATTAATTGGGAGCACTTATGACTAATGTCATCATTCTTCTCACTAACAAGACAATTTCCAGTAATATTTCTGTTTTGAAACTGGACTATACATCTCACATTTTATCTTCATCTTAATAGAGAAGTTATTCTAAAACCTATGAAGATGAAACCCACTTAAAAAGGTATATATTTAAAAGTTTTATATAACGTCTGTATTCCCATGAACTCTTGTCCTCACAAGTGCACAGAATTTTCCCAAATGCCTCTTATTTACAGTACTGTATCATTCCACACCTTCACTATGGTCAATAATAAAGCTAATGTAACCCTTTAGCCAGGTATTGCTAGCAGCAACAAAGGACAAATTCAATATCTAGAAGTCTCTCTTAAAATTAACAATCACCATCAGGTTGAACCTCCACCCAAAATCCTGGAAAAAAACTAAAGACTTTCCCTGGTGCCCTTACCAAGTAATACTTCCCTTTTGCAAGCACTGAGTCTGTGCATAAAATAAAGAAATCTTTATTAAGTGGAAAATGAACAGAGGCAGCTAACACTCTTAGTTAAAGTGTGTTAAGTAACTTATTTAAAATACAAGTCTTGGCTAGGAAAATAACAGGATCTTCATGACTTACAAGCAGTAAATAATACTCCCACAGTGTCTTGAGAAGTAGTCTTTTGCCTCAGTTTCACCATCACCTGGTCTGAATACCCAGTGTACTGATGTCCTGTTAATACCTCACACCTCACTCATAGTTTGTTGTGAGTTGTTAGTGAAGTCTCAGAGCCTGGGAGTGCAGGAGGTCTGTCTTCAGCTCTTTGGGGGAAGTGCTGCCTATCTTATGTAAAGAAACTCTCTTCCATTGCCTCTGCATTGTCTGTCACTGTGCCACCACCTCAAGATGCAAAGGAATCTCTGTGCAAGATTTTCTCTCCATGCCACCTCTTCTAGTCACAATACCATCTCTGCACTGGTCCATTTCAGTCCAAAGCCACCACCACCCAACCTAGCAATTTCAGCTTTGTGGATGCTGGGTAAAGGGGTCCTTCGCCTGAGTTCCCTCAGTTCTGTTGCTTACCTTTGCAGATTCAGTGAAGAGCCACTACCATCATTATCTCTTCCCATGATTCCAGGTACTTTCATGAGGCTCCCCCAGCTATAGTGATTTCAGCTATGATACTAGATCCAGGATTTCATCTCTTTCATTACACTGTACAGGGGGTTCAAAATGCTATATGGGACACTTGAGCAGATTCTGTGGCACTAGGGCTTCACTTCTTCCTACAAGGTAGGAGCCCTTCTCTCCCTCCCTCTCTAGGTATGTGTCCAACTCCACAGTCCAGGCATTTTTCAACTAAAACGTTTCCTAAACATTTTTACCACCTTTACTGTTACTTTTGTGATTAACACTTTGTATGGTGGAACTTCCTCCTAATATCACCTGCTTGTTTCCTGTGTTGAACACTTGGTTACTGATAACATTGTTGCAGGGATCTGTGTGTTGATTGTTAATCTATCCTGCATACATTTTTGCCTACTCAAAGGGCTCAGAAAGGAACTGAGTGGCTTGAGCTTGCTAGGGAGATGAATAAGGGTCAACCTAGCTACCTTGGAAGCTTCCACCACCGAAGTATTTCAGCTTATGCATCTCCAAAAATTTTGGGGAAATCTAATAGAAATATCTTGTTGACCCTTCCAAGGAATACTAAAGGTATCCCTGAATTCAAACCTCAACTGAAAAGTTCAGGTAAATATAAATAGGCTATTTATAAATAGGCTGTTTATAAATATAAATTCTCAGAGCTTTTGTGTGCTTATCCAAAGCAGAGTTCACCTCCAGGCCTTTTAAGTTTTGTCCATGACTAGTTTTTTCTGGTCCTGAGATCATTTTGATGGCCCAATTTTGATGCAGTAATTTCAGAGTTTATTTTTGTTTGTTTGTTTATTTAATGATCTTCTAAATAGCAGCTGATGTGCTGATCAAGGCTTCCAAGCATTCTAATCTGTGTCCATACATAATATGGTCTCTTTCCTCCTTTGTTTTCACTGACTTTCATTTGAACCATGAAAGCATGGCAGACCAAGAGGAAAATAATCCCTAAAATAGTAACCTTACCCTTCTCCCACATGAGAACCTCAAGCTAAGGCTTCTTCATGTCACCTGTATACCTCTTTGCCAATCTAAACAACAAAAAATTATGGTGTGTGGGCAGCCTCAAATCATACTTAATATTTATAAGTTCATGTTGGCTTACCCTGTTGGTGAGGTGAGTATATTTTATCCTTTTTAAAGTGGCATCATCTCCCACAATTATCAACATTTTGTATCCTCTTATAGTGTTCCCTCCTCAATTTTTTGGTTACTCAAACATATGTCTGTAGCATTTTAAAGTATCCCCCAAAACCCGGGTATGTACTGCACTTCATTATGTAGGAGGACAAGGTCAATCTTAATGAAAGAATATGTACATTGTATGGTGATACTAGACTGAAAACACATTTGTTTCAGTTTCAGACAGGTTAATCATCAGATTTATATTGTATCATTTTTGTTGTAACACCTCAAAGCCAGCAATAGGAATAAAAGTTTGATTTTATCATCAAAAAAGTAGACTTTAACAAACTAAGAGAACTGGTCCCAGGGGAAGAAAATCTAAGGAAAACATGAGTTCAGGAGAACTGGTGTAACCTTTGAGTGGGCTAGAGTTTACTTTGCCACCCCTCTTCTAGTGCATCAACAGAACTCCTACAGAAAAGCACATGGGGACCCAGAATTCAGTCATCTGATGATTTTCAGCAAGGATTGCACAGGGCCTACCTTCCCACCATCAAGGCCAAAAAGAAGAAGAGAAATAAACTTAATTCTTAAGTACCAACTTTATAAAACTTTATAACAATAATGAAACATAGTAGTTTAATGTCTACTAAATAATAAGGCTACTTCATGATCCACACACATTATTTTCACATTGATACATACATATAAACAAAATAAATAAATTAAATCCAAACTGATTAGTCCCCACAAACACACAGTGAGAAGTAACTCAGAGTTCCAGAAGCTTATGCTGAGTTTACTTGAGTCTCAGTTACAGTCTTTGTTCATCAGCTCTATACTATCTGCTGAGTCAAAAGCATTTGAATAATATCTTCCTTCCTTTCACTTACAGAAGTCTGCAATTGGAATCCACAAATACTCTTTCGTCTCCTCTGCTTAACTGCTGGAATCACTCAGTTAGCTAGTCGATTAATTAATCAATCAGTACTAAGTATAAAAATTAATAACCCCGTTACAAGAAAAATACAAAACTGAAAATAGCAAAATACAAGTGACTCTTTCCCTATCATTGCATTTAAACAAGAAAAAAGTCAGTGAACCATACTGGTTAAGACAATTTGACTAAAACAATTTGGCTAAAATCAAATAGTCAAAGTATACAATTAAAATGAAAAGAAATTAATTTACCTTCCCAATTTCCCCTTTCTATAACTGACACGGCTAGCGCTTCCCTGTAGGAAAGTTAACAATAGCACTACTCTTCTGCAAAATGCTTCAGAGTTAGAGGAAAACAGCCTGCTCCTTTTACTGCACTTTTCCCAACCAAAACTTCAAGTCATGTGTCCTTTTAGCAAGCAGCTGCCGAGACTATTTGCCCTCAGTGGAGTCTATTAGTTCAGCTACAGGGAGCCTGCTGAGCATGCCCAAAGTTACCACACCCAACTCCAGAAATTTCTGGGAGTGGAAAGTTAATTATGCATCTGTCTATCAACAATGACCCAGACACAACTCATTCCTCCCCTCTTTCTCCTTTCTAGATCTCTTAAAGAGCTATCTTCCTCTTAGGTATGTAGGTTACTCTGGCAGTTTCTCAAGGAGACAATATTAAAGGCACAACTGCAAACTCTCCCAATGTGAAGGAAAGATAAGAAGAATAGGAAGACGCCAATATGGCTCCATCAGGAGCACTTTAATAAACTGAAAATCTAAAAGGAATTCTACAACAAGTGGTAATGTGGACAAATTGCTAAGTAGGAGTGCAAAAGAATTGTGCAAGCATATAGGAACAAAATCAGAAAGGCTAAGGCACAAAATGAGTTACACCTCACAAGGCACATAAAAGGCAATGAGATGAGGTTCTTTAAATACATTAGGAGCAAGAGAAAGACAAAGGTAAGTGTAGGTCCTCTCCTTATCAGGGAAGGAGAGATGATAACTGTTGATATTAAGAAAGCTATGGTGTCTAATGCCTATTTTAGTTCCGTCTTCATGAAGGAGATTAATGGTGACTGGATACTCAATGCAATTAATATTACCAAGGAAGAAGGAATGCCAGCAAAAATAGGGAAAGATCAGGTGAAAGAATATTTAAGTAAATTAGGTGTATACAACTTGGCACAACCCGATGATATTCATACCAGGGTACTTAAGGAACTAGCTGAAGCAATCTCAGAACCATTAGCAATTATCTTTGAGAATTCCTGGAGGACATGTGATGGCTTATAAAACTGAAGAACAGCAAACATAGTACCTATGTTTAAAAGGGGAAACAAAGAGGACTCGGGGAATTATAGACCAGTCCGTCTAACTCTGATACCTGGAAAGAAAAATTATTAAACAGTCAGGATAAGAAGGTTACAACAGCGTGGACTTATCAAAAAGAAATCATGCCAAAGTATATGAAAAAGGAGAGATCTTTAATGCCTTCCTCTGCTCCCTAAATACTCCTACTGCCCCACAGTTTGGATGCTGAGTGTCTCATTAGCAGTGTGCACCAAAGTGCTGTGCTGTAACTCCCCTGTGTGGATGCTGTGGGCGTGAACTAAAAGGTTCCCACTGTGCAATAATGTAATCCTGTTTCTACTGACCTGCACCTCTTTGTGGTCAGTGAGCACATTCTCTGCTCATCAGAGGCTGCTGCAGTCAACTGGCTAGGTGGGAGCATAAAATTATCTAAGTGTCATCTGGGACAAGCTTTCAAGCTCAGTGATTTGTTTATTTTTATTACTATTGGTTTATATTTTCAAGGCTTCCTTAGCAAAGACAAGTGCTATCTATCTATCTGTCTGTCTTTTAAATGAGATCTGAGATTTTATATAATGAGCCAAATTCATCCCATGGAGTGCCTCCACTGAAGTCAATCAAGTTAACTGTGATGATGAATTTGGTTCTGTTTTGCAAAAGGATTTTAAATTTCTTTACAAAGGCTATATTCTTCTGAGGTAGGCATTTTTATTATATAACATAAAAAAAGCAATTCCTAAACTATGATTGGCTGACCATGAAAACTATCAGGTGATGAATCTAAGTTTCTATTGTTTATCTCCTCCTAATTCAAGAGAATTTTGGTCTGGAGGAAGGTCAACCAATCCATTCACATGTACATGTAAGCAAAATAGTGCACCTCTCATTGCCTGATTCTCCTTTCGATTACCACATTTTTAAATTAGTGGTATTCCCATTATCCACAGTGGAGTTGTTCTTGATTTACCCCAGTGTGTGAGCAGAATCAAGCTGCCTGTCTTTCTCCCTGGGTCCCTCCAACCCCTTTTTTGCTCCTAGATTTGAGGTTACTGGACACATCTGAGCTAATCACAGAGTGATCCAGCAAAAATATTTCTTCATCTCTATGCAGGGTTCAGGTACCTGACATCATGGTGACTCCGCATGCAGGATCCTGGAGTTTGTCACTCTGTTACGGTGCAAATTAGTTCATCATGATTGGCCTCAGACTGGTTCAGCACAAATTACTATTTAGTATTACAAGGTGAGTAATTGCGTTTTCTTGATATCTAATACCATCTCCCCTTTAGAATGCTATTTTAAAAAGAAAAAGAAAAAAACAGTATCACTTAATGGAAATTCAAGTTCATGATGGATAACATTGCATATAGTTTTGATGCAGACATTCAGTATGTATGTAGTAATACATGTGGTATTTACTTCCAATTGTGGTGAATATAGCCTCAGTCAGTAGCTACCTTTTTGCTCAATAAATAATAATGCCGTCCTCCGAAGAAATAAAGATCTGCTTATTTTATAATTTGATAAACCAAGGTGTTCAGAGGATAAGTGACATGATAGGGACACAGGAGTCCTCAGTGGCAGAGCTAGCAACAGCACTTAGAAGTCCTGGGTGTTATGTCAATGATATATCACAGTAGGATCAAACATTTCCACAATGACATTGCTTACGGCATCTAACAAAGGTTGCAAAATCTGAGAACTATTTTATATCCTTGCTTTGCTCAGAAGTTGGTTCAGCACCAGTGCTTTCACCTGTGTGTGTGTGAATTGATGCTGCTTGGCTAGCCTTTTCACCATATGACACGATGAGCTCTATCACTGCAGCATCTATGGCTGCCTGTTTTAATTTGTACATGAGTAGATACTTTCTCATGCACTTCTCTAAAATGTATCAGTTTTTACTGGGTGAATAAAATAGATGCGGAATGTGCAAACCTTTTGCCAGAAGATGATTGATATTTCTGTTATTCAAGTGTACAGAAGATTCACACAGTGTCATAAACATGGGACATGTGTGATTTGGCCATCTTGCACTTCACTCACAACATCAGCTCTGTGGTCAGTATAAAACAAAACCAGGGCAGAGACCTTGTATAAATTTATTGATTTTTAAACCTGTGATATGCTGACTGTTGAGCAACCTTTATTAAATACAGAGTTTCCCTTTATTTTCTTTAAAGTTGCTGCTAGGTAATGAGATGATTTTAGAATAACAGTGAATATTACCTTATAATTCAGTTTCAATGGTAATTATCTTAGAGAAAGAATAGACTTGGGGTTAAAGTCATAGCCCAGGAGTGTGAAGCTGTGGGTTCTCCTCTTGACTTTATCACAGATTTCCTCTGTGAATTTACGTAAATCAGTTTTAGTTTCCTGCTTGTAAAAACAGATATAATAGCAAATGTGAGGTGCTGGGATACTAATGTGACATGCAACATAACAAGTATGTATATATAATAGTAGTGTGTGCCTCCCCACCAAAATAAATCTTAACATGTGTGTGGGATGTCTTTGGCTTATTTTTTCCCTTCATTTCTTGCCTCCCTCATTCTTGTAATAAAGAGTGATTCAATTGGGCAAATGAGAATGAGCACATGAACTGTGCAGAACTCATTATTCAGCAGGGCAAAATAGTTGAACTGTGGGTTTTGTTTTGTTTTTTCATAGGATCTACAAATCCCATATTCACCGCAAGACACAAAACTTTACAGCAGAACTAAAGCAAGTAAAGCAAATACACATTAGTTATAGCCTAATTTCACACAGTGTTTAAAAGTTGTCCTAGTTAAACCCATCAAAACACAGATCTTGACAGTACCAGTGAAGTCTCTCCTTAAGGGCTGTTCCTTATAACTGCAGACCTATCAGACTCTTTTATACCATATGGTAAGTCAATATTGAATCTCAAGGGGAAGTAGCTCTCTGTTAGCTTCAATTTCCCACCTCATTCACCTTATTTCAACTCTAACTCGGATTTCAACAACTGTTCTGGTAGGTTCATCCTGAACCCCTTAACTCAGATTGTGCTAGGTGGAAGTTTCAAGTCCTCTATGGGAAGTCTTATTTAAAAAAAAAACACATTAAGTAACATGGCTATATGAAATCAACCCGTATTTATTGTTTCTGAAAGCTTACATCTAGGTTCATTTTAATCCTTTGCAAGTGGAGTTTTCTTTTTGGTATCTGCTATTCTTACATTACAAAACAAAGTTGCCTGAAGTTGTAAGAAATACATGCAAAAAAGCAAAGCCCTTTTGGTAGCACACATAATAAATAAATGCACTATAAATTATTATAGGTGTTATTTTTTTTTTGTTGAAGTCATACAGAAATTTTCAAGAGAAACTGTGTGTGACAGATAGGGAATTTACTGCAATATCCTTGAAAAACCTTGTTGAATTAGGTTTAAGTAGGTTTGGATACTTTAAGTATCTTTGGATGTATCTTCTCTAGGGGGAGATGTGACCAATATAAACCTTGGGAAGTGTTATGAGCTTCAACGGAATATTTTAAACAATGTGCCAGACAAGAGGGAACTTTTGAGGTAAACAAAGTTAAGTGGGTTCCCTAGGAAATACCTGGGGGGAGGTGACTGCAAACTCCCACCTCTGGACCCAAACTTTTGAAGCTATCCTGAGGAGAGAAGCATTGTCTGCTGATTATTCATTCCCAGAATCTGAAGACCAAAGACCTAAGATATATAAGGAGAGACTGCTTTATTCGAGGGCGTTTTTGTTTTGAGCTAAAGCGGTTATGAACTTGTAAAGACAGAAAAATGTCTGTAGGGACTTTGAAGTACTAATCACCCACCAGAGTCTTAGCTGAAATTGGGGGTGATCACTGGTAACCTTATTAACAAGCATGTAGGTCCTTTTATTATTTTAATATGTTTTCTATGTAATGCTTTCACATTAAGAATGGATGTGCTTGTTTAGAAACGGATGGGTGATAGCTTATAACTGTGGGAAAGTATGCTGTGTATAGTCTCTGGAGAGAAAGAATTGTGCAGACATTGGCCATTTAGGCCTTTTGGTTTACTGGGGATATCACAGTGTAGGCAAGGGACTGTGCAGCCTGGAAAAACCATGGTCAGGAGGGAGAAACACCTAGGTCTTACCCCTAAAGAGGTCACAACTGGGAGTTGGAAACCTAAAAATGGGTGCCTTGCTGGACCATGGAGGGGGAATACATGTGCCATTGCCCTGAACTGTTACAGCCTGGTTTTCTGAATGTTCATACAGTAAATCAGGTTGACTGCATTTTACACACTACTGTAGTTGCAGTGTGACTGAGTAGTCTGCCCCTAAGGGTAGTACTACCTACTGATAAGTCTACCCTGCTACCTGGCATGGTTCTTCATGAATTGAAAGGCTGATTATAGATAACAATGACCTGGGAGATATTGGCAGAGAGAAAGCATTCTTTGCGAGGAAACCCTGTTACTGTTTAAGGGCCTAGGGCCAGGAGCCTTGCAGACAGGGCAGAGTAAGGCGCCCCTCTCTCCTAACCTACTGGGGATGAGCTGAGCGAAATGCTACCTCCTCTCTCATAATAGAGCAGATGCTGAAGGGAGTAAGAAGGCTCCAACAGGGTCCTGAGTTAATAGGGAGCAGACACCAGCAGAAGGAGGCTGCCAAACCGTGTCAGTCAGGGGGCTAAATGGGGCCAACTGCAGGAGATAAATTGCATCCCAGTTCCAGGAAGAGAGCTGGAGACTCCAGCCATAAGGAGAAGACACAGAGGTTGAGAGGTATTTCTAAAAAAACAATTGCTTGAATTGTCCAGCTCGGGGGAGAGCTGGGGACTCCTGGTTACGAGAGGAAAAATATTTGCTTGAACTACTCAAGCTCCAGGAGAAGGGCTGGGGCTCCTGCCATAAGGAGAGACATAATGAGTGAGAAGACAACTCTGAGGAGACTGGGAACAGAGTTTAGAGGGCAGGCTTCAGAGGAACCCTGAACACCAGAAGTATCTTTTATATTTTGGTACTTGTTTTATGACCCCCTTTTAGAGGAGGTTTTTTAACAAACAAGCCCTAAGGAGGGTATTATTGAGTCAAGCACCAACAGTGCCTGAGGTGAAGTGATTGGCTTCTTGAGAAGGCATAATAAAGCAAGGCAACATCACATTTACTCAGCAGGGGGTACTCCAGGGACGGCACACCCTAGGATATGCTGTAATTTGCTTCCTTTCTGAGGGCATGGCTACACTTACAGATGTAGAGTGGTTTGAGTTAAACCAGCCTTCGTAGAGTGCAGTGGTAAAGCACTGTATTCTGTCCACACTGACAGCTGCCAGCGCACTGGTGTGGCCACATTAGCAGCTCTTGCAACAGCCACAGAGAGCAGTGCATTGTGGTAGCTATCCCAGCATGCAAGTGGCTGCAACGTGCTTTTCAAATGCGGGGGGTGGGGTGGAGTGTGACACGGAGTGTGTTGTATGTATGTGGGGGGAGAGAGAGTGGGTTTTTGGGGGGCTGACAGCATGGCAGCATGTAAGTTCAAACAGCAGCAGACCTCACTCTCCCCCCCGCCTCTCTCTCACACATGCAGCATTCCACAGTAATGGGTGCTTTGTCTCGGAGCAGGTAAGCATGCCGGCTGTCAAACGGAACTTTCAAAGGGCATATCCAAAACAATGACAAAAGTGGCCACTTGACTTAAGGGGATTATGGGATGTTTCCGGAGGCTGATCAGAGCACAGTAATGCAACACCTTATTCACACTGACGTTGGGGTGCCCCAGCGGGGGCACATCAAACTTTATTCCACTCGCTGAGGTGGAGTACCAGGAGCACTCTAGCCGTGGAGTCAGAGCGCTCTACATGCCTTGCCAGTGTGGATGGGTAGTGAGTTAGTGCACCTGGGGCTCCTTTAATGTGCTGTAACTCGCAAGTGTAGCCAAGCCTTGAGCTAACCCAACTTAGGTAAATTATTTATTAACAACAACCGTGGTACTTTAATGAAAGCTCGATAATGATGATTTTTATCATAGGAATGTTCTTGTAATAAGTATTTATACAAATTATCTTGATTCCATGAAAGAGATAAGAAAAACACCTTCCTATTTCAGTAAATATATTTTGCATTTTAAATACTGCAGCTCCTCCCAGTTAACAATGAACTTGGCATCTGCAAAGCTAACTGTTCTTATTACTTGGCTAGCACAATAATGTGTATATAACACTTTAAAGTCTCTGTCTCAAACTGCTTGCAACCTAATTTAAATGGACAACATACTAAAGTAAAACAAAAATGTGTGTACAACATTGGGAAATTTGGGGGCGGGAGACAAAATAAGGGGAGAGGAGAAGGTAAATGGAGGGAAAATGTTTGGGAATCACTTATTTATAATTAGTATGTATTTATAGTGGGGGTTTTGAGGTTTTGTTTGCATATATTCTGGGTTGCACTCATTCGAGTTCTTAGCTTTCAGTCCCCGGGTTTCATCAACTTGGATTATGTCTGCATTTCAAGCAGGGGGTGTGATTCGATGGGAAGGTCTAGCTGCCCTGGAAACACAGCCATCCAAGACCCTAGCTATGCACTCAGGGGGCCTGGCACTTGCACTGCAGCAGCTACACTCTATTTTTAGCATGATAGCTCTCGTCAAGCTAGCACAAATGTATCTTCTTGACCTGAGACTCACACTCCCAGCTTGAAGAGTAGATGTGCTTGATCATCCCACTAACTGGTGGGGATTTTTAAATGTAAGCTTCATTTATGTTGTTGCTGGGTTATTTGATGCAGAGGCAATAGCTGTGTCTTTTTGTTTATTAGCACATTTTTAAAAGGTTGTCAAAGGCTTCCAGAGCTCTTATATTGTAGAGTAGTAAAAACATAAATAAATGAATAATGGTATGATTTTTAATATCACCTTAGGTAGTTAGGCACCCAACTTCTGTCAAGATTTAACTCCCTTAGGCACTTTTGAAAGACTCACTCAAAATAATAAATCAATAAATATAGATATTTTGATGCATATAAGCTAATGTGTTCAAAAGCATCAAAGCCTTGTTTGTTGTATCCCTTTGCCAAAGCCTTTTTTAAGGCAATACTTTGAAATATGCATGGCAAAAAGGTTGGCTTTTTCTTTCTTCACAAAGAAAGAGAAAGCCAAAATTCACCAATTTTAACTTTCCATGTGAAATTTTGCACAAGAATTCCACTCTCTCATGTGTCTTTCAAAGTACAGCATGGTGGTACTGCACATGCCATCACATTTTGATGAATTGAGGGATAAAGGAAGGTTTGTTTTTATCTGCTTGTGAAGAACTGCTGCAGTTTGTTACACTGTCTGGATGTCTGAAGCATTACTTTCTTCAACAGTAAAAATCTCCTCCCTTCGGCTGGCACAAAACATGCCACATTCCAAAATAAATTTATAGAATGAGCTTAAACATATGTAGTATAATAGTTACAATTTACCATCAATAACTTGACAAATATGTGCACTCTGTTGCGCCATATGAACTTCTGTTATAAACACACCCACATTATCCTGTTCACCTGAACGGCTCAGGTATCATCTGCATATACCTAGGTAAATTATTTCCATTGTACTAAAGTAATCATAAAAGAGAGTGTGTGTCTCTGTGTGTGTGTGTGTGTGTGTGTGTTTATGTCTCTGTGTGAGTGTCTTTCCAAATATTCCATGACCTAGACAAATTTATTCTATCAAATCTACGAATTCTCCCATGACACTTTGGTTTCTGTTTCTCTGTAAATGAAAAGGTAAAGCATGAGGAAGGCAGTTGCAAAGGTAACTATTATTTTTCTGTGAACAGTAAATATTGATGTTAATTTTCATCAATGCAATTTAAAAATTTTCAAAATTTTTCAAGATTTTGTTGCCCAGGGACTAGTAACCTATACTGATGTATTGTCTGCCCTATTCTCCCAGGTTTCCTTATCTCATGAATAAATCTTTCATATGCTATACTTATTACCATTGTGGTACCTTCATGAAGACTGGTCAGCTATGTGGTAGGAAAAAATATCTCCTGAAATTTTGGAATCAATAGATGATACAGAAAACTAATTATATATACTGTAGTGCTGTAATCTTTTTTTTTTCACATGCGTGTAATGAGAAATTGTTGTAATATATTATTTCAGGAATAAGACCACTAATAGATGTCGAACAATGCTAAAACCTTGTCTTTTGTTTTTTGTTTGTGTGTTTACTTCACTACAACTACTTATTATTATAATGTGGAGTCAGTAATCAACAGTTAATGGCTTCTTGGCTATTGTCTACCAAGTACAACTTGAAATTCTCCCTTGCTGTTTGAAGTTAATGTGTTTTTCATATAAACAAATAGTTTATTCTTTAGATTATTTTTGATATTCTCTCCATAAACTGGGAAAAGTATTAATAAAACTGAATGGTTAAGCCTGCTGATTGCTTCACTATATTAAAACTAGCTTGTTGGCATTAATCAGAAAGCACTATATGATCCATTAGCTGTGAAAGGCTTTAAATAATTGATTTGCAGCATGGGGGATTAACACGGAATCTCATTAACTAAGAAAGTTTGCTATAGTTTTCATTTAAGTAGAACTTATGCTTTGGAATTTGCTTGATAGGGAAAAAAACCTCAAGCTGTCTCAACAGAAACTCATTACTGGCGGTATTACAGAACCGCCATAATATTATAAATCCATAATATTTTTTTTAATTGAACATGAGTCGGACATGATAACAAGCCAGTGCTATATCCTAGCCCTATTTCATCCAAAAAAAGAGAGAGATTTGACTGATATTTCCAATATTTTTTTCTATAAATTATCCAAGTTTTATCCATGTCTTAATGCAGATATATGCTGTGCTTCTTAATAATCTTTTGAAATGAGTGGTAAGGTCTTTTTATATTTGACCACGAACAAATTTGATAGAAAAAATGAATATCTGTGGTCCTACTCCTTTTAATTTGATTGCTGTGGGTTCCAATCTATTTAACCTCTCCTGGGATACTCAGTATGTTTTGCTCACCTTGGGCAATGTTGCTGTCCCTTCTGACACCAGTCTCACCCTTCTGCCAAGCAGTAGCAGGTGTCCAGGGCCTTTCAAGGTGGCTTCTCAGTGGAAAACAGTGTGAGAGTCTTGATATATTCTAAAGTGTAAACTATTCTATTTACATATATACACCAGTTCTGGAACAGAGCTAGTGAAACAACATATAGAGTAGTCATTCCTCCTTACAATAATTTTCTCAGTTGCCACCAATGCCTAGTTCCTGGAAAGCAACTCTGCATCAAGATTTGACTCTAATCAGAAACCAAATCAGAGAGCAAAGTGTCCTGCTGTCCACACAAGCTCTGTTCCAGGAAACACTGCCTCTATATAAACCCTTGCATAACAAAAGCAATAATACAGCATGTCTCCCCAAAACTAAAAGTTCGCTTGGAGATTAAGGAAAAACATGGAATACTACGTGTCACCTAGTGATGATTGCCATTAGGGTGACCAGACAGCAAGTGTGAAAAATCGGGACAGGGGATGGGGGGTAATAGGAGCCTATATAAGACAAAGCCCCAAATATCGGGACTGTCCCTATAAAATGGGGACATCTGGTCACCCTAATTGCCATGACAGTACTATTATGCATGTCACAAAACCACTCTAATTCAAATTAATTGCTATAAAGGGGGAGAGGGCAAATTATATAAAGGTCTTTATTTTCAAGAAGTATCATTTTTCCTCCCATAACTTGGGATATTATCAAACCACATGTTCAATGTTATCAATATCTTCAATAGGAAGTTTATATGATAGATCAGAAGAAAAACCAGGCCAGTGGTCCATCTGGACTTGGGTCTTGTCTCTGAAATTTTTCAAAATCAGATGCTTCAGAAAAAAAGGTACAAAAAATCCTATAATGAATAATTATAAAATAATATGCTCCGGAGGAAGTTTCTTCCTAACTACAAGCATTTGGTGTTTGTCTTATGCCCTGAAGCATGAGCATTTATATCCTTCATGTTTATTTTTTACCCTGTATATTATAATTGTGGATTTTTCTCATTGATGTACATGTCTAATCCTTTTTTACTTATTGTTATTACTTTATTAGATGTAATTGCCTCTTTGCTCTCCATTGAAAACATTGCCTTCCTATCCTTTTCCTGGTAAGGAGGCCAGTAAAATTATATAATATTGGATTTATACCCATGCAGATTCAACTGTATGACCTTCTCTACTCAGAAGTTTTACAACTTAAACGGAGGTAATGTAGTATCCCATTGTTTTGTAAATTCACTATCTTTCCGAAAAGAATATTACATGATCCTTTTCTTTATATAGTTAACCTATTTTTGCTTTTTTGCCTTAGATCAGTGGTTCCCAAACTTGTTCCACTGCTTGTGCAGGGAAAGCCCCTGGCGGGCCGGGCCGGTTTGTGTACCTGCCGCGTCTGCAGGTTCGGCCAATCGTGGCTCCCAGTGGCTTTCCCTGCACAAGCGGAGGAACAAGTTTGGGAACCACTGCCTTAGATATTGGTAGTTTGGAGCAGTGGTTGTTGTGGTTTGGACTTTTTTTTTTTTATTTAATTTCATAATA
This sequence comes from Terrapene triunguis, assembly GCF_002925995.2. Lineage (NCBI taxonomy): Eukaryota > Metazoa > Chordata > Testudines > Emydidae > Terrapene > Terrapene triunguis. Next base: position 67,687,233 of record NW_020664417.1, on the reverse strand, counting down.
TGACATCTTGTTATTTTTCTGGAACATACCTCTGGACCTTAACCTGTCCCTTCTCTACATCAGCTTTCATTTCTGTCCTATCCCTCACACCAGTTTCAGATATTTTTGAATTGCTGACATCCCTAGCCGATGTCTTAATCTGACCCAAGTGTTCTTCAGTGTGTGTTGGCTTTTTCCAGCTCCCTACTTAAATAATCCCCCCAAACCTTGCCTGCTTGGTGTGACACTCTGTCCCCCTCTAGTGGTGGTTAGGCCAGCTAGAGATTGATGAGCCTGCTAGTACTTTGGCTAACAGACATGTCTTTTAGCTCACACAGTAGAGGCTCATGCATTAAGATGAAGAAGTCCCAGGTTTGTTGACCCCTGATTTTATGACCTATGACCCTGTATCATGTCTTGTCGGTAATTTTATGCTTGCTAGAGGTAAAATGACGTTATCAACCTATACAACTGAAACGGGTGTATTGATTATTAGCTTGGAACATGCACAGGGGCAAGTAGATGAACGTAAGTAAATGGGTAATTAAACTTGCTACAGTTAAGATCCTATTATATTAGACTGTGTGGGAATAGTTAAGCCTAAAGAGATAGCATAGGTCAGATATTTTGAACTCTCATTTTGAGAGACAAACGAGTAACCACGAATGGGTATGGTACATTCAGGATTACCAAATGTACTTAGTATATTTTGTGTATAGTTAAATTTAACTGCTCTGGGCCTAATTCAAAACCCACTGAAGTTAAAGGAAAAAATACCATTGTCTTCAATGAATCACATCATCACATAGCATTACAACAGCAATGCATCGTTCATTTCTATTAAAAGTCTGTGCAGTAGCATCTAAGGTTTGTCAGTTTCATGGGACTATAATAAAAAATACACAATATGTACATCCTCGGTTAGGTTCAATTTATGCTTTGTTATAAAGTGTTCTTTTGAGTTTATGTCTCTACTTTAACATTGTTACCCTTGACATTATAACATGGTTTGTATGCGCCATTGCTGTGGAGAGACAAGGTGGCTGAGGTAATATCTTTTTATTGGACCAACTTCTGTTTGAGAGAGCCAAGCTTTCATACTTACACAGAGCTCTTCTTTAGGTCTAAGAAATGGACTCAGAGGGTATATCTATGCTGCAATTAGACACACGTGGCTGCCCGTGCCAGCTGACACAGGCTCATGGGGCTTGGGCTAAGCATCTGTTTAATTGCAGTGTAGATGTTCAGTCTTGAGCTGCAGCCCAAGCTCAGAAACCCTCCCACCTTGCAAGGTCCTAGAGCCAGAGCTTCAGCCCAAACATCTACAGCACAGTTAAACAGCCCCTTAGCCTGAGACCCATGAGCCTGAGTCAGGTGGCATGGGCCAGCTGCATGTTTTTAATTGCAGTGTAAATACAGGGTGGAACAGATTGTTTAGCATAGTTAACACATTTCAAGGGACCATTGAAGGTGAAGTGGCCTATTAACATCTATCCAGTCATTGGGCAAACGGAAGTAGTGGATTATAGATTGTTGTAATAAACCAGAAATCCAGTGTCTTTATTAAGATTGTGATTTTTAGTGTCTAACAAAATTATGAATTTAAGCTCACAGGCTTTTCTTTTGATGGTGTTGTGCAGGTTTCCTTTGAGGATGAGGACTGAGCAGTCAACTATAGAGTGATCACTTTGTAAAAGCGTTCATCCAAAGGTGATATGTTTTTGTCTTTTATCTTTTTTTTGGTGTGAGTTCTTTCAAGAACATAGTGATTGTCTTGTTTCACCCACATCATTGTTATTGGGGCATTTAGTGCACTGGATGAGGTACACCAAATGTTGTGATGAGCATGTAGAGGACTCATGGACCTTGAAAGGTGTGTTGTGGGGGGCGTTGATCATCATAGCAGTGGAGATATATTTACATATTTTGCGTCTCTTGCTCTGGGCAGGGTCTGGTGCCATTCTGAGTTGGCCTATCCTGGTCTGTGCGGAGCTTGCTTCTGATGAGTTTGGAGACCACATCCTGAAAGAAATCTATCCTGAACCCCCTCTTCTGGCCTTAAGACAACACTCCCCACAAACTCATCACCAGATCAAAGCTGACGAACTTTTGCTGTATAGGTTTACTTTGAAACTGGAAGTACTAGTCCATTCACTCACAGTGATTGTGTTAACAGTGTAATAGGGTTGGAAAACTCTTGACTAATGTTCTTCTTAATTTGTAAGCATGTTAACAATGAAAACACGGTTTCTATGTTTGCTTTTTTATGTTTAATTTCCTCAGATTTTAACATATCATCTGATTAGATTTACACTGAGACCACTAGAATATTGTCCATTTAAAAGGATGAGAAATACACATTTTAATTGTGAAATGTATCTTGCTTTTGATCCATCTTTAAAGTAATGCTAATCTCAGGGTATATATTTTATTTGAAAACAAAAGGTACTTAGTTCATATTAATGGCTCATTAATGGGACTGTAAAGTTCAATTTTGTTTAGTGATCAGGTAATTTGGGTGTAAATACCTAAGGGGAAAATACCTAAGTGGAAATATTTCTCAAAATGTGTTCATATTCAATTTCTTTTTGATTACAAAAAACAGTGCTTTTATCTATAGACACCAGATACAGTAGACCAAATCACATACACATTACAAACTGTGCCAAACTTCAAGCTGATTTCATAAGAAGATATTAATCTCTCCTCCCACAAATTTGGGTTTCAAATGGAAAACAAATACACCCCTAACTTTATAAACAATATATATCAATAATAACAACACTATCCCACTCTGATCTCTGTTCCCTCTCTGTTAACTCCGCTCTTTTTTGCACACCCTAAGAGGTATACTGTACCTTTACAACTACTTATCTGATATGGAATTTTTGTATTTTCTTTAAAAAAAAAAAAAACTAAGAGCAAGTAACAGAAGAGGGAGATACTGAAGAATTTGGGAAGACAGCTATATAGATTAAAAGACAGAAAAAATGGACAAATCCTCAGGAAGTGCCCAAACTGTGTCCATCTTTGCATTCCCACAAACAGTAGGACACCAGCTATATACGGAAGCTAGCAGTACCTCAGTACGTTTTATTAAACTATCCAAAGAGCATGACAGTAGAAAGGATTTTTCATAAGAGAAAAAGCAGTTCCTTCTGCCCTAGGATGACAGAATCTGACAATATAATCTGGTAACCTCACTCTCCTAGTTTAAACCCTTCCCCAAATCCGCCCATAACAAGATAACAATTTTTAAGCAAGGGGTCGGAGAGGAGAAATGACAAGATTAATACAACCTGGAAACCTTTTATTGTACATGTAAAATTCCTTTCCAGTCTCAGTCCCAGCTAACTCCTCCACCTTATATCACCTCCCCTTTCATCAGGACATGTTTATCTTAGATTGGAAATACCTTAGGAAAGTGTTATGTTTTCATTTATGTTTGTATAGCACTTAGTACAGAAGGACCTTCTGGGACTTCTAGACACTACAGTAATATAAACAGTAAGTAATAATAATAACCTAATTTAAATTACAGAAATGTAGGCCTGGAAGGGACCTCAAGAGGTCATTTAGTCAATCCCTCATGCTGAGGCAGTACCAAGTATATCTAGTGCACTCCTGACAGATGTTAGTCTAACCTGTTCTTTAAAACATCCAAGGATGGGGATTCCATAACCTTTCTTGGTAACCTAGTCAGTGCTTAACTATCCTTATAATTAGAAGGGGTTTTTCCCCCCAACTGTCTAACCTGAATCTCCATTGCTGCAAACTAAGCTTATTACATCTGTCATAACTATAAAGGGAAGGGTAACAGCTCTCTGTGTACAGAGACTCCAAATCCTTTTACCTGTAAAGGGTTAAGAAGCTCGGGTAACCTGGCTGACACCTGACCCAAGGACCAATAAGGAGACAAGATACTTTCAAATCTTGGGGGGGG
>NW_020664417.1:67571179-67683301 GCF_002925995.2 Terrapene triunguis | reverse complement strand
CCCTACATTTGAACCCTAAAGTTCAAAGTGGGGATCCAGCCTTGACAACATCTCATCATACCCTTGGTGGACACAGAGGACAAATGAACATAGTCCCCTTTATTACAACCTCTTACAAATTTTAAGACTGTTATGTCCCCCTTCCATGTTCTCTTCACTAGATTAATCATGACCAGTTTTTTTTTCAATTTTGCCTAACGGGTCATGTTTTCTAAACCACTTATAATTTTTCTTGATCTCCTCTAGACTTCCTCCAATTTGTCTGCATCTTAAAGCATGGTGCCTAAAACTGGACACAGCACTGCAGCTGAGGTCTCATCATAGCCAGTAAGAGCAGAACAATTACGCCTATGTCTTATGTACAACACTCCTGTTAATACACCCTAGAAAGATATTTACGTTTTTTGCCACAGCATCACATTGTTTGATCCACTATAAACTTAAGATCATTTTCTGCAGTAACACCACTTAGTGATTTCTCCTCAAGACCTGACCCCTGATACTGGCAGTGATATCCATTACACTCATGTAAATCAGGAGTAAATTCACTGAAATCAGCAAAATTACAACAGTATAGATCTGTTGTAAGCAGGAGCAAAGTTTCAGCATTATCAAGTTTTGGAGGCTAACACTTATATTGCTAACTGTCCAGGGTTCAAACCCTAAAATTCACCTCAGGAGGACAGATTAAATGCACACCACATCACAATAAATATTCAGAAGGCATAATAAAAGATGTGATGGGGAGAAATTTAAGGGAAAATAAGAGGGGGAATTATATGGCATATTGAAAACATTGTTAAACCTAATTATGAATCTAATAATGTAAAAGTTTTAAATGTTCTAGTTTGCTCTTAAAAGTAGGAACATAAATTGTTTCAAGCTGAATATTTTTTTCCTTTTCACTTAACTTTTTCCAGAATTAAATAATGCCCTTTTAAACAAGGAGTTTATTCATTTCTGTTATGGCCTTAATGATAGTTAATCATGGTAATGGAAGTTGCTGATGTAAGAGCTCATGATGAGTATATCTTTGGTTGTGTGTGTGTAATTAAAGTGCAAGATATATTTCTTCATGTTTCTCAACTGTTCTGCTGTGTCTTTTACCCAGTAAATATACTGTTAAGTACACTGCAAAACTGTTTCATTTCAACCAGAGTGCTGAGGACCAGAGTTTCAGTTAGGCAAAGCTATTCAAGTTTCAGCATTTTTGTCCAACAAGTTTCTCTTATGTGCTTCTTATAGTAATAACTCGCCAAATTTGACATGTTACTCAACTGGTTCACCAGTAAATTCCAGATGGTGATACAAAGAAAACACATTTTTCTACAGTTCCCTAAATGTACGCCAAATGGCTGAGACAAGATGAACGCCAACTCTTTTTGGCCCTCTTCTCTGCTTCTGAACTCCTAGATATCACTATGAAGATGAAAGCCCATCTGCTTTCATACTGGCCCTTATACACTGTACAGGGCAGAATTTTTGGATGACAACTTCTATACAAGAAAAACAGGTGCATATTTTATAAAAACTACATCTATGAACATTTGGAAAATGTTTTGGATACTACATCAACCTACCTTTTTTTCCTGTACTTACATAAAAATACTTCATCATATCCCTATAACTTGTTTATTTCTAACTCAAATGTTCTGACATAATTAACTGCATATGAAGTCCATGATTTACTTGAATAAAAAATAAAATAAAATAACATAAAGGACTGATTCTTGAATATTTCACAAACAGTAAACAGGGCTACATTCAACCAGATTTTTATTTCAAATCATTTTGACACTCCCCTCCCCAAAAACGGGGTGGGGGGAATCTGTTAACTTCAAATGATAGATAACTTTTTAATATATTTTTGACACTCCCCTCCCCAAAAACGGGGGGAAGGGGGGAGAAATCTGTTAACTTCAAATGATAGATAACTTTTTAATATATTTTTGAATAGTTCAAAAAGCCATTTTTTATTAAAAAAAAACAAAGATTTTTTTTTTCAATTAGCCCTAGCAGGAACTTCTGTAATCATAGAATCATAGAACTGGAAGGGAGCTCAGGAGGTCATCTAATCCGGTCCCCTATACTCATGGCAGGACTAAGTATTATCTAGACCATCTCTGACAGGTGTTTGTCTAATCTGCTCTTAAAAATCTCCAATGATTGAGATTCTACAACCTCCCTAGGCAATTTATTCCAGTGCTTAACCATCCTGACCTGGTAGCTTTCTTCACCTTCTGAAATAAAAAAAAGTCTCCAATACATTCCAAATGCTCGTTGGATAATCTGTGCCCTGCTGTATCATTTTCCTAACAGATGTCTGACTAGTTGAAGTGCCCCATCACCACCAAATCCTGTGCTTTGGATGATTTTGTAAGTTGTTTAAAATAAGCCTCATCCACCTCTTCTTCTTGGTTAGGTGGTCTGTAGTAGACCCCACCATAACATCATCCTGGTTTTTTCACCTCTTTTATCCTTACCCAGAGACTTTCAACAAGTCTGTCCCCTATTTCCATCTCAATCTCAGTCCAGATGTATACATTGTTAAGGCAACACTTCTTTCCTTTTTTCCCTGCTTGTCCTTCCTGAGCAAGCTGTACCCTTGTGTACCAATATTCCAGTCATGCATATTATCCCACCAAGTCTCTGTGATGCCAATTGTCATAGTTGTGCTTATTTACTAGCATTTCGAGTTCTTCCTGCTTATTCCCCATACTTCTCATGTTAGTATAAAGACATCTAAGATACTGATTTGATCCCCCCCCAGTTCTGTCTTGTCTAGCCTTTATCCCTGCTAGAAGAGCCCATGCTCCCCCCAAATTCTGACCCTTCTTCCAGGTCTCCATTTTTTTGACTTACCTGTGGGATTTGGTCACCTTCCCCCTTCGAACCTAGTTTAAATACCTCTTCACTAGGTTAACCAGTCTGTATTCAAATATGATCTTCCCCTTCCTCGATAGGTGGACCCCATCTCTGTTTAGCAGTCCTTCTTCCTGGAACAACATTCATTAGTCAAGGAAGCCGAAGCCCTCCTGGTGACACTATCTTCGTAGCCAGACACTCAACTCCAGGATGTATCTGTCTCTGCCTGGGCCCCTACCCTTGGCTGGAAGGATCGAAGAGAACATGACCTGTGCTCCCAACTCCTTCACCCTGACTCCCAGAGCCCTGTAGTCACTGCTGATCTGCTGAGGGTCATACCTTGTGTCTGTTACAGCTTTCCCCCTATTCCATTTTGTTTCTTACAGCTGTCCCCTTACTCCATTTTGTTTTTGTTCTCCTCCTGTGGCCGCCCCTCCCTGGCTGTTAAGTTGTTTACCAGGGCCACTGCCCTTCTCAAAGGGAGGGCCCCTTAAGTTGTTTACCAAGAGCCATTGCCCTTCTCAAAGGGATGGCCACTTGTGCTGCGTGCTAAGTGGGACTACTGCCCTGTTCAAAGGGTTGGTCCTGTTATCATCTTGTTAAACCTGGGCTCGGTGTAGGGTAGGCAATGTCCAGAGCTGCAAGACCTAATGTGTTTTTGAGATCCTGGGCATGAGTCATAGGCCTCATGTGCTTTTGAGTCCTGAGGTGGGAACTCACGCCTATGGTCCAGGACTCTGCCCAGGCATGTCTCTATGCTCACCTGCAGTTTTTCCCTGTATCTCCTCCCCTGTGACAGAAGGAGCCTATCAGGATTACTGGTGGGGAAACTGCCTGAGATTGCCTTTAAGAACAGGCATTTTTGAAACAAACATCAGAAAGGTTCCTGCATTGCTACCTGGTCTGATCAGCCAGGGGTTCTGGGGGGTCCTTTCTCCGCTCTCGTTTTATTTTTGAGCATACCCCCGTTTTTAACCCTCCCCCTCCCCCACGAAGAATGAATTGCTGTCTGAGAGACCTCCTGATTATCAAGACCGTACTGAGCCCTCCTTGCTTCTTCTGATGTTGTTGCTGCTTCTGCCTTTGCTGCTGCTTTGGGGACTGGTAAGAATCCCTCTGTGAAACTTTCTATACTTTTATTACTTTAGCTGCTGGCTCTGTTTCTGCAGCACACAGACTCAAGCTAAACCTTGGTCTGTGTCTTAAAACCTCTCTTAAACTCCTTGGTCTGTATCTGTAATCTGTTTCTTGCTTTGCAGCGCCTTTGCTGCTAGAAATAAGCCTGTGTCTTCCTGGACTGTATCCTGGGCTGCCAGCTTGCAGCCACCCCCCTCTTGCAGCCACCACTAGTTAAATCCCCCTCCCCCCTTGGAGCTGTATCCTGGGCACACACCACTCTGCCCTCTGGAACTACCCTTAGTATAAGGTGCACCCATTAAGTTAGATTTTGTCTTTTAGTCTAGATAAGTTGTAATTTCATTTTGCATAGCTGTAGTTAAGTTAGGTTTAGGAAATTGCTTGCATTGTACCCTGTAAATTAGGCTTAAAGAATTGTTGCATTGTGTTTTGTTACTTGCTAATTTGTGTAGTTTTGGTTAAGTTAAATCATAGATAAGATTTTGCTGTGTTTTGTATAATTGTCTCTCTGCTGTTTAAACTTGCAGCCTGTCTGTTCTGTGTCTCCCTGAGTTTAAATCTCCCTCCACCACGTGCTCCTCTTTCCCCATCCCCCAACCTCACTTCTCTACCACTTTCTTTCCCTCTCTCTCTCTTTCTCTCTGCTGTTCAAACTTGCAGCCTGTCTGCTCTCTCTCTTTCTAGCATAAACCCCCATTGGTTACCCCTTTTCTACCCCTTTTCTCTCTAACACACCTCACATTTTACATTTACACCACTGTGACACATTTTTTACCTAAAGTTGTTGGTTATTTAACCCATTTTACCCATACTGTTAGTTGGTTATATGCTGCTGTGACACACTCTTTACATAGAAATTGTTAGCTACCTGTTACATTTTTACTTCAGTGTTAATTGGTTACCAACTGTATTGTACCCCACTGTATTGTACCCCACTATTGAAACCCCCTATCCCATTTACTAGAAGAACCCCCCCCCATCGTCTATTGTAAACACCCTATACACCCCATCCCATCGTATTTCATTGTTAAATTCCCACCACTTCCTTTTTCCTTTAATAAAGAAATTAATTGGCACCCCACCTGTGTGGTAATTGCTCCCCAAGATCCCATATACCTGCTGGCAGGGACACCTTGCAGTATCATTAGTGACCACATGGATTAGTAGCATGAGGTAGTAGTCAGAGGGCCAGATGAGCCTCAACAATCCCTCTGTAACATCTTTGATATGGGCCCTGGTAGGCAGGATACCTCCTGGGATGCCATGTCAGAGTGACAAATGGGTGTCTCCATCCCCCTCAGAAGAGAGATACCAACTAGCTCTACTTTACATTTCCTCCTGGGAGTGGTCGCTGAGATCCTCCCAGCCTCCGGGGTACATGGCATCTCCTCCTCCACCTTTGGGGGTGATTCCACATTGCTCATTGCCAGGATAGCATATTGATTTTTCATCACAATGGTGGCTGGGTTGGGAGTAGGGGTGGAGCACTGCCTGCTGCCAGAAGTAACCATCAGCCAGTGTCTTCCCTGTGACAGAACCCTATCATCCTCCCCCGGTGGTATGACAGCGATCCTCTCTAGCTGGATATCTTCCTCAGCCTTGGATGTCTCCATATGAATACTGTCAATGAATTCCTCCTCCTGTAGCTCTCCCACCTGCTTCCTGAGAGGGGACTATGTTCATTTGTCCTCTGTGTCCACCAAGGGTATGATGAGATGTAATAAGCTTAGTTTGCAGCAATGGAGATTCAGGTTAGACAGTTGGGGGGAAAAACCCCTTCTAATTATAAGGATAGTTAAGCACTGACTAGGTTACCAAGAAAGGTTATGGAATCCCCATCCTTGGATGTTTTAAAGAACAGGTTAGACTAACATCTGTCAGGAGTGCACTAGATATACTTGGTACTGCCTCAGCATGAGGGATTGACTAAATGACCTCTTGAGGTCCCTTCCAGGCCTACATTTCTGTAATTTAAATTAGGTTATTATTATTACTTACTGTTTATATTACTGTAGTGTCTAGAAGTCCCACCTTGGCTTTCTGTGAGTGGGAAATACAGGCCACGGACTCTAAAAATCCATACCAGGATCTGTGTAGAGGCATCCATGGTTAGGTTGACTGTCTGGATGCAGGCGCAGGAGGAGACAGGAGCAGCATTGGCACTGGCGATGCAGTCCTTCCTAATCTTAGCAATTATATTATGTCTCCCTCTTACAAACTCCCTCTCAAACTCCCCTGTTTGCGGTCCCCTTTTTGCTAACTCATGCATGTTACAGTTACAAATTTAAATACAAAAAAGGTCAGGAAATTTACCATTATTCAAAGGTGCCAACGGATGTGAAATTAATGTATATTTTATTGGTTATGGACAAATGTTTTATGTTGTTTGTTTGTTTTCATGATGTTCTAGGATGAGTCAGTCAAAGATTCAGGCTCTTGGTGGAAGACCCGCCCCTAAAATTATTGCATAATACTAAAACAGTATAACAAATGCACTAAAATAAAATAAAAATAGGTCATTCTGGACTCAAACACAGACCAGACTGGCTCACCCAGAGGCAGTCTAGTAGATATGTTGCATCTTCTGATGTAGCCATGCCTTCAGGCTTTTATATGTGGATCTGGCCTTTATTCTGCTATTCTCATTTCAGCCATACACTTTATAGTATACACATGATCACATACATAATCATCAGGTCTTATTGGGTTTCTGATCCAAACTGAGGGCTCGTCTGGGCTACACATTTGGTTGGCCAGCTATCAAAAAACATTAGCATCACCTTTTGGTGCTTGTCTAACTCAACTGTTAACACTGTACAGCACGATAGTCAGAAATCAAGAGCTGAAAGACAAAACCGGAAATATCTTTGGCTGATAGCGCTGTGGATCACTTATATTTCTTCAGAGACCAGAGAAATTAAATAGCTGCAGCTCTTAGAAAATAATATTGTTATAAAAATAACTCCTACTACAAATAATTACACATGCTAGGGAAACTTGGGTAGTGCACTTTAAAAATATTGTTCTAATGTCTTTGTGAATCTATAGATATAAATCTGCTCTGCAGAACAATCCAGCTATTACAATTGAAAGGTAAACATTTTTTGGCTAAACTAGATCAAAATGGGAGTTATTTCTATACAATCAATCAAGGAAGGATCTCTACCCTCATTTTAGTGAGGCAGTCAATTTGCAAAAGAAAGAGCACTGGCATTACTTTTCATTTAGGAATGTGCTCAAGTCACTGGTTAACTGAACTGGATGAAAGATCCTGGTTGAACCATTCCTATTTACTTTTAAATTTCCCAGCAGATACCAAGATCTCAGTGTCCAATACTTGTAAGTGTTGAAATTTTCGATATTTGCTTAAATATGATTTGATGTGTTGTACATATTCCAAGATATGTGCTCTATACACAATTGAGTGAAGTTATTTTTATGCATTTGGTACATAGATGGCAGGAGAACAGCTCATTATTGGTAGGGAATTGGTTATTTATCTCATGTTAAATAATTTATATCTAGTTTGTATAATCCCATTAGATATTGGTTTAAAACAGTACAAAAAAAAAGTAGTGAGGTTGGGGCTCTCAGTTACAATATAGTGTGCATTGTGATGCATGAGATAAAAGACAACATTCTGTTATTATTTGGAGTGTCATAGAGAAGTTTTTTTCTTGCATTCCACTGGAGCAAATTACTTTATCATATAGAAACTGTCAGGCTCCATTTAAAAAACAATGGAAACATATTGAATTGAAATATATTATAAAATATTTCAAGTTGAGTGATAGTGAGGACTTCTTCAGCAGAGAGAGGTCCACAATGGGTCTTTGGCTTGCTCAAAGCTTCTGGGGAAAAACTCACACACATTGGTCACTGCCTTAAAGATACAACCTTCTGTCTCCACAGCTATAGACCTCACTGTTTCAAAGCTTTAGGAACCTATGGCTAGCTCCTCTCCTCCATTTCCTGATGATTTTCTAGGCAGCTTCTGTAAATGAGGATAAGGTAACACCATGTGATTCGTCTGTTCTCCACAGGCCATAAATGGATAGTTGCTGGTCTTGGTGCACCATCCATCAGTTGCCCCTTCAAACAATTACAGTGTCACCAACTCTTATGATTTTATTGCAAGTCTCACAATACTTGGTGTTTTAATTAGAGGCCCAGGTTCTAGAATCCTGTGTTTATGTGGAAATTTCAGCATTTATTTTTTTTTTAAAAAAAGCTTCTAGCCTTCATGGTTGCAGAGGAAAACTTGAAAACTTGACCCAAGTGCACCCTAAAAGCTCAAAAGGCAAATGAAAAGAACCCAACATTTATTATCCTTGGAGCCTGACTTGTGATTTTTGAATGCTTGAGGTTGGCAACACTGTTTGACTTGTTAAGTCTAGATTGTACCTTAATTACATCAACCTGAGTTGGAGTAGGGTGCATAGAAGACACTGCAATGAAAGTCACAGGAGAAATGTTTGCTGATTCAGTCAGAATTCCTCCAGTGAGGGCGGTAGGTATCATAAGCGGAAGGGGCACCCTTTAACTGGATTAAGTGTGCACTCCTCTTGTTCCAGGCCAGTCCAGAGGGAGGATGGAACAATGATTTATGCTCACCCTACTCCTTCTTAGGGAGGCTAGGGTTGCATATAATGCTAGCCTGAAGCAGTGACTTTGCTTTACTGTGTCTGGGACCTGCACTGAGGCTAAAGTGTGTGAATGGGGGAAACACCATGTATCCTCCTCCCTCCCTTGAATGGCTTTGATACAACTTTAAATTGCAATAATTTGTTTCAAGATACTTTATCATTCACATGCCTGTAAAACTGAATAAAACATAAGTATTTGTTCACTGTAACCTTTCAAGTGAACATCTGAACTGCGATACTTTCAATTCTGAGCTTTTTTGTAAACTAAAAAACTCAGGATGCATATAAGAATGTATTTTATTTTTAAAGACTTAGATAATTTCTTCAATTACTATTATTATTTTGAAGATAGGATCACTCAGGACCTGTACTTAAAAGATTGAACTGTAATCCTCTCAGCTGTGATAATTGTATGTACCTTTTTCTTGTGTCAACACTCCAGTGTCTGTCTAAACTCTTACTGAATAATAAAAAATGGAAGAACAAAGCACTAGACAAGCTCTCAATCAACAAACCATGTAGAAGTGTGCATTGTCCTGTGTATACTTTGGTAGCTCCAGTTATACCTAAAAATATATCTGTTCAAATTGCTGTTTCTAATGGTGTCAACATTTCATTCCAAGCTACCTTCAGATGTGTTTAAATTGCAAATTGAACTTTAACCTCAAGATTTATTTATTTTCTCACATAAGAGGTCTAGTACCTTTGAATTCATAGTCTTATATCACTTCTGTATCTCAGTACAATCTACTGTACAATAGGAAACTCAGATATTCCATAGCCCTACTATATTAACCAATCAATAATATGAGACTGCTTGACTCCTAAGGATAGTGTCTTAATTAGAAGGAAGGATATTTTAATATATATTAATAACATTTATCTTCTACAAAGTGCAACTGGTTATGTATAGCTTTATTGAAGTGTGCTCCTTTTAAAAATACTTTCATTTCATTTTTTGGTTACTAGAAGAGTACACTCTATTGTGAAAACTCTCATGATGTGAGTTGTGGAAATATGTGATGGAAAGAAAGTGAGAATGATTATGTTTGATCATTGTTCTACTTTGTTTTTATTCTAGCATCTTTTCTTAAAAATGTACTTAATTAGTTACATATAAAATTGCTATGAATAATTTGTATACATTTTTATGTCTTAAACTGTCTACTAATGTATATATGTAATTCTGTACAACTGTGTACAGTAAATACAAAGGGCTTGCTCTTGTCATGACTGGGATGAGGGCAGTCGGAACTAGTGGTCAGAACAGGAGTAGGGAGTCAGGCTGAGTCAGGTACCTGGCAGTCAGAGTCTGAGACAGGCCAGAGGGTGAACTGAAAGTCAAGTGGCCGGAGGCAGGAGGCAGGCACCAGGTTAAAGATAGCAATTAAACAGCAAAATCAAGGTCAAACCATGGTCAGAAACCGAAGTCTAAGGTCTATCACAAGCAGGGTCTGTGTTGTTGCTCCAACAGCTCTCCTTCATGGCTTCCTGGTTTAAGTATTGGTATCGGCCAATCAGGGGTGAGGGGCCACCACTAGGGTCCTGCTGGGTGGTAATTCCTGTTGCGTCTAGCCTCACGGTGTCATTTCATGGGAGCCCAGCCTAAGCCTTTCATGGCAATGTGGAGGCGTCAATGGCCCAGAAATCCCCAGGTTCCAGCCCTGTAGCTTCTAAGAGCTTCTGTTCATCTAGAACTCAAAAGAGACTATGTTGTGTGACCCTTATTCATGTCAGTGAGCATTAGCATGAGTAGTCCCATTGACATCTATGAAACTACTCATGTGAGTAGGTATTCACCAGTCGGTGTTGCATAAACAAGCATGAGTTTTGCCACCAACTTCAATGAGATGAGGACTGAACCTGATGTATCTAAGTAAGTCATAACAAGAATTAATCATTGTTGTCCTCATAATTTGGATGATAGAGTTTTGATTTGCTTCACTTAATTTGTCAGAGATAAGCCACGACTGGAATCATTTGCTCAAAACAACTTCCCTAAGACGAGGATAGGATAAAAATAGGACCAAGATCTGAATTACCCCAAATTTGGGATTTGTATTTGCCAAAACAAAACCTAATTTTTGCCTCTCTCTAATCAATTTTAATCCTAATATAATTTCTATCCAGATATCAAAGAGGCTGTACATTGGAAATACATATTAGGAAAATCATGATGGAGAGGGGATCCTTTAAGGATAGAGCCATGTGCAAGGTTATCATTTTAAGATTAGGGAACTTGAATGGTGTTTTATGGTGCTGAGGGCAGCTCAAGACATAAGATACTATGGGTACCTCTACACTGGAATAAAATGTGGCAGTGAGTCTCAGGGTCAACTGATTCAGGCTTGCAGGACTAATGCTATAGAGCTAAAAAATAGCAGTGTAGATGTTCCTGCTCAGGCTGGAGCCCAGGCTCAATCCTGGCAAGTGTGGGTGGGTCTCAGAGTCCAGGCTCCAGCCCAAGCAGGAACATATACATTATTATTTTTAGCCCTACAGCATGAGCCCTGTGAGCCCAAGTCAGTTGACCCAAGCTCTGGGACTCGCTGCTGCAGGGTTTTTTCTTGCAGTGTAGACACATTCGTAACCTATAAAACAGAAAAAAACATGAATAATCTTGGATGTTAGCTCTCGCAGATAGATGAAAAGACAGTTACTGCCAGGGATTAATAAAAAAGACATGACTGTACAACATCTTTTGAAATTCATGCAGGGTGTCCCTACCTGCTGTGCTTAATTTCAGAATCCAGTACTTATCATTAAAGGCAAAAAAAAAAAAAAAAAAAAAAAAGTTCTTTGCTCTTTCATCTGTAAACTACATTATATAAATTTCCCTTAAAAATAAACAGCTTCTGTAAGAGGCATATGCCCTACCCAGGCCTCCAAAGTTCTGATCTCTGCCTCATGTTGAAAATTGGTCTTGTGCACATTTGTCTGATATGTAAACTGTGCAAGATCACTTTGATTGTTTTTTTAAAGACGTGGTCACTCATACCCATCAAAACCCAGCTGCCACTCTTAATGAAATGTACAGCATGGCCTTTCTTCTCTAGCTCACAAGATGAAAGCCCAGTGATTACAATGCGGATGATTGTTTGCTAGCCTATATGGAATGAGTAGTAATCTCAGTCCCCTGCCCAGTAGCACATTACAAAAACATTGCCATACGCTCATTAATTGGCAACTTTGCTTTCATCCTCAGCAGAAAAGCCATTGGCTTCAATGGTTGTTGATTCAGGTGCTTAATATGCTTGTTATTTAGGGTTTTTGGAACTTAAAGCAATAATAACTTAACTGTTTTTGGTTTTTGTTTTGGTTTTTTAGGCTGTGTCAGGAATAAATTAATAGAGACACAGTTCCTTCATCTGATAAATGATTGGTACAAACAAGAATGCTTCTACCTAAAACTACTTTTTTATTGGGTCTTAAGAACACACACACATATATGTTGCCGCAGTAGGTTCAGAGCATCCCAAACATTTGTACTTACCCAAAGTCTGAGATTGTTTCAAGTAATCACCAACCAGGCTTCCAGCAGCCCTCCTTCCATCCAGATGCTGGGGAGTTTAGGTGTCAGCTCCTTGCCCAAAGAAAAGCTTCCTCAGACTGCTCCAAAGCATGCTTTCTAACTAAACTCTTTATAGATTTTCTCGAAATAGAGCACATGACTCATTATAGTTCCTAGCAGGCTAACAATTGCCCTAGCAACAGGCAATAACAATTCATTATTATTTTTTATTAGCAAAGCAGCTTCAGCAAAAAAAATCTTACAAAAACAGACAACCAGAATCAAGGTCAGTTTTCAAATCCCCCCCCCCCCACACACACACACTTTCCTACGAATTTGCCCTTTCACTTTATTTATTTTAGTCAGTAAAACTGCAGCTTGCAGCTGTTTTTGTCTACCTAAACAAGGCCAGATTTTTCTCCTGACTCTGTGGTGTTCTTGCTTCCAGTTTAGAGGGGAGGGGTTAAATGCACAAGATGGCTGCGGATTATATCAAATCCAAGTTCTCTCACAACATGCTGAGAATCTTTTGGCCACTTTCTGTGAAAAGTTACAATTTAAGTACATGTTCCAAATTTTAAGGATTCTGCATGTGTAATAAAAGTGATTTATATGTAAGGTTTATCACATTTCTAGATGTAACTCCATTCTCCTCATGCTGCAGTTGTGATCTTGATATACTTGCTGTGAGCACTGCTACTAAGGGAACTCTTGTCATGTGCAGCATCTTGTGAGGACTAGATCATAAAAACAGGTGATCATTAGTGGTTTGCAGCCTATTGTAGGAAGTGTTACTTATACCACCTAAAAAGGCCCATCACGGAAGCAGACAATTTCTTTTCAAATGAATAGAGATGATGAGCATGCTAAAGGGGCTTCACGACTTTAAAAATAAGCTTCCACAGCTCTTTTTACATGACCTTAAAGTGTATGAAATATAATCATAACTGTTGGTTTGTGGTTTTGTTGCATTATTATGGACTCAAAAATTGGTCCATTTCACCAAAAGCAAATCACCCAAAACAAAACAAGAATATACAAACATCTCCAGATGTTATACATTGTTACCATTTTAGCATGGTACCTGACTTCCTACTTTAATATTTTATATATAATGAATAAGTCAAACACCATGTTTGACAGCAACAATGATCCTATGATAACTTCATGCTGTAACATGCCACAATATGCATATCATTCTCAAAGGAGCAATTTTATTTTTTATACTTTAACATCTCAGTTGAGACTTTCCTAGGCGGTGCTGCGTTGTTATGATAGCAAATTTTATTTTGGTTAGTGGGGTAAGATTCCCTCCCCTCAACTTTCTGCAATTGGCCTCCACATATTGAAGTTCATAAAAACCTAATATTTGGAGCTAATTAATGAAAAATGTAGCTTGAATTTATTTTGAGAATTGACACTAGAACTTTCTAAGCTTGTTGTAATGTTATTGTTATATATATTAAGTCCCATATTTTGGTTTTAAATCTGTGCTGGTGTTCCCACTGAAGTCAACAGGACGTGCACACACAAAATATCATTACCAAAAGTTGACTTAAAGATACTTGTTTTTAAACATCAAATTTAAAAATTTCATATTTTGATTTTTTTTTGTTCTGATGAAGTGGCTACTTAATATACGTCATAAGATCTTCATACTTGGCTTAAAAATCAGTTCAACTGATAAACATTAAACAACAAGGAAAGCTGTTAATTAGGAAAATACAGAAAGGTTTAACTGTCTTCTGCTAACTAATATGAGCTGCTAAGCCTGATTGTCAAATAGAAGCAATTATACTAACTGACAAATCATAAGCAATAAAGATATTACACCTTTATTTCAGCTTAGTAAAATAAATAAAATTATATTATTATGATTAAATAGTAATAATTAATTAATAATAAGCTAAGTAGTACACCTCTACTATCTTGCTAAAAAGAAAACCATTAAAGGCACTGAGTTTTTAGCATGAGTAAGGACTAAAAAGACTGAAGACTTAGCCATGTAGGTTTGTGTAGGTTAGTGTGATTTAATCACAAAGTCACCATGGCAACATTTATATTATTTAAAACAATGCATAATTATAGTAGACTTTAATTATTTTATTTCCATTTTACTGCACTTTTAAGAAATAAATTAGGTTGTTTTAATTTTACTAATGATTTCAGCATCATGTTAGTTGGTTATATTAATTACATTTAATTTAAATAATAGCATTATTTGAATACATTCACTGCAGTCTCAAGGGAAAATCTTTAGAAAAAGTTTGAATAAGGTCTACTGTGGAACAGCAGAAACAGACTAAACATAATTTCAGGGCAGGATTTAGAAAAATCTTGTCCGCCTTTTGTATTATGCAAGGACCCCACCCTTAAATTCAATCTGTCAATACTTCTTTGTCCAGAATCCAGAAAGTCTTTCCAAAAAAAGTAGGGTTTCTTTTACTAATTAGGTACCATATTCTGATCCCTTTACTCATGTTGAGAAGCACCTTATTCCAGGAATGGTCCCAGGAGTCAGAGAGAGGGGAAGTCAGAGAGGAGGCCTGGCAACTCGTAACCAGCAGAGGCAAAAGGTTGTTGCAGCATTCTACATGGCTGGAGGTAGATAAGGATAGGCAGTTTGTGGCTGCTTGAGAGAAGAGGACTCGGATGAATGTCACATAGCTAGAATTGTAGAAACTCTCAAGATCCAGCTGGTCCAAGGATACTGAGAAATTTACAGAATACACTTGTGGATGGCCGCTCAGCCCAAAAAGTTCTCCAACAGTCCAAGAAAGACAAATGATCCTTTTTGGGGATTCAATATTCAGAAAAAATTGAAAGAATATTCTGCAAGGGACGGGAAGCCAACAGGATGGTGAGCTGCCTTCCCAGAGCCAAGACACAAGTTGTGGCTCTAAGATTGGATAAGCTTTTGAAGTAGATGAGAAAGGATCCATTGATTATGGATCATATTGGCACTAATGACATTGCATTGCAAGATATCTAAAAGACAGTAGATGACATCAGAGAACTCAGAAGCATGCAGAAAAAGAAGAATGTATGAGCAACCTTATCTGAGCTCTTTCATGTCCCACAAGCAAATGAAGACAAAAGGCAGAAGGTTCTGGAAGTGAACTGCTGGTTAGGTAATAGGTGTAGGTTGGAGGGTTTTGGTTCTGTGGAACATTGGGCCACCTTCTGTGAGGAGAGGGGAAAATATAGTTTGGATGGCCTCCACCTCAGTAGAAGGGACACTAATCTTCTTGGGGATAAACTGGCTAGAGTAATTAGGAGGGAGTTAAAATAAACAACAAAAAGGGAGGGTAAAAAGAGGAAAGATATGAACACTCAGCACACAATCAAGATGTTGAGAACAAAATTAATCAAGGAACCAAATGACATGAAGAAAAGAAATGCTTTAATTATCTACACTGCAACCATAAGAGCCTGCATAACAAACAAGAGGAGTGGGACTTGCTCATTTATGAGCATTAATTTGGGTTAGTTGGTATTACTGAAATCTGGTGGGATGATTCCCTTGATTGGAACATTATATCAGTGGCTATAACCTATTTAGGAAGGATTGAGTGGGTAAAAGAGGAGGAGGAAGAGGGGCACTCTGTCAAAAATAGCTTTACCTGTTTCCAAGTCATTGATAACTTGGAAGAAAATTATCATTAATTCTTATGGATCAATGTCCTAAAAAAACAAAGCACAAGGTGGGGTATTAGTGGGTGTTTGCTACAGACCACAAAATCACACTAGAGAACAGGATGACCAGATCCTTGTGCACCTGTTGATAATATGTGTGTGGGGCGGGAGCTGCATGATCATGAGGGACTTCAATTTGAATGACATATGCTGGACGTCTCATGCTGCTAGTATTAAAACATCCTTCAAATTTTAAGATGACAATTTCCTAACTCAAAAAGTGTTGTAGCTAACATGGGGGAATTTTATATTAGACCTTGTCTTAAAAGATAAAGAGAAACTCTCTCAGAACTAAAATAATGCTATCTTAGGTATCAGTGATCATTATATATATATATAAAAACATATATATACACTTTGTGTTTTAATATATTTATATGGTTATATATATAGTTTGTGCTTTAAAAGGGCCAAATTTACAATGCTAAAAACAATTGAGCCAAATCAGCTGGAAGGAAGAATTTAATCACAAAAATTTGAATAATTGGGAATTGTTTAAGAATACTTTACTAGATGTCCCAAAAGCCACAATTGCATAATGAAAGAAGGCCATATTGGTTTGTTTTTTTTAAAGACCTGGTTTAGAGGGGAAATGAAGATAGCTATAAAAATAATCTGTAATAAATGGAAGAAGAGGAAGTTGATAGCAGATTATATAAATCAGAAACTAAGAATTATAGAAAATTAATAAAGGAAGTAAAGGACAAAAGGGAAAAAAATCTATGACAAAAGAAAACAACATCTATATTAAAAACAAAAACAATCCTAACCATGGTATCGCTCCATTACTATATGGAAATAGTAGAATTATCAATAATAATGCAGTAAAGATATGAGTGTTCAATAAACATTTCTGTTCTATATTTAGGAAAAAAAGCTGATGTAGTCAGATTGCATAATAACACTCTCTGTATTCCACTAGTATCTCAGGAGGATGTTAAACAGCAGCTACTAAATTTACATTTTTAAATCATCAGGTCCAGAAAACTCCAAAAGTTTTAAAAGATCTAGCTGAGGAGCTTACTGGATCCCTGGGGAAGTTTCAGAAGATTAGAAGAAAGCTAATGTTGTGGCAATATTTTAAAAGTGTAAACAGGATGCTCCATGTAATTATAGGCCTGTAAGTCTGGTATTGATCCTGGGCAAGATAATAGAGTGGCTGATATGGAGTTTGATTACTAAAGAGTTAAAGGAGGGCAATATAATTAATGCCAATCAAGATTATGGCAAATAGATCCTATCAAACGAACCTGATATCTTTTTTGATGAAAGTATCAATTTGGTTAACAAAGGTAATAGTGTTGATGTAATATATTTAGACTTCAGTAAGGTATTTTACTTTGTACCATATGATATTTCAATTAAAAAAACCTAGAAAGATATAATATTAACATGGCATACATTAAATGGATTAAAAGCTGGTTAACTGATAGGTCTCAAAATTTAATTTTAAACGGGGAATCATCATTAAATGGGTCCTGCAGAGACTGATTCTTGGTCCAATGGTAGTTAACATTTTTATTAATTACCTGGAAGAAAACATAAAATCATCACTGATAAAGTTTGCAGAGGACACAAACATTGAGAGAGTGGTGCATAATGAAGAGAACAGGTAACTGACACAAAGCGATATGGATTGCTTGGTAAACTGGGTGCAAGCAAACAATATGTGTTTTAATATGTAAGATTATAAATCTAGGAACAAAGAATGTAAGCAATATTTACACAGTGAGGGGGACTCTATCCTGGGGAGCAATGACTCTTAGAAAGATTTGAGAGTCCTGGTGGATAACCAAATGAATGAGAGCTCGCAGTGTGATGCTGTGGCCAATATAGCTAATGCCATCCTGGGATGCATAAACAGGGGAATCTCAAGTAGGAGTAGAGATATTATTTTACTTCTGTATTTGACAGTGGTGGGACCACTGCAAGAATACTTCATCCAATCCTGGTACTCATAATTCATGAGGGATATTTGATAAATTGGACAGGATTCAGAGAACAGCCACAAGAATGATTTAAGGATTAGAAAACATGTCTTATAGTGATAGACTCAAGGAGCTCAATCTGTGTAATCTAACAAAGAGAAGGTTAAGGGGTGACTTGATTTCAGTCTATAAATACCTAAATGGGGGACATATATTTAATAATGGGCTCTTCAATCTAGCAGAGATAGGTATAACATGATCCCATGGCTGGAAGTTGAAGCAAGACAAATTCAGCCTGGAAATAAGGTGTAATTTTTTTTAAAACAGTGAGATCAATCAATGAAACAGTTTATCATGGTGGATTCTCCATCAATTAAAATTTTTAAATCAAGATTGGATGGATAAGTAAAATATATCCTCTAAAAATTATTTTAGGGAAGTTCTATGGACTGTGTTATACAGAATGTCAGACTAAGTGATCAAAACGGCCCTTGGTATGTATGAATTTGTAAATTAGCTTCAGCGTGACCACACTTGTATCACAAGGTGCTATTCTTTGTGAGTAAGGGTATCAGAATACAGACCCCAGGTGTTTATCAATGACTCAGATTATGTTGAGTTACCATATCAATCACAGCCTAGCCGTTTATCAATGATAGGAATAATGTAGATAGGAGCACTAGTCGCTTCATCACTTGCCACATATGATCATTCTGTAATCTTTATTTCTGTGGTGTTTATCATATAGTATTTACCCAATTTCCCCATATTAAGCAGTCTAATGGAAAACAAAACAAAAAACTTAGTTGGAAGGATTACCTGTTTAATGTTTTTGTCTGGAATTTCTCCATCTCTCCTCAATGATGGAGGTACTCATTTGATGGATTATTTCCCCCCTTTCTTATTTAAAGGAAGCATCTTTTGCTGATGTCTTCTCAAGGGTATTGACCCCTGTCATATCTATTTTCTGTGGACTGGACAATCATTCCTTTACATTAAACATAGGCAAGGGTGTTCTTTCAATCCACAGTATGCTTTTTTTTCAGAGAATCTGACCCTTATCACTAGTGCCTTTGACCCTGATCCTCAAAGGTATTTAGATGCCCAACTTCCATACTTATATCTCAAAACATCCAATCAAATTATTGTGGTCTTGAATTTAACTAAAATGACTTTAACTGGGTCAGACAAATAAGCAAACAAAACCAAAGTTAACACAGGGAGATTGGTTTGATAATAAACTGCAACCATTCAACTCAGTTCTTAGGTTTAGTCTCCAACCTGCTCTCTGATGGAGCTGCTTCCAGCTCATATATATTTTCAACTTCACTATGTAAAATGCTATAGTAACAACACACAATTGCCACAGTTCTTAAAATTTCATAAAACATAACTTGTTTGTTCAGTGTTAACAGTGAGCTATGCACTATATAATACACGTGCATTTTATTTGTGCTCATCTCTTTCCCCTATATGCACTCTTCTACAAAAGCAGATGGTTGGTCGACTCACATTTTTTAACTGTTTGCAGTGTTGTTGCAGCCATGTTGCCCCAGGATATGAGAGAGACGAGGTGGGTGAAGTAATATTTTTTATTGGATCAGCTTCTGTTGGTGAGAGGGACAAGCTTTTGAGCTTACACAGAGCTCTTCTTTAGCCTTTCTCATACCTGAAGAAGAGCTCTGTGTAAACTCAAAAGCTTGCCACTTTCACCAACAGAAGCTGGTTCAATAAGCTGTGCTGAGATACTATGTTATTACATGGCTGTAAGCTACCTATATTTTAAAATTATTTGATTTTTTCCGCATACAGAGGTACAAGTTATGTTATGGAACCAAGCAAAAGTTCTGTTGAAACTAGGACTTTAGTATGGTTCCATAATGTGATTTTAACAAGTCAGTTTCTCTTTCTCTCTCTTTCTCAGGGCCGGCTTTAGCAAGAGCGGGGCCTGATTCCCGGGGGCGGGGCTTGTGCCAAGCCCCGCCCCCAGAAATCGAGCCGCGCTCTAGCCGGGGTCATCGGGCTTGGGTCCGGCCCGGAGCTGCTTGGCGGCTGGACCCAAGCCGCGCCGCGGGGGCCAGGCCGGGCCGGACCAAAGCCATGCCGCGCCGCGGGGGCCGGGCCGGACCTGAGCCGCACCGCGCCGGACCCGAGCCGCGCCATGCCGCGGGGGCCGTGCCGTGCCGGACCCCAGCTGCACTGCGCCGCGGGGGCCGGGCCCGAGCCGAGCCGGACCCGAGTCGTGCCGCGGGGGCTGGGCTGGAGCTGAGCCAGGCCGGAACCGCTGGGGCCGGCGCGCTCGGCCGGAACTGGGGCCGGACTGGGCCGCGCCTCCCCAAAGCCCTTCTCGTGCCCCCCGCTAACCCAGCTTACCTGGTGCTGCCTGCCCAGCCCTGCTTCTTTTCAGACTTCCCGCAAACCTCTGATTCGCGGGAAGCAGGGGAAGGGGAGGAGCAGGGGGTGGAGCGTAGAGTTCCAAATATCTCTAACCCCAAGTTATTATTATATATTGTCTGTATTACAGTTGTGCAAAGATACCCCAGATAAGATCAAGGTCCTCTTAGGCGAGGGGCTGAAAGAGACAATCCTTGCCATAGTGAATTTACAATCTGTATAGATAAGATTGACAAAAGTTGGGAGCATAACTGAAGTACACATAGATGAAGTGACTTGCCCAAGGACATACAGCAGATCAGTGGCAGCAGTGGAAATAGAACCCAGGTCTCCTAGGTTGATTCATTTGAGTTTTAAGGTTTCTGTAGCAAGAATTATAGGTCTGGTCTCAATTCCGTGAACTTCAGTTCAGGATTGGGTTCAGCACTGTGGTTTTGGGGTCTTCATCATCATTCCACTGGATATGCCATTATCTTTTAGTCATTAAATTGTCAATTTGTTTAGGGGACACAAATCAAGTGCCCAGGGCAAACTGTAAAGTAAATAAATGTACAAAGAAGTACTAAATTGCTTGAGCATGCATACATGTCTAAAATAAGGGTAGTAAAACCAACAAGAATGTGCAAACAGTCATTTCCAGAGTCATATGCAAGTAGCAAATGAGAGAAAAGGAAATAATTTGATTTCCTATACTAAAAGAGTATCTCCTGATACTCTTGTAAGTCAGATGATTATATTTTCCATGGTTCAGGCACCAAGAGGAACAACTTACAATCTTATCATGTGAGCAAGAGAAGTAACTAAAGCACCTCCTAGTAAGTCAGCATTTTGCACAAGCATTGTGAGCAGAACATGATTCTCCATTATTTTGACAAATTCTATAACAGAAAATGACTTACATGTGCATCACTAAAGTATTTTTTTTATTGGGTCACAAAAGTTTGAAAAAGAACCACTTTCAGTACAGCACAAAATCATTGTTTTGTTCAAAATGGAAGCATCCCATCAGAGATGGAAAAAAAACCCAAGTTTATAGAAATAGTGACTGAGTTGTACCCTCTTTATTTATTTATTTTTAATCTTGTTTTCTTCAAGGAAGAGACACAGGTCCTACTATTTTCATACCAAAGAGCCTACCTGATGATTATTTAATACATGTTCAGTGGTTAATACAAATTAATAATTAATTAATAACCACTAAATAAATAATCAGGGTTTGATCATGTCTAAGGCCGCCGAATTTTGCATATATTACTGGGGACCTGGATGATTGATACTGCAGGTCATTATTAACCCATACATTGCCAGATTTGTACTTGGTTCATAATGAGCATGGATAACAAATGTTGTGGTTGCACTTGTTTAATGTATGGTATTTCATAATCCACAATAAAAGTTAATTTAAATGTGTCCAATTTGTGTGGGAGTCCTAGGACAAGATTAAAATGGGAGTACATCCGTGTGCAGGCTACTATCTGCAGTACCTCAGTTTCAGGCCACTCTGGCTTTGAAGTTGCCAAGGTTTGTGTTCTTGGTGCTCATGCTGCGCATGTCCATAATGACTAAAAACATAAAAATTGGCTTATAAACATTTTGGGTTGATTGTCTGTGAAAGCAATGTTCTTATCAGAAGGATGCTGAGTAGAAAGACTGGCTGGCAGAGTGGTGCTATTTTTGAAAGTTTCAGATATTTAAACACTTAGGAGTTTTCTGTGGAGAAGGAGAAGAGTATAGGATAGATGAGCAACATCTCAAATGTAACAGATCAAACAGATTGGATGTTAATATAGAACATTTTGCAACACTGACAATAATAAAATATCTTCAGCAGACTTTTGCAATAAGTGCAGTGAATTAATTTCTGTGAAATACCACAGGTGAGAGTTGTAGTAGTCCTTTATAAATGATAAAAATACACTAATAAATATTTCCACATGTAATTGCCATAACCAAATATTTCTAAAGGTGTTAGAAAAAACATTTTGGCAAAGCATGATTTTTAATCATCTTCAATATGTAAAATGCTTTCAAAAAAACCTCAAAATTGTAAGCAGAGGTGTGGAGGGAGATGGAATCAGCAGGAAAAGAGATGGGGAGCCAGTTATAGGATGTATGAAAACAAAATAAAGGGAGCTGTAAATTCCTTTTACTTTTTTTTTTAAAAGCAGCGACTTGAAGATTTTATACATCAAAAATCCATTAATGGGCAGATATGCACATGAGCAGTGCAAGGTGAAAAAACAAATATTCCCCCCCCCGCCACGGAGCTGTACTTACTCTATGCTTATCCATTTGTGACATATAAATGTGTATGGTGTGCTCTCTTGCTCCATACATGGTTTTTATATCCAAAAAAATATTTTGCCGTAAATGTGCTGCCTCTTCAGATACTCGGCACCAAAGCTTCTTTAGTTTATATGACAGTCATGTGACCATCCTGGCAAATAGCCAAGCTCCATCTGTAATGATGACAGCAAGATTACATTGTTTACAGTGTAAGGATTACATTCCTCACAGTGTAAGGAAAACCATAATTTATTTTACAATTTCTGTCATTCGTCATTCACTTGACAATTCTGATTTTACTTAGAAAGGAATTCTGGGGCATCATTTTCTTATTAGAGTGTGTAGCAGAGATTTTTCCAAGTGAAAGGCTGACTGTGGCACCTCTAAAGTTGGTTGAAAATGATAGAAATGTGTACTCATATCCTCAGGTTATGTAATTTTCCCCAGTGGTTCAAAAACCAAAATTTAAGTTTATTGATAATCATGAAAATACAGTTACATTATGAACACTACATATTCATGATATACATTAGCAACACAGACATTCATTGCTGTGACTATGAAGAAATGTTAATTAACAAAAGATTTTTTTTGTATTTAAAAATCTTTAGTAGTCTAATCACAGCACTTTAAAACTGGACAATTACTGATTTCTACATGACAAAATTGGAAAAAGTTTTTAATATGCTTGTAAGTTACATGGCAGAGCTTTCCTATTTTAAAACTATTAATCATGTTCAACAACAAAACTGAATCGGCACCCAAAATGATATGTGCCTAAAAATCTTGTGTTAGTGTATAAATGCCACCTTGAAGCTATTGTGTTTCATCTCATTATTCAAATGAGTAACCTCCACCAAAGTTCAATACAATTTAAACTTCTCCTCCGCCCCCCCCAAACAACAACAACAAAAACAACAACAACAAACGCACATTTCTGAATATTGGATGAAGCTATAAACAAATTGAAAGTATAGATTTAAATGACAGTCCACAAAACCTATATCAAATCAGTAATGAAAAATTTGAAATACCTTCTTCTTACACAGCCAAGCCACTAAGGTTCTGATCTTGCAAACAATTATGCATATTTATAACGTTATATATTGTGATTAATCCATTGACAGGATTGGGGTCCAACTTTGCCATAAACATTTTATTTTCCCATTCAGAGTTCTTTCAGTGATTCATGTACTGTTTACAAGTAACTAAGTTCCTAAAGCTGGAAGGGACCTAGATGATAGAAGAATTGCCTTAAATACATATTGTGGTCTTGGATGACCTTCATAACTTGTCTATAAAATAGTTTGCTTTTGGGAAGAAAAATGATAACCAAAGGAAAAGTTAGAGAAAATTAAACTCAGTTTTACCCTTTTCCCAACTACTGTAGATGCTACAAAGTTTTTTTGGTTTATATTCTCCATCCCTATGAAAATAGACATATATCTGTTCTTATTCAGTGGTATTCACGAATTGGTGAATGTTGGAAACTGAAATATGTCTTGCCATTAATTCTGACTGAAGTTGTCAATTTTTTTTTTTTCCTAATGGGTTATATACTATATATTTCTTGATACTTTGTCATAAAGTTGCCTGGAAATGGCGAGTTTGGTCATTGCTAATTTTAAATCTGACCTTTCATAATACATAGCATTTGATGTTTCTTTTTAGTAGGGAAGGGGAGAAAAAAACCACACACAATATAAATGTAGACTTCTGGAATAACTGTCCTTTTTTCTGCAGCAGCCAGGTGTCAAGCTGACAACCAATGACTCTTCCCATTCTTCTAAAGAATATTTACAAGTTTGTAATGTACAAATGTGAGATAAGGCAACCATGAAATAAATAAAATAACAAAGAGTATAAAGTCACATTTCTAAATCAACACTTCATAAAGCAGCCTCCCAAATGTGTGAATCTCCTGATATTAGAAATGTTATATTGTATATAGAGAGAGATCAGGATGAGAATTTCAGATTATAACCCTTCACATAAGCATTATATATAACCTCTGCCAGCACCTTCTAGCTGTGCCACAATCTGCCCTGCTCCCAACAAAGTTCTAGCCCAGAGTGTCTCCTAGCTGTACCAGTGTATCACCAGTTCCAGCAGGATTCTTGGCCACACTCAGCCTTGACTCAGTTTCCCCGATGAGGGTAGACAGTGACCTTCCCGCTTGGTTGCTGCATGCCCCTGAGAGAGTTAAACTGTAAACCAGAAGCTTCACAGCTTTGGGGTGGAGTTGTGAGAGAGGGGTGTGTTTAGGTACTGCAGAATGTGAAGTGTCAGTGCTGCACTCAGAGAGGCTAGGAAGTTGGGCAGCAGGTTCCAATATTTGGAGGTGGGTGCCAGATAGAAGAACCATATCAATGTGTGCCTGGGGCCTCGAGATTGGGGGAGTGTCTGGACTCCATTCAGGCTTCAAGAGATCCAGAACGTAGAGGCTTGGCTTAAACTCACAGCAGTCCTAGTGGGAGGGCAGAAAGGGGGGCTCACTAGGAACTGTGACAATAAACCCTTGCATACCCAACCCTTCATTGATCTGAAACTCAAAAGGAGTCCTACAAAAAGTGCAAACTAGGTCAAATTACAAAGGATGAATATAAACAAGCAACACAAGTATGTAGGGACAAAATTAGAAAGGCCAAGTCACAAAATGAGATTAAACTAGTTAGAGATATAAAGGGTAATAATAAAACATTCTGTAAATACATTAGAAGCAAGAGGAAGACCAAGGATAGGGTAGCCCATTATTCAATGAGGGGGGAGGAAACAATAACAGAAAAAGTGGAAATGGCAGAAGTGTTAAATGATATTTTTCTTTCGGTTTTCACCAAGAAGGTTGGTAGTGATTAGATGTCTAAATAAGTGAATGCCAGTGAAAATAAGGTAGTCTCAGAGGCTAAAATAGTGAAAGAACAAGTTAAAAATTACATAGGAAAGTTAAGTATCAGAGGGGTAGCCGTGTTAGTCTGGATCTGTAAAAAGCAACAAAGAGTCCTGTGGCACCTTATAGACTAACAGATGTATTGGAGCATAAGCATCAGATGCATGATGAAATGGGTATTTACCCATGAAAGCTTATGCTCCAATACATCTGTTAGTCTATAGGGTGCCACAGAACTCTTTGTTGCTTTTTATAGGAAAGTTAGATGTCTTCAAATAACCAAGGCCTGATGAATTACATCCTGGAACACTCAAGGACTGAGGAGGTATCTGAAACATTAGTAACTATCTTCAAAAAATTATGGAAGACAGGTGAGATTCCAGAGGACTGGCAAAGGGCAAATATAGAGCCCATCTATAAAAAGGGAAATAAGGATACACTGGGGAATTACAGACCAGCCATCTTAATTTCAGTACCCAGAAAGATAATGGAGCAAATAATTAAGCAATCAATTTGCAAACACTGAGAAGATAAGCAACAGTCAGCCTGGATTTGTTAAGAACAAATTGTGTCCAACCAACCTAATAGCTTTCTTTGACAGGGTAACAAGCCTTGTGGATAGTGGGAAAATGGTAGATGTGGTATATCTTGACTTTGGTAAGGCTTTTGATACTGTCTCGCATGACCTCATAAACAAATTAGGGAAATACAACCTAGATGGAGCTACTATAAGGTGGGTGCATAACTGGTGGAAAATCATTTCCAGAGAGTAATTATCAGTGGTTCACAGTCAAGCTCAAAGAGAATATCAAGCGGGCAGGGATCAGTTCTGGGTCCAGTTCTGTTCAATATTTTAATGATTTAGATAATGACATAGAGCACAGGTTCTCAACCCCCCACCTCCCCATGCTATAAAAACTCCACATCTCTCCTGTGCCACAACAACTGCTTTTCTGAATATACAAGCAATGGCTGGCATTAGGGGGAGCAAGCAGGGCAATTGCCCAGGGCCCCACACCACAAAGCTAAGTTGCTCAGGCTTCAATGCCAGGTGGCGGGGCTTGGGGAGGAGGGCATTCACCTTTCTGCTTGGGGTCCTAGTGAGCCTAATGCCGGCCCTGCTTGGCGGATCCCCCTGAATCTGGCTCACAGCCCTCCAGGGTGCCTTGGACCCCTGGTTGAGAACTGCTGGCATAGAGAGTACACTCATAAAGTTTGCAGACAATACCACACTGGGAGGGTTTACAAATGCTTGGATTAAAATTCAAAATGATCTTCTGGACAAACTGGAGAAATGGTCTGAATGAAATTCAAGATGAAATTCAATAAGAACAAAAGCAAAGTATTCCGCTTAGGAAGAAACGATTCATTGCACACATACAAAATGGGAAATGTCTGCCTAGGAAGGAGTACTGCAGAAAGGGATCTGGGGGCCATAGTGGATGACAAGCTAAATATAAGTCAACAGTGTATCACTGTTGCAAAAACAGCAAACATCATTCTGGAATGTATTAGCAGGAGTGTTCTAAGCAAGACACGAGAAGTAATTCTTCCACTCTACTTCATACTGATAGTCCTCAACTGGAGTATTGTGTCGAGTTCTGAGTACCACATTTCAGGAAAGATGTGGGCAAATTGGAGAAAGTCAAGAGAAGAGCAACAGAAATGATTCAAGATCTAAAAAACCTGACCTATGATGGAAGATTGAAAAAATTGGTCTTGTATAGTCTGGAGATGAGAAGACTAAGCAGAGACATGATAACAGTTTTCAAGTACATAAAAGGTTGTTAGAAGGAGGAGGGTGAAAAAATACTGAGGATAGGACAAGAAGCAATGGGCTTAAATTACATCAAGGGTGGTTTAAGCTGGACATTAGGAAAAACTTCCTAACTGTCAGGGTGGTTAAGGACTGGAATAAATTGCCCAGGGAGGTTGTGGAATCTCCATCATTGGAGATTTTTAAGAGCAGGTGAGACAAACACCTGTCAGAAATTATCTAGATAATACTTAGTCTTGCCATGGTATGCAGGTTACTGGAAGATCTCTCGAGGTCTCTTTCAGTCCTATGATTCTATGATTCAATAAGCACTATATATAACCAGTGCAAGCACTTAAAATGATTCAGGTGGAAACTGACTAGACTTCTTGTAGATGATAAAGGGGGAAAACAACATTAAGCATTTCTATTGCAGATGTATATGCAGACCCCATCCAAAGATTAAGGTCCCTCTGTACTAGATACTGAACATATAACCGACAGTCCTCACTAGAGAGCTCATAATCTAAGATTTAGACAATACACAAGTGACTAATCAGACAAATGGGGGAAGGGAGAATGGAAGGACATGGTAACAGTAGAGACAGGTGTGATTGCATAAGTTAGTAGTTTCTGTAGTCACAGGCGGTTGCTACTGAGAATTAATTTCCTTGTTCATTAAGCTCCTTACACATGGAGCCAAGGGAACTGACTAAGATGGTATGATCCTTGAAAAAGCAGGAAATTGAGTAATCCTACTGAGTCTTCCTCTAAATAAACCTTTCTACATAGGGAACTGATGGCACAATTAAAGTGATTAGTTCAGTTTCCTGTTCCTACCATCTTGTGTAAAACACTACTAGGTGCCTGTGAGAATGACTCAATGCCTCTGAAATAAGAGAGGGAAACATAACAGGAGCTAGAGAATTTAATATCTAAAAAACAGAGATTCAAATAAGCAGTACTCAGTTCTGAAAAGCCCTATTTAGGGCTCCAGCTGCTTTTAACTCTACCAAATTTACTGTGCCAGCAGAAATGGATGCTAGGAAACAAGTCCCTATATGAGGACAGATCTGTATAAAGGAGAGTCAATGGCAAATAGGTAGTTACAAAGGAAAGTGGTCTGAAGGGAGGGATTTCGTGCTGTGTGTAATATGCTACTACTATGTCACAGTATTCCGTTAAGTGAGGGACATTAGTGTTCTTAATTAGTCCCTAACTAAAACCAATCTTCATACAGTGCTTTACATGCTCGAAAATATTTACAAGCCATTTGTTTATTCTGTGAATAAACAAAATATAAAAATAACAAAAACTCAGCATACATTTAATACAAGTAATGCTGTGTGAAGAAAAGCTCTGTCAGGCACACAGTGCTTGGCACTGGGAGATATTAGGGTACATTGCATTTAGACATCATTCTGAGATGTTACATTCAAAATCACCTTCAGCAGATTAATAATTCTAACAAATAGCTGTTCCCAGTGGAGTTATTTCCCTCAGATGACTGAGAAACCACTTTATTCTGTGAAGAGAATCCAGAAAACTACATACTTAAATTCTTATTATCAAGTAGTCCATTGAACTTCAGCTGACATTCACGTTGATCCCACATTGTCTCATGTACAGGACGGCTTCTTTTGGAACACTAGGGAATGGTCACCACAGTTCTGCAATAAAAGCCACTTAACCATCTGGCCTCCCTTCTGGAAATCTCTTCCCTAGCCTGGCCTGGCCTGAATAAACATCTTCATTTATAATAATTTTCATAATGATTTACATTGTTGACAGTACATGCACATTACATTTATCTTCATAAGTTGCTAACTCAACCACCTGAGAGCATAGAAAATTAAACATTTCTGTTTTAATTGTTCTTCTGAATAACCTCCATGTAATTAACAATAATATTTTCTTATGTTTAGTTTTGTATTCTTACTTTGGATTTTTAAAACTGTACCCATGACACACTGGTCAGCATTTTTCTGATTTTTGTATGTAAATTCTCTCAGTACTAGACCTACATTAATTCCCTATAGATGAACAAAACACATACTCTTCTGGCTTCCCACTCACACAACTTCAGTTGGAAGCCCTGGGGGAAAACGAGCCTGAGGTTCTACCCTAAAATCAAAAAAAGAGGCCAAAACAAAAAACAAAAAGTGTGAAGTACTGAGAACAGCCTGCTATCAATCCCCAATATTTATACCTAGTTGTTAGCATAAGCAGCTCAGCTGTTATCATCTGTGTCACATGGTTGCATAGGGCTAGAGGTGCTGCCAAACAATGTATGGAGCTATACGCATTCAAAGCAACATCATGACAGAGATTAATTTGAAATCAACAAAGGCTTTATTGTTAGGAGAAATATGTTCCTTGTGATTAGAATGTGCACAGATGTCTTGTATAGTATTTGTCACTTCCAAGTGGACTTTAAGGATAGCTGTACATAGAGCACATGGAGTAACCCAATCTACAGGACACAAACAAGCACAAGGTCTGAAACAGAGAGAAAATTATTGTAATTGTCTATACAAACAGACTAAAAAAGTAGCATCTGACCTAAGAATTCAGGAGCAATTAAAGAAATGGAAGTACCCCTCATAGGTCATGCTTTCTAGACCTTTAATCATTTTTTGTTGCTTTTCTCTGTACTTTCTCCAATTTGTCCACACCTTTCCTGAAATGTGGTGCCCAGAACTGGACACAATATTGCAGTTGAGACCTAATCAGCATGGAGTAGAGCTGAAGAATTACTTCTCATATCTTGCTCTGCAAATACATCCCAGAATGATGTTCACTTTGACTCATATTAAGCTTGTGGTTCACTATGACCCCCAGATCTCTTTTTGCAGTACTCCTTCCTAAGCAGTCATTTTCCATTTTGTGTGTGTGCAACGATTGTTCCTTCCTCAGTGGAGTACTTTGCATTTATCCTTAGTGAATTTCATCCTATTTACTTCAGACCATTTCTGCAGTTTGTCCAGATCATTTTGAATTATAATCCTATCCTCCAAAGCACTTGCAACACCTCCCAGCTTGGTATCATCCACAAACTTTATACATGTACTCTCTATGCCATTATCTTAATCATTAATGAAGATATTGAACAGAACTGGACCCAGAACTGATCCCTGTGGGACCTCACTCATTATGACCTTCCAGCATGACTGTGAACCACTGATAACTACTCTCTGGGAATGGTTTTCCATCAGTTATGCACCCACCTTATAATATCTCCATCTAGATTGCATTTTCCTAGTTTGTTTATGAGAAGATCATGGAAGACAGTATCAAAAGCTTTACGAAAGGCAAGATAAACCACGTCTACCACTTCCCCCCTATCCACAAGGCTTGTTACCCTGTCAAAGAAAGCTATCAGGTTGGTTTGACACAATTTGTTCTTGACAAAACCATGCTGACTGTTACTTATCACCTTATTATCTTTTAAGTGTTTGCAAATTGATTACTTAATTACTTACTCCATTATCTTTCCAGGTACAGAAGTTAAGCTGACTGATTTGTAATTCCCCAGGTTGTCCGTATTTCCCTTCATCCATTTATTCATCCAGAATCATTTCACAATTTTCCTAACAGCCCTCATGTGATTTTTAATAGGATGTTTGGCTAAAAAGAAACATTTTATCCTTCATTCCCTGGATTAAATCAAAATCTATTGCCTAGTGGTATCAAACACAGCTGACCAATCTAAAAGAATCAGCAACAACTTAACTTTTGTTCATTGCTACAAGGAGATCATCCTCCATTCACATTAGCTGATCTCTGCACCACACTTAGGCAGAAAAATCAACTGTCTAAGTCTGTAATCCCCAGAAATCCCCAGAGGTGGTTCACCACAAGATTGTCCAGGCCCAAAGGAAGGTTGATTGAGAATGGGCTTAACAACCATTGTTTTTGCAGAGATGGTACTCTGTTCTCCCAACTGGAGGAATTAACAATATGCACAGATAGTGAAGCCGATGCCACTGTTTAACCATTCATGAGTGTTAGTGCCCTAACGGTCAAAGTAAAAACTCCAATAGAACATCTAGAACCTGAGTCTGAAAGTGGATGAAATTCACCAGATAAGATAATGTGTGTCATCCCCTGATATTAATTTACTACCAGTAACCCCAGATTCAATTGATTTTATCTGCTAGGTAGCTAGACTCCTTACAGTGAGTGACTAATAACTATGTTCTCAGGCAAAATAAGCCCAGCACTTGGAAATGTTTCACTGCTGGGGACTCTGTATGCTGCAGAGGAGACGATTTCCTTCCCCTACATCAGTCATGACACAAGATTTCAAAAATGATGTGTTGTAATTAATCTGAGTAGGAGTGGGATGGCTTCTCCCAGTGCTCTAGCCCCCAACTCCTTTGCTTTATCTGTAACACCTCACTATTAAGGGGAATGATACATAGTGAACACCAATAAATCCATACGTAGAGTACCAGTGGTACATTATCTTTTCATTTGTCTGTCTACAGCACTACACGTAGTGGTGCAGAGTATTGGGATGTGCTAAGTAATAGTGGCCTACATTGTTTAAAAATGAGTAGTGATTTTGAATACCTCAGTTTTTGGGTGCCCAACTTGACACACCTTAAAGAGACTTGGTTTTTAGAAAGTGCTAAGACCCACTGTCTGAAAATCAGTCCTCTTTAAGTTTAAGATGTCCCAGGTATAGGACCCCCCCCAGAAATGAAGGAACCAAAAACTGCTAGTCGCTGTTGATACTATAGCCAGAGCCTTTATTTGTGGTTTAAAAAGTCTTACATTCTGATAATAAATTGCATGTCTTTGCCAACCAAATTAGCCTCTTTTGAACTCAGGATTCTAGATGGTTGACAAGAATGTAAAGGTGTAGCAGGTACATAGCAAAAACTACATATTTTTGTCCATTGATTATTTTGATGGAAAATAGCTCACATGACAATCTTTATATTATTTAATTTGA
Source organism: Terrapene triunguis (assembly GCF_002925995.2). NCBI lineage: Eukaryota > Metazoa > Chordata > Testudines > Emydidae > Terrapene > Terrapene triunguis. The sequence continues at coordinate 67,651,235 of NW_020664417.1, read as the reverse complement.
TATTTATGACTAGAGATACTATCATTTCTATCAGCTTTCATTTAATTATCCATTATTTACCCCAAGTTATTTGAATATTTATCTAAACATGACTTTTTGGAGAATAAAGAATATTAAAGATGATACCAGGGGAATTTTTGCATTATATTTTCTGACAATCTATTTAAATACATATTGAAACTATTCTCTCTCTCTCTCTCTCTCTCTCTCTCTCTCTCTCTCTCTCACTATCTTTGTTTTCTGCCATTCACCATAATGTACATGGCATTACAGTATTTGAAATCAAATAATTTTTCTCCAAGATCAGCTGCATGGCATCTGTTTCAGCAGAGTCACTGGCAAACACATTTAGACAAGCCTAAAAAATTAAGTGGATTATAGGGAATAACTAATCAGTTTTAATTTGTGTATCAAATAATTAATGATAACTCAAAGGAAAGGAGGCAAAACTGGTTAGAGGGTAACTGCTGATACTAATATTTCAAAATACAACTTCACACATTTTTTTAGAATATTCAAAAGCTGAAATAAACTCGGTTTCCTTTGATTCTGGCATTAGTTGCCACTAGCCTGTACTGCTATGCACTCCAGCTTCAGAGGGTCACTTGAGTTTACTTTAAAGCTAATAATATTCCAGGTTGGCAGCAACTCACTTCCCAGTTGACTTATTTTATCTGAAACCATTCTCATGTTCCCAATTAAGACAACTTCTCTGGAGCTGAAATTACTTGGCACCTAAATGAACACTCTTCCCCAACTTATAGATAACATCTGTGATGGTTAGAACAAGAAACGTGAGCAGTTGATTACAATGGATAGGGTGCCCATATGTCCAATTTTGGCTGGGACAGTCCCTTTTTTAGGACCTGTCCCAGCCATCCCGACTTTTTTTTGGCAAAAATGGGCATTTGATGATCAGCTGGCAAGAGCAAACAGGACAAACGCCCAGTTTTGCCAAAAAAGGTGGAGTAGAACCCCTAGCGGGATGTGGAGGAATGTGCCGGGGGGGGGGAGCAGGAGTGGCAACACCAGCCCTGCGCTGGAAGGAAGGCTAGGGAAAGCAGCTCAGGCTGGCCTGCCCCACATGCAGGGGGGAGAGGGAGGCCTTGGGTGGCCCTGTGCATGAGCAGGTGGCAGGGGGGCTCAGAAGACCAGCCCCGTGCATGGGCAGGCAGTGGGGGGCTCGGCTGACCAGCTCCGTGCATGGATGGGCGGCCTTGGAGGACCAGACCTACACTCAGGGGAGAAGGGGGATCGCGGCCGGGCAGTGAGAGGGCATGGAGGATCAGCCTCGCATGCAGGCAGGCAGCAGGAGGACCAGCCCCATGCATGGGGGGCTAAGAGGATCACAGAGGGGAATGGGGTCCCGGGCCGGCCCTGGATCCAGTGGGGAGGCTTGCCCTGCATGAGTGGGATGCAGGAAGGGCTTACTGTGTGGTTGGGAGATGAGGACTGGCCTCAGGCAGTCCTGCATATGGGGGGAGGCTGGGGCCAGCCCTGGGGGGAGGGAGATCTCAGCCTGACCCTGTGCTGGTGGGAGGCAGGGCAGTCTTGTGCTGGCCCTGTGGTGGTGGTGGGATGGTGCGGGGGCCTCGGGCCATTTTCCTTTGGGAAAATATGGTCACCATACAAATGGGAACAATGAATTCTAAATTGGTAAGAGAACCCCAGTCAGATGAACCCCAGGGCAGGAGATGTTAGTTATATGGCAAGAGAAGCCTTATTCACAGTGTGCAGAACAGTGTGGAACAGTCAGTGGTGGACTTGTGTAGTAGAAATTATGCCCACTGGCACTTACATGTCTGAATTGACATGATTGAAGGTCACAGCATTTGTGAGTTGTGCCTAGTCTGGTGCCTCCCCAGATGATGGGCTTTGAGGCACATAAAAGGGAGGCTTTCCAGCTAAGTTGACAGAAGGAGAAACACCTGCAGGGAGGCTTCTACAGTGGTTCCAGGGTAACAGAGAAAGACTGGAAAGGAACAGGAAGGCTCTGCAGGGGACACAGGGTCAGAGAGGACCAGGTGGAAAGACCTGGCTGGAGCTACCTGCAATGAGGGACAGAATAAAAAGGCTGGAGGAAACACTAAGCAGCAGGACACGGGCTTCTGGAAAGAAATATTGATCCGAGTAAGGAGGCAGAGAAATGGACTTATTGATTTATGCTCACTCTTGAACTATGATGTTGTTCTAATAAAGCAGACTTCAAGAAGGAGTGTTGTGTGACTCACAAGAATCTGGGTGTAGTTTTTGAGACTCCTAAGAAAGAGAAATGGAGGAAGTGGCAGGGTCTGCTATCAGATGGAGCCTGTTATGCTATCAAAGACCAAGGCAATGATGTCATACTTAATGGTTAGAGCTAAGGGTCAGAACTGGAATCTGGAAGCAGGAGCAGGGCTGGAAACTAGGCTGGAGCATGACTAGGCACAAGACTGGGGAAAAAGCAGGAATGGAGCAATCTCAGGCCTGTGGAGTCTGTCACCACTATCAGGCAGAGCAGAGGAGAGTTCCAAGCCATGAAGTAACATTGAGAAGACTGAGTTGATGTTTCTCCTGTGAGGCTTTTATACCTGCTGTGAGTCACCAGACCAGCTCCTGATTTCTGGATTAGATGGAGCCTATCATAGGAATGACATCCCTGCATGGGACTTAATCATGCCTTAATTCAGGGGATGACTTATCACCTCATACTGATGTTCAGTTGTGCTGAAACCTAGGGAGAACTCCAGGCTGCATACTATGTCTTGTAGCATGGCCTACACTTGTAAATATACTTTTGTATATAGACACACATCATTAAAGGCATGCTTGAGGGAACAAGTGAATTACAACATGACCAGAAACTCTAGTCAGGACAGGACCAAATTGACTTCCAGCTGCTACAAGAACTCAGTGCTGCAATCTCCAATAGTCGTGCATGCTCTACCTTTGCCTTGCCATTTCTCAGGCAAATAACTGTTACCACACCAAAAAGTGCTGGACGTGATAATTGCACTCAGGGAATCTGGAGGATAGCAAGAAAGTGTCTGCACAAAGTCAATGGGGCTCGACATAGGTACCAGGGTCCACCCATGTTGAGCTTATTACAGGTTTGTAACATAAACCTTGATTCTGCAAAGAGATGCACTAATATGGACCTATTAATCTGCATGATCTCATTGAAGTTAATAGACATTTTGCTAGCTCTTGCACTTACAAATCAGACTCCAAATATTTCTCTCATCTTATCAGACATGAGGTTTTCTGGTCCTGCTTTCAAAATCTTACGAATAGAATTGTTTTGAGAAGAGCATTAATTCAGAAATACAGTTGCTGCGTGTATGTGTGTGAACTAGAAATATTCCAAAGGGAATGGGGGAGAAGCCAAAATTGAGGATCTTCTATGTTTTTTTACTCATAGTAGAGCTTATCAGATAAAGGGGAGAGGGGGAAACTGTGAATATTTTTTCCATTTTTTTCAACATTTTGTTTAAAAGAAAATCTTCTCAAACTATTTTACTGATCAATGTGGCTTCATCTTTCTTTTTTAAAGCTATTGCACAGTTTTAAAAATCTAATAATCTAACAGTAGTACTTCTGTCAATCAGCTATTTTTTTATTATTGCTCTTATTCTGCTTAGAATAATGAGTGTAGATTTATATAAAGGTCAACAACAGAAATGAACTTTACTGAATAGTATTAAAACAGAGAAGATAGGCTCTATTCATATCTGATGTAAACAGTTACAACTTTTTTGACATCAGTGAAATTGCACTTGTAAGTGGGAGAGGGATGCTGAAGCAATATTATGTGAACTGCATTATACTCCCTTCTTCCTGCACCTCAGCTTAATTCTTTGCTGAAGCACAGGATGGTGTTCTGTCTTTTCAGGACTTTTCAGAGCAGAGTTAAATCTCAGAGCTAATGTACTAAAAACCCTGTATGTAACTGTTATTGACTGTTACCAGTCAGCTTCAGGGACAGACTAGCATTCAGTTTCTTAGGGTTTGTCTAGATGAATAGTTAGTGTGTGGCTAGGTGAGGTATAAATCTACAGGGCCATACACTGTCTGGGTGGATCCTGCTACTGTGCACTAAATGTTCCCTAAAAAGCAAAGTCCAATGCTTTGATACACAGGGAAAAAAGTCAGAGGCATAGAACACCATATTAGAGTACAGACTTAGGAAGAAACCTATTTTAATGCTCTAATAACAGAAGTATGCAAGTTAGACAATTCAGTCTTGATCTTTGAAATCGAATATATAAATGAAAAAATATGTTTCATCAGATGAGTTGTGATGCTGGCAGACCAGGTGCTAGCTCATGCCAAAGCCCCAGGGCAATTGTCTTGTAAATTAGTATACATTAGGGCTGTCGATTAATCACAGCTAACTCACACAATTAACTCAAAAAATTAACACGATTAAAAAATGTAATCATGATTAATCACAGTTTTAACTGCACTGTTAAACAATAGAGTACCAATTGAAATGTATTAAATATTTTGGATGTTTTTCTACATTTTCAAATATATTGATTTCAATTACAACACAGAATACAAAGTGTATAGTACTCACTTTATATTATTTTTATTACAAATATTTGCATGGCAAAAATGATAAACAAAAGAAATAGTATTTTTCACTCGACCCAAGATTTAAGAATCTGAAGTGCTTTCCAAAATCTGATCAGGACAGGGTCTGGAGCATTCTTTCAGAAGTCTTAAAAGAGCAATACTCTGATGCGGAAACTACAGAACCCAAACCACCAAAAAAGAAAATCAACCTTCTGCTGGTGGCATCTAACTCAGATGATGAAAATTAACATGCATTGGTCTGCTCTGCTTTGGATCGTTATAGAGCAGAACCCATCATCAGGATGGATACATGTCCTCTGGAATGGTGGTTGAAGCATGAAGGACTTATGAATCTTTAGTGGATCTGGCACATAAATATCTTGTGATGCCAGCTAAAACAGTGCCATATGAATGCCTGTTCTCACTTTCAGGTGACACTGTAAACAAGAAGTGGACAGCATTATCTCCTGCAAATGTAAACACACTTGTTTGTCTGAGCGATTGGCTGAACAAGAAGTAGGGCTGAGTGGACTTGTAGGCTGTAAAGATTTACCTTGTTTTATTTTTGAATGAAGTTATTTCTTGTACATAATTCTACATTTGTAAGTTCAACTTTCATGGTAAAGAGATTGCACTTCAGAACTTGTATTAGATTAATTGAAAAATACTATTACTTTTATTTTTACAGTGCAAATATATATAATAAAAATAAATATAAAGTGAGCACTGCACACTTTGTATTCTGTGTTGTAACTGAAATCAATATATTTGAAAATGTGGAAAACCTCCAAAAATATTTATATAAATAGTATTCTATTATTGTTTAACAGCACGATTATTTGTGTGATTATTTTTTTTAATCGTGTGATTAATCACAATTAATTTTTTCAATTGCTTGACAGCCCTAGTATAGTTCAAAGTAATTGTTAAATGTATAACAGTGTATTTGGTGTTTAAACTTCATGAAAACTAATGAGATGTTACATGAATTGTTTTCACTTATCTGTATCCTGTTATAATGTAATAGCAAACATTTACCTTGTGTATACCCCCATAATTAAATAACTCATCAAATAACCCATCAAACAAGAAAAGAAGCCTTGTGAAATGCAAATGAAGAACTTTAACAGAAAAGTGCTAATTTCAAAGCATGTGGTCATTGTGTCTTATGATTGGAGATCAAAGGCTCTAAATGCATTCCTCACTCAGTGTCATCAAAGGAAAAGCCTGGGTGGGTAGTGACACTGTCAGCTTGTTTTCTCTGAGAAGAAGCTATTAGTATGGATTCAAGAAAAGATCCCGCATCCCAGTTTGGATTCTTACAGGGAAGTGTACCAGATGCAAAACAGTGATCCCTAGAAACAATCTGGGTACCCTGAAAAAACTTTTGGGAGACTGGTAGTTTATTACATCACTGCTACCATTTGGAATTACAAACTGTGACTCTCCCGTATATTTATTTTACTTGCTTTAACCTTTCAGTAACTCTCCCTTCCTTTTCTTAGCTAATAAATCTTTAATTATTTTACTATAGAATTGGTTACCAGTGTTGTCTTTCATGTAAGATCTAGAGTACCCATTGATCTGGGCTAAGTGACGGGTCTCTTGGTTGTGTGGATTTTTGGTTTGAATGACCTTTTATCACAAAGTCCAGTTTGTCTGGACTGGGTAGACTGGAGAGTCTGAGGGGACTTTCTGTGGGCAGGTCTACACTACCCGCCTGAATCGGCGGGTAGAAATCGACCTCTCGGGGATCGATTTATCGCGTCCCGTCAGGACGCGACAATCGATCCCCGAATCGACGCTCTTACTCCACCAGCGAAGGTGGGAGTAAGAGCCGTCGACGGGAAGCCGTAGAGGTCGATTTTGCCGCCGTCCTCACAGCGGGGTAAGTCGGCTGCGATACGTCGAATTCAGCTACGCTATTCGCGTAGCTGAATTTGCGTATCTTAAATCGACCCCCCCCGTAGTGAAGACGTAGCCTGTGACTCCATGGTATGACTGGTATAGTGTTCAAGGAGTTCACATTTGTCACTGGCTTGGTGAAATTTAATTACAGAATGCACTAACAGCTTTGGGTGTCTGCCCTGTTTTCTGATAGTCTGCCCTGAGGTAGGCACTCACAGTTGTGAGTCACTTCAGACAATGTGGCAGATGTGTTATAGACTCACAGACTTTAGGCCAGAAGGGATCATTATAATCATCTTGTCTGACCTTCTGCACATTGCAGGCCACACAACCTCACCCACCCACTCCTGTAATAGACCCCTAACTCTGGCTGAGTTACTAAAGTCCTCAAATTATGATTTAAAGACTTCACATTACAGAGAATCCATCATTTACACTAGTTTAGACCTGCAAGTGGCCCACGCCCCATGTTTCCGAGGAAGGCAAAAAAAACCAAACAGAGTCTCTGCAAATCTGACATGGGGGAAAATTCCTTCATAATCCCACATATGGCAGTCAGTTGGACCCTGAACATTTCAGCAAGACCAAACACCAGAAACCTGGGAAAGAATTTTCTGGAGTTGTGTTTGGAAATACTGATAAGTATTTTATATGATCCTAGTTACATAATGTGTGTTGTACCAAGAAAAAAACAAAAATGGGAATTAAATACTGAATGGTAACTAATAAGAATAGTTAAGTCAGATCAGGATATACATAAATGTAATGCCTACCTTCACCGAACCTTGAATATTATCATAAATTATCCCATAAACTACTTTACACATTAAGTGATTTCACTGCTTAAATAGTTACCAAACTTGAAGCACTATTTCCTAGATATAATTCAATATTTTTTTCACAACTCTAAAGCTTCCTTCAGCTTTTAGATGAGGTAAAGTAAATTCTTTCATTGGGCTATCACAGTCCTGCATTTGCATTGGGTCCACAGTTGTGAAGACATAAGATGACTTTTTCCCAATTCGGTCCCCATTGTGATAAGGCCAGGCACAACTACAATACCTGTGCTTTGTGCTGCTTCTAGCCTGCGGTGCTGTATTACTGACATAATCTGGCTTATTATATACACATGCTATATGCTATCTAATTAAACATATATGTTTTTTCTGTAAAGATGATGCAATCATTTAAAAACATTTCATTCTTACATTTAGATTCTTCTGTGGAAAATATCATCAAGAAAATAAATAAAAAGATGCTAATCTTTTTGTTTAGAGCAGAGCATTTTTAGATCAGAGCATTTTGTTTAGAGCAGAGCATTCATTAAAAAACAAGTCATTCAAACAATTATGCATGTGAGTAACTTTATTCATATGAGAAGGCTTGACTTCAGTAGGATTATCACAGTACTAAATCCTGCACCCGAAAGTATGTGGTTACATGATGAGACAGTGGGTGAGATCCTGGTACCAGATCTACAAAAGGACTGAGATATCTAAATCCAAAATTTAGACACCACTGAGATCCTCAAAAGCCAACTCAGCTTCTCTCTAACCTGCACCATCTAAAGTTCCTTAGCACCAAAATTTCCACTATAAAGTCCCCTAGTTTTCTGTGTTTTGGTGGCTGTGCATATGCGCAGCTGCCTCAGTCCTGAGCCCACCCACCAGCTCCGCACCAGTCTCATGCCTAAGCCACAGTGGGATCCTAAAACTGGGTGTTTCCCACCCCATCTTGACTATAGAGTCTTCCTCTGTCTTGATCAATGTATATTTAATTATTTATGTAGTTCATACAAAATGGAACAGCTCCAACAGGAGAAATTGGGAAAGTCTCATGGAAGAAGAACGAGGAGTACTTGTGGCACCTTAGAGACTAACAAATGTATTTAAGCGTAAGCTTTTGTGGGCTTCATCGGACTATCCTCTAACCCAGTGGTTAGGGCACACACCTAGGAAGGACTGACTCAAATCCCTTTAGTACGTAAGGCAGAGTGGAGAACTTAACCCAAACCTCCCACATCCTGGATGAGTACCCTAACTACTGGGCTAATAGCTATAATGGAGGATGCCGCCTCCAATTGATTTGTGTGGAGTTAGATATGTGCCGTTGCCTTTATTGCAAGAAACACCTTAGATGCCTCATTCCAGGAGAGGACTAATGACTGTGAATCCTAAACAGAGATAGGCTCCTCCCTCAAGTCTGTACTTAGGTGCCAAACTCCTTGAGGGGGTGGGTCTTAAGATTCCTTGGTTTTCTTACAGGCAGCTCCCTGCTCAGGTTTCTGGCTTTTGTGGATCACATTCTTAGGTGCCTATATCCCCATTCATTGTAGAGGGAGCCTAGTGCCCAATTCAGTATTTGTGAATTCTGCTGGGCGGCTAGGCACCTAAACGTTAGACATTGCAATGTTCCCTTTGTGGATTTAGTCCTTGGTCCCTGGAACTGAATAGTAAAGTTCTCATTAACTTAAGTGAGGACAGGATTTCATCCATTCAGGTTTCCAGCCTCCCTATCTCTTTTGCAACTTATCTGTGTAACTATCAGAAAAAACACTATGCTGAGATACTGTCTACCTGCTGCAGAAATTGATGTAAGGGAATATTCATCTCATTCTGAAGCAGAAGGAACTCCATACTGTTAGCTAACATATTTTATAAGGCCTACTTTACTCTTTTCCCCCATCTATGTATCTAGCTACTTCTGTTCCCTCTATAATTGTACTGTTTGAACAACCTCCCCTGCCCACAGACATGAGCCAAAAATAGTTCTTTCCATCTGACATATCTCATATGTGATTTCTTGCTGGAGAGTTTTCTGTTTGTTTGGAGGAATTGGGTTGCTTTATTTTTATTTTGTTTTGAAATTGTAAGATTCTATGGACCATCTGGTTATGAGAGATGCAACTTGAAAAAAAATAAGGCTAGTATTTTGCCTTTGGAAAAGATTAATTCTTTTTGTCATTGCTCTCCTTGGTGTAGGCGGAAATCTAAATTTGTTGCATTCACTAGGCTTCAAGGGTGAAGTATATCGAACTTTGCTTGCTAGATAAGTCAAAAACTATACATTATGGAAGAAAACTTTTGAGGGCCAGGAAACCTCCACAGAGAGTGAAATTTTAAGAGTATAACACAGTCTGCTGGGTTTCTAAACTGTTGCCTGAGGTGCTTCGAATCCCATAATGTACAAAGGTCATTTACAAGCTCTGCTGTGGTTCTTGCAGTGATCACAAGCCCCAAAGGGACAGTTGCAAAATTTACGTGTTATCTAGGAAAGAAGCCAGGCTGGATTCCTGTGAACCTCATAAACTCGTCAGCAGCAGAGAGAAATTTGAGGTCACGGGTGACAACTCTGACATTCTCCATTCTCTTTGTAGCAACCCTATCAACACTGAATTTGCACACAGCAAAATTACAAAAATATTCTAAAAAGCTAAGGACATTCAGTGATGGCTACTGCAGCATTCCCAGACTAACACATGTTAATTACAGTATATTTAAGATTTTAAAGATGGGATTTTCAAAAGCACTCAGCATGCTCCCATTGAAGTTAATAGGAGCAGACATAGGCTAACACTGAGTGTTTTTGAAAATTCCACCCTATATATATTAGTATTAGAATATACTAATACTAATAGAATCACATCCAAGGTATCTGGGACATTTGGGGGTAATGAAGGCTGGCAAGGGATAGGGAAGGTAGGGGAAAACTATCTTTATTATTGTTATTAATTATTAATTATTATTGCCATATTTAGTATTATTTATTTATTATTGAACACAATTTATTGTATAATATAACCATTTTTTCCCTTAGTATGCGGGGTTTACTTTGAAAAGTGAGTCAGCATAAATGCCATGGGACAGCACCATCAGTTATAAAGTTTCTGAAGACCGAGTCATGTTTGGATATGCCTGTGGAATGCCATTGTCTCACTGTTATGACCTTAGGGACACCTCTGAAACTTCATTACCTTCAATGGAGTTGTATACATTTAACTGATTGGAATTCTCAATATGCATCCGAAGAAGTGGGTTGTAGCCCATGAAAGCTTATGCTCTAATAAATTTGTTAGTCTCTAAGGTGCCACAAGTACTCCTGTTCTTCTTGCGGATACAGACTAACACGGCTGCTACTCGGAAACCTAGAACAAAGCTTGTGGCACTATTTCTCCAGAACACATTTGTGATTTACTAAGACTAACCTTTTGGGTTAAGAACAAACATCTGTGTCATCTAATTCCATTTCTGGAGTGTCTAGAGAAAAACTTAAAATCATGTGTGTTAATCAAATCAAATGGCATTCAATAAACTTGAGTTAAAACAAGAGCCCAAACCTTTGTCTAGACATCTTACTAGTAAACAACTGCATTGATGATACACAAGGGGTCTTTACAGAATAGCATAAAAGATGCGTTTTTAAAAAGCGTTTCACCCTTTATTTTAGGGCAAACAGATCCAAGAACAAATAGGATCCCGGATAGAAATAGGATTCAGCTGCAGTCCCCAGCAGCTGAACCCGAGCAGGGAGTGGAATCAACCTTCTCCCCAGCCAGGCTCTCTCAGGCAGCTGCCAGGCTGCAGAGCAGTGACCAGAAGGGGCCGTCATTAGAAGCGGCTCACTCCTGCTCCCCACTTGGGGTCCCTCCTGCCAAGGAGAGCAGTGGAACTGCCGAGGGGGCCAGGCACAGCGAGAGGACAGAGTGCCCCCCCTGTAGGTGACATGCGGCAGGAGAAGTGCAGTTGCCCTGGGCTGGGTGCGGGGGGAGGGGGTTGGCCGACAGGGACACGTGACCTCCCCTTTAGATTGTGCCCTTCCCCCCCCCCAGTGTGGAGAGGCACCAGTTGTCTATGGGGTGCCCTTGGGAGAGGGTGCAGAATGGGGCAGGAAGAGGCTGGGTGAAGGTGGGGCCTTGGGGGCAGGGATGGAGTGGGGGTCAAGCACGCTCTGGGAAATCCAGAAGTCAGCACCTGGAGCCTGAGCTATGGGACCCACGATGGGGGGGACATCCCTGAATGTCTACACCACAAATTTTCTATCACTCTAAGGCCTGTATATGGTAACTAATGGAACATGGATTCAAAGACAGAGATGAAAAAAATAATACTGAAGGAAAATGTTAAAACATTTTTAAAATATTGATACTTTTATGACCCCCATCACCATAGTATCTAAGCACCTCAAGGTCCACTCAACACTTCTGTGAGGTGTCAAAGTACTATTACCCCATTTTACAGATGCAGAAATGAGTAAGTGTGTAAGGTCACAAAGCAAGCCTGTGGTGGAGCAAAGAACTCCCTTTGGACCAATGTCTCCCATTGCCCAAGCTAGCTCCCCACAACCACTTGACCATCTAGTCTCTACTATTTAAAATAACTTGTTCCATCAGTGGCACAAACAAAAACACAGGTGCAAGACTCACAAGTGCCTTCATAACTATGCAGCCATTCAAGCTAATTATTTATAGGAACACGTACTGGAACACAAATTTTTATTTAGTCTTCGTTATCTCCATTTCTGCTCCTGATCATGTGTCTTTGGAATAGTCACAGGACTTCCTCTGATTTCCTGTACTAAGAGCTCTCCTCTTTTATCCATTCCATTGTTTTCAACTCCACCCAGCTTGGAGAGCTGAACAATGTGTCAAAAACTAAAAAAAAAGAAAGATTTGAGTGAGATTTTGAAAAGTACCATAGTGACTTAAAAGCAAAAGGTCCACTGAAAGTCCATGGAACTTGTGCATTTAACTCACTTAAGTGCTTTTGAAAATTATTATTATTATTAATAGTAATAATAGTTATTATTATTATTATTATTATTACTGATATATGTAACTTTTGATATGTGTAACTGTTTTCATTACAGATGCTCCCCAGGTTACGCAAGACCTGACTTACGCAAATTCACACTTACGGAAAAAGTTCCATAAGACAGAAATAGGATTTTTGAGTTGTGGAAATTTTTGCGTAACATACAGGTATACGTTTCCGACTTACATAAAATTCAGGTTACACATGCTTTCCGGAATGGAATAATTGCGCAAGTCGGGGGGCCTCTGTACTAAAAAGGATGCAGTTAAAAGATCTGAAGTCTTGTTTGCTGAAGAAACAGAATCCATCATTTCCCCAACATGCTTGCATTTTTCACCAAACCACAATCATATGAATTTCCTCTGAAGTTTTAGAGTTGTAAACATTTATTTTACCATCTTTTTACAGCAAGTGCTTAACCTATGGAGAAACTGTGTACCACATTATGACTTGTTCTAGAGTCCCACCAGAGGCATTAGACGTGAAAAACTAAATTTCCAAGTATAGCATACATATCATAGATTATGGTAGATTACTGTCAGTGAAGACTAAAGTGGATGTCAATAATACCACACTAAGAAATAGTCAGATTCAAATTTTCCCCACAGAATTGTTAGATGTGTACTCTGCTGTGTGACAACATAATGTACCTTAGGAGGCAAAGCATAAGGTTTTTATGTCAAAGTGCAACTAAAAGTTATATTCCCTGATTCCTGTCCCGCTACATATATTACTAAGTACATATGTGCATCTCCTGACAATGAACACTAACATATTTAATATGATCATATTCTTGACAGAGCACATGAGACTTGATTTATCTCAGGGAGCTCCTCCATTACCAGCTCTGACAGCTTTACAGCTCTATTGGGAAATGAAGTATGGTATCAGGTTACTAAGCAACTCCAGTGCTTTTTTTAAAGTACTTCTTGGAACTCACTTGTTTCTCCTAATTGACTCAGTCCACATCATTCTGAACATAAATGGGACATCATGTTTAGAAATATGCTGCATAACTACTTTTAGCTAACATGTCTTGCTACCTCTGCATATCTAAATCAAGCACCAGCATATAAATGTCATACTGAAAGCAAATTTTATCTTCCTCCTGAGTTGCGTTGACATTTAATATATATAAATTATTTTGACAGTTCAAGCTAGACTCTGAAGTTATCTGCCGACTGCCAGAAAATAACATGAAAGGCTGAACAGTGATTGCACTTTTTAACTTTTGTATAGAATAAAGTTTTAATTAGCCAGTCAGATGTACTTCTTTAGTGCATTCACACAGTATAATACACCAGAATTAATAGCAAATCTATATCCCAACATTGTAGCCATCTTGACATTTTTGGAATCACTAAACCATTGCTCAAGGTAGTATCCCATGCCATCTCTGAACATTAGCGATCAATGCATCCATACATCATTTTTTATGAGGAGTAAACTAGGCTTTTATCATCTCTGGCTTTTCTTCCTGGTATAGTGCGGATGAAGAGTGAAACACAAGAAATATGCTGTTTTTAGTGTTTTTTCCTCAGGCTAACCGCAACTCTTATTTCTTCTGTTGTCTTCCTTACTTTTTGGAATCCTAAACAAGTTTTTAAATAAATAACTATCTACTTATTGTATATTTCTCCAATGAACAACTGAGCTAGTAAAAACAGATTTCATGAAAACAGAAGACAGATGAGGAATCAACTGACAACTGGGCTCCCTTCTGCTATCTTGATTTTCTGTCCTACTTTTGGCAAAGTTTGTTACTTTTCTGAATCCCCTTCCCATTTTCCCAGAAAATTTATTCTTTTACTTATTTTGGAGACAACAAATGTTAAGTGCTCCCCTGGTGGGGATTCAGAATATCCAGAAAAGGGGCATCATACCCTTTATTGGTTTCACTCCGATCTCAGGCTTTTTAACCCATCTTTGGCTCATCTTGATCAACTGATGCTGAAGCGTCAGTGCGTTGTTTGCCATTGGTTTGAATTTGGTAAACAAGGACAAGTCAAGCTCACAGGATTCATATGTTGAGATTTATTTAAAACATTGCATACTACCGAAGCTAAAATGATGTGGTTTACAAGAAGTTTAATGAAAAGATGTCATTTCATCCTGTCTATTCAGCATATTTGTTCTCACTCATCAAAAGGAAAAAGAAAAAGCATTTCCCACTAGTAGAAAAAAGAAAAAGCATTTCCCACTTTCGCCTCATCAGACTGCAAAATATTTGTCCGCCAGGAGAAATATAACTCTGGGTGTCAGCAGCTGGTCAGGATTCCAACCACTAGTAGCAGTCCTTTAAGCATAAAACAGCACCCAAACAACACCGCTAGTTGTGCTCCATGGTTCAATAGGGTATGAGTCAGTTTGAAGAGCCAGGCCTATTATATTCTACTATCAGCTGCAGCAGGGCTGACTCCAGGCATCAGCTTAACAAGCAGGTGCTTGGGGCGGCCAAGGGAGAGGGGCGGCACCTGCGGCAATTCAGGGGCGGCAGGTCCCTCACTGCCTCTAGGAGCGAAGGACCTGCCGCTGAACTGCCACCACCGATCGCCGCTTTTTTTTTTTTCCCAATTGCCGCCGCCGGTCCCGGTCGCGGCTTTTTTTTTTTTTTTTGCTTGGGGCGGCAGAAATGCTGGAGCCGGCCCTGAGCTACAGGCAATCAAATTGCAGGAATTTAAGTGTTGCTTTTGGGGGGAAAGCAGCCGTAGGTACTGTTGCTGAGTTCTTTTCCCCAAAGCCCCTAGAACCATTCTGCCCCTGTGCTGACAGCATGCCTCTTGGACCCTAAACCTGACTGCTTCGACTCTGCTCCTTCCAGCATGATAATGAAGCAATGGCACATTGTTGGCCCATAACAAGCAGCACCTTATCTTAAGGGCTATCTTCACAGTAGCATAAAGTGCCCTGTGGGGAAGTTATTTCTAAAGTGTGTTCATGTGTTGTGCATTAATTGGTCTGTGTAGACAGTGCTGCTCCACACTAAGGGTTTCCTAGTGCACTTAAACATAGTACTATTACAAACAGCACTACTTAAAAATGCACTAGGGGACCATTAGTGCATGCCAACAAGATCTATATGGACCAATTAATGCACAAGTTAGTGTGCTTTAGAAGTCACATGCCCATAGTGTGTACTGCCACACCATGTGGGCAAGCCTTTAGGCTCTATCTCCTATATCTGTGCAAAATCTACAAGCTTTACTAGCTGTTCCTGAAAGAGTTTGAATGAATAAAACTGTGTTTTTGTAAGAGAAGCCCCAGAAAACCACACAGAAGTGCATTAACAGACGCTGTGTCTAGTACAAGCAGAGTCAGCAGAGCTATCCATCACTAGGCTAACAAAATTGTGCAAATCATCATTTTCATTGTGAAGGCAAAATGTTGGGATTTCCCTGCTGTTTTCCTGTTGAACTCACAACATGATCAAGCATTTTAAGCTGTCATTCACTAATTAGTCTCATGATGAAGGAGCAGATAAAGAAATCTGCTGAAAAGCACAACACAGGAATGGGGTAGGACCCTATGGTGACAGTGAAAACATAAGCTGTGACACATACAGTGTGTAACATTAGTTTATAATTTGCTTTTATTTAATAACTTTTTTCCACTTTATTTCACACCATGTGGACTGTTATGCCAGTTTTAAATAATTTTTCTTCCCTAGGAAGGATTGAAGAGGATCTGAGTCATATAGGGTCTGACACTGCAGCCACTCAGCCTATAAAACTCCCAATGTTGCCAAAACAAGCAAAACATAATTAGCAAGTCAAAAGATGTCAAGGAAGAGGAAGCACTGAGTATGCAAGTACAGAATGGGACTTTTGGACCATGAGGAAACTATGAAATTTGTCTTTGCTGAATGACTGTATTTGTGACTTGAGTAGATGTCTGTAGATATTAGACAATGCAATTATTATAATGACAACTTGGAAGTGCTTCAAATTTGAGGAAGTCACCATATTTGGAGATTAATAAACTCTGAGAGGTTAAGGAGTTTATAGCAAATAAACTTTAAAGCTAAACATTGAAAAAGTGTACTATTAACTCAGTTTATAGTTGTTATCAAGTTAACAGGAAATACTTTCTTTCAGGTTGCTGTTATTTTTATTACACTTGCCTTTTATAATTAAATTGACAGGTTTTCGATGAAAGAAATGAAACATATTTACAGAACAAAATGGATTGGCCAAGTGCTGAAATGTCCATGATATATTTTCCAGAAGCATTCATGTAGGAATGTGTTGCTCCCTAATCACAAGCCTTGAAGAACGGCAAACTGTTCCCTTGGCAATGAGGCAGGAGTGACCTTGTTCTAGCGCCTATGTTTGGAAAACTTATTGGCAACCTGACATCACCTTTGCAGCTGGTGTTCACGCGCTCAAGAGATGGGTTCGTAATCTCATGTGCATGTACACCGCCTGCCTTCTGTTTGCACAAGTATGTAACCACTAAGAATTGTTGTAAACAAAGTAAGGAGAGAATAAAAACCCCAGGAAAAGTTTTCCTGGGAGGCTTTTTGCTTGAGGCTTTTGAAGCTCTCTGGCTACCAACAAACCTGGCGTTCTGTTTCCTGCGTCGTCACCACACATTCAGGATTCCAGTTGCTACTTTGGATGAACCATTTGGAGTTCTTCTTTCTCTTGTACCCCTTCCAACACTTAACAAATTAAGAAGGAACAGCCATACAATAGCTATGTCAGCTAATATTTCCACCCTCTTCCTCTAGAGTGATTGTCTGATGTTCAAATTAGTCCCTTTGGGGGATGTTGATTATTCTTCCTCCAAATATAAGGTGCAAAGAATTGTCAGAAAGGACTTAACCACTGTATTCTGAAACAGTACTGAACATAGTTTGTACTGGTCTGTACTTGCAGTTAAAACATGTTCAAGTCCCAGTTTAGCTGTACTTGCTGTTGGCCATGGTTGTTCACAAAGGTTATTTTTTCTAATGTAGACCATGCTTGTGAGTGTAAACTCAAGGAGTTTTCAGATTAACATTATTCAGGAGAGTGGTAGATAGGCCTAAGTGAGAAACAGAGAAATAACAAATTGCATTTTGTTGAACTCTTGAAAAAGGAGGGGAAGCATAGCTTTCACTAATGAAGAAGATAGGGAATCAAAAAAACACTGAGGTCTATTCCTAGACCTGTTGGTCTATGACCTTAAACAAGTCAATTAAGCCTCATTGTTGAAGCATTTCCACATCTGTAAAATTGGCATAATAATACATAACTCACAGGAGTGTTGCGAGGTTTAATTCTTTGCCTAATTCATCTCATTCACTGCATGAGCATTTTGTGATCCTTTGATGGAAGGAGCTATAGAAGTACAATGTACTATTTTTTAAGAGGCTTTTAAATGTTACAAACTGTATCTTTTGAAAATGTGAAACATTATCTGCTGCTGCCTTTTAAAACAGGCTCATGTGAATAGCTCAAATTTTGCTCTTACATTGCCTGAATTGATAATAAATTGTCCTCTGATTTTCCAATGAAATGATCAGATAGGATAGTCGGTATCCTTTCTGAAATGACAGGCAATGGCCCACAGGGGAACACTTTAGTTAAATTGGATAAATGATTTAGATCTTGCAATTTATACTCTTTTGGTCAATGACATTTTTTTTAAAGGCAAAGGAGCAATACACAGCAGAGAATGGCGCCACAGCATTATTCCTACATGGCAAAATCCTGGGCTCTACTGCAGAGTGCAGGAGTTGAAGAAGGGAACAATAGGAGGGAAGAGTTCCAAACTGAGCTCTCAACAGAGTGCTAGGTGAATGATTGGCTAGTGCACTCTGAACACAAGAGGTAGTGGTCTACTAGGGCTATGGTTAGGCCTCCTGTTCCCTGAATTCAATGGTACATGGTAGAAGAGGATACAAACATGTTCCTATAGCAGAAAAGTTCCTTCTAGTGTATTACACTCTAGTTCAGAGCACTCTAAATTCCTTATACCTCCCTGGTATAGCAAGATACTTTTTTCTTTTAAATCTAGAAAACTCAGTCTTAAAAATAACTTGAACTAAAATAAACTTTTTCCATTTGATTCGGTAAGGTATTAAGTGGTCCCGAGTGCCTGCAATTCCCAGTATCTCTAATCTACATTCCCCTGCAGTTCGGGCACGGAAGTGTGAACAACAGTGCACATCAAAGTGACGTGCTATAACTCACCTGCGCAGACATCGTGGGCATGAAGTAAAAAGTGTGGACAATCCTAAGGAAAAATCATTTTTGTGACTCTGGAAAATAAGTTATAATTACAAATGCATTTGAGATAATTGTCCTATTGCAAAATTTTTGAAAAATAAATTGGTTTATAAAGTACAAATGTTAACCCAAATATAAGAGCTATTATCAGTAAAAAAAAACCCACCTCTTTTAATCAAAGTGGATCAAGTCTTTGATCTGAAGAACAATAACTCATAAAAAGCAAACATTTTCCCATCTTCCTCCAGTGTTTGCTCAAGTAATTAAAGAAGTTAACTGTCAAAGTGTGGAAATCTGGTTAAAGACTCAAATTTGTTGTAAACAATTAGCTCTTTAATGTAAAGTGAGTAGACAGAGAGATTAAATGTGCCTCAATCCTGGCCATGATGGACCACCTCTAGGGACTTGTGAACACTAGGCCCTGCTTCACACTACAAACTTATCACGGTATAACTGTGTCGCTCAGGAAAATCCTCACCTCTGAGCGACGCAGTTACACCGACCTAACTCCCAATGTAGACAGCGCTATGTTGACAGGAGGGCTTCTCCCATTAACGTGGCTACTGCTTCTCAGGGATGTGAAGTACCTAGGCCAACAGGAGAAGCTCTCCCGTCAGCAAAGGTAGCATCTTCACTAAGTGCTACAGTAGCACTCTAAGTGTGGACAAGCCCAAGGAAAATGACCAATTGCTTCCAACATGTAACTTTAAATAGGTGCAAATGAACCAGTGCTGTACATGTGTTATTCCTTTTTGACTCAAGCAGTTAGCTAAAACAATCAGGGTCCTATGGGTTGTTTCAGTTAGGAGGAGAAAGTGCTGGTGTCAGGTGTTCCTTTGATGCAGTCCTATTTACAAAGAAAGTAGAGTCGTGTTTCTCTAAACTCAGGAGGAATCAAACAACAGGAGATAGTTTCCTTGCTCACAGTTCCAAGTTTCTTTCAACCAAAAATTTCAGCCCAAAAATCTCTCTCTCTCAGTAGGCTCTTTTTCAGTCACACTCCCATTAAAATGTTTTGTTGTCTGTCTGGGTTTCTGCTCCTTTTTGTGGGCTGGTCTACTCTAGAAAATTAGATCAACCCAACTACATCCCTCAGGATGCAAAATCCATACCCATACTCAGGGCAAGTCTACACGATAAAATTAAGTCGACCTACATTATGTCAATGTACAGCCACTGCAGTAATTAAATTGCTTTTGCATGTCCATGCTATGCTTCTTGGATCAGCGGTGCACATCCTCACCAGGAGCGTTTGCATCAATTTAATTATCAGTGTGGGGGTATTGTAGGATGACTTCTGAAAGGAAAGAACAGTTGATGGAAGCAATGCATTTTCTAAACTGATACTGCATCAAGATAACCACATCAACCTAAGTTCTATGCCTCCCACAGAGGTGAAATTACTAAGTCGATGTAACAGGAGAATTACATCAGTGGGAGCAACATTTTTGTGTAGATGCTTACAGAGTTAGGTTGATGTAAACTACTTTATGTTGACCTAACTCTGTGGTGCAGACCAGGCCATAGTTAAGCTGATCTAAATCACCAGGTAGATAGTGCTAGGTTGACAGAAGAATTCTTCTATGGACCTAGCTACCACCTCTCAGGGAGGTGGATTTATTACAATGGCTGTAGCCAGGCCTACACCACAAACTTACATCAGTATAACGGTGTCACTCATGGGTGTGAAAAATCCACAGCCCTGAGCAATGCAGTTATACTGTCCTAACCACTGATGTAGACAGCGCTATGTCAACAGAAGGGCTTCTCTTGTCACCGTAGCTACCACCTCTCATGGAAGTGGATTAACTATGCTGGAAGGAGAAGCTCTCAGGTTGGCATCATAGTGTCTTCACTGAAGCACTACATCGCTGTAGCTTTTTAAGTGTAGACCTGCCCTGTTACACACACCAGTTTCAATGAAGTTTAACCCACTCCATAACAATAGTTTAACTACACGTGTAGACAGACAAAAACTGTTTTCAGTACTGTTTGAGAACAGTGGTTAAAACTTCCGTTGAGTAGGATTTAACTAGGTAGAGGCTGCAGCCCAAGCTCTGGGACCCTCCCACCTCACAGGGTCCTAGAGCCTGAGCTTCAGCTGAGCCCAGAAGACTATACAGTAATGGAACTGCCTTGTAGCCTGAGCCCCATGAGCCAATGCCAGCTGCAGGTTTTTCTTTGGTGTGTAGACATACGCTTAGAGATAATACTAGGAACACAGAAGTGTTCTATTGAATAAGAATTGTAGTCCATCTAGTCCAGAATTCTGTCTCTGCCAGTGGCCAGTACCAACTGCTTCAAAGTAAGGTATAAAAAATCCTGCAGAAAGCAGTCATAAAATAATCTCTCCACCAGAAAAGTATCTTTTTAACCCTCTCTAGTTTAAGGCACACTTGGGCCTCAAAGCATGAGGGTCTACATCCCTTCCAAAACTCTTCATTATTTGAATATTCTTGTTACAGATGTAAATGTCTTTTTAAAAAAAAAACTTGGTAGGTTCTTAGCCTTAATGATATTTTGTGACAATCAGTTCCACCGGCTAATTGTACATTGTGTGACCTAGAACTGTACAGGGGAGACCCCTCCAGATACACGCTGGGGAAACTAGGATTCAGATGGTGCCTCCCTTCCTCCCGTCATGTGGCCTTGGTGAAAAAACTACAGAGAGGAGCCAGCCAAAGACTCCAATCAAAAGTAACTGGTGAAGAAAAAGGCAAAGCAGGGAACTTCAGAAAATTTCCTGCTATTTTGAGTGCACATTCTCTTCTCCATGCTGATTGGCCACTTGCTCCAATCCTCTCTCTGCTGCTCCTCACAGTCTCTTAACTTGTTTCTTTCCTCCTTAGCCCTGTCCCTCCTCACTTCTCTTCTGGTCCATGTCTCCTTTCCCTTCACTTTTCTTTCCATTTTGCTGTTCCCCATCTGTTACTGGCAAACCAACTAACCCGTGTGTGACCCATAACAATTTAACAAGAGGCATTGCAATTGTAATCAAGACAATCCACTTATGTATGGGTATCAAAGAAATTGTTAATTAGGATAGCAATCCCCAACTTATTCACTCTGTATTGTTAAGAATCAAAGAATAATTGCTAAGTATATTTGTGTTTACGTATATCTTGTTAGAAGTTTAACAATGTAACCAAATTAGCTTGTAGATGCAAATTCCCTTTCATGTCTTAATTGGCTTATATTATGTATGCAACTATGGTCATTAACCTTAAGATCAAAGATGTGAGACATTGTAGGAAACCAATAATATTATCTATGTTGTCTTCAGTTTACCTACTTGTTATAATGAATGACTGGCTGTTGTGTTATAGTGTAACTAGATTACCTGTGTATGCATAGGAAATTAAATGTTAACTTCAAAGTGGAGAATCAGTGTGTGCTCAACAAAGAAGAGTTCTCAGTCACATGCTGTGCTCAAAACACTTGCCAGCCCACATCACACTGTCAACCAATCCTTAGTAAACTAACTAAAGATTTTTTAATAAAGAAAAAAAGAGTGTTACTAATAGTTAAGGAATCATATATGTACAAATGATATTCAGTGCTCATATTTCAGGATCATAGAGTGATGTTATATTTTCCAGCTTGTAAAAGTCTTTCTGGAATCATCCTAAAAGGTCAGAATCCAAATGCCGCTTAAATATAAAATCTGATAGTCTTTCCTTGCATTTTCCAGTGTATTCCAAATATTATTTGGAAGATCTCAGTCCCACGGCTTAAACTTTCCCTGTTCAAAGTTCAGCACACTGCTATCATGTTTCCCATTCACAGAAGTTACTTACATTCCTCTGAAGTTCCTCACAACTATAGTAGTTCAATTTTCATGCCCCTTCAATCCTTCCTCTATCAGATTAGGCTTTTAAAAAGAATGCAAATGACTGTCAATGATGGTCAGTTTTGGCTATATTGATTTAATTGGGAAAAATATCCAACATTTAGGTTCCAATACCACAATCCATTCCGATTTCATAAAGACCTTAGGCTCATGTTTAACTGGGATTTAACCACGTGCTTAAAGTTAAGCATATGCTTAAGTGCTTTGCTGAATTGGAGTCTAAAACACTTCTTACATTGCTACATGCTTTCCTGTCAGATACCTGGTAAAATATAAACACTCATTGAGCAACCCATTTAAAATAAATAAATAAATAAAGCTATAAAATTAGATTAAAATAAGCCTCTATAGTATTGCCTACAAAAGTGCAGCAATAACTGTCGGTGAGCAAGCCCAATCCATGTGATTTTTTTAAAATTGCAACACCTGTTGCTTAAAAAACCCTCACAATGTTCCAATAAATTAAGATAATTAAATGATAATCTGTTGTGCTTCGTAGTGTATGAAGCAATAAGTGGCTCCTGCAATTGATTAAATGCCAAAGCTCAACTGAGGTGTTTAATTAATTATAAAAGATTTCTATTGTGAATATTCAGCCAAGCATATACAGCAATAGGGATTATATCCATTATACAACAGGCCTCAGTATGTTTGACAGTTCACTGTAACTTTATGCAAGATTTATAATTTTTCTACCAAAATTATGAGCCTGTCCACTTATTAATCTTTGCAATTTTTATATTTCTGTTTCTTAAATCTATATTTATTATGACAGATGGGATACTATGGAAACATGGAATATTCAAAGACAATTATATTGAGATGTGACAGAAGTTGTGGAGTCCTGGAATATTCAAGGACTACTGTGTTAACTTTATAAACGTCATACGTATCTTTATGGGCTGGCTACTGATTGTATTCCTGGCTAAATGGGTATGATAAAAATGTTTCCTGCCGGATCAAAAAATACTGGGGGGTAATTAAGGCAAATTCCCAATACTGAAACAATATAAGGAAGAAGTCTTTTGAAGTTTCGTCCCTGGTAAATAGCATATAGTGGTCTAACCTGGTTCCAGAGTCCTAAGACAAAAGACTTAAAAATGCACAAAGTGACAGCTCTGCTCTGGGAGATGGTCACTCACACTTGATTGAAGCACTGACCTAAGTCTGAGACAGGCCTGGCTGAGGACCTGAAGTATTTTAAAATCTACCACCAAGTAAGTCAGGTATGCAATTTGCTAGGATCATTTTAGCAAGTCTGAATTTAATTCAGCCCCTGCAGTTCTGTTCTCCCAGGGGCAAAGACAGCTGATCAACCACTGATAAACCCAGCTGTCATAAAAAAACAGCATTTATTCAGAACAAAATTATTATAGAGAAAGCATATAATAAAACAATAAATGGTTTACATGCAGGCTTACCAGGCAATACCTATCTACTACATAGGTTTCAGCGGGCTTGTGTACATTGTCTCACAGTTTAGACTATGGGGGTATGAATAGCAGTGAAAACCAAAAAGTTACACTATAACTTTGCTGGGTTGATGCTGCAGGTGTGAAATAAAAGGTTACTAGTTTGCATAGGTGTAATCCTATTTGAAGAGAATTATGTTTATATGAACTAGTAACATTTTAGTTCATGCCTGCTACATCCCATGCACTGCTACAGACTAGGGACCGAATGGCTAGGCAGCAGTTCTGCAGAAAAGGACCTAGGGTTTACAGTGAACAAGAAGCTGCATATGAGTCAACAGTGTGCCCTTGTTGCCAAGAAGGCTTATGGCATTTTGGGCTGTATAAGTAGGAGCATTGCCAGCAGATCAAAGGGCGTGATCATTACCCTCTATTCGGCATTGGTGAGGCCTCATCTGGAGTACTGTGTCCAGTTTTGGGCTCCACACTACAAGAAGGATGTGGAAAAATTGAAAAGAGTCCAGCGGAGGGCAACAAAAATGATTAGGGGGCTGAAGCACATGATTTATGAGAAGCAGCTGAGTGAACTGGGATTATTTAATCTGCAGAAGAGAAGAATGAGGGGGGATTTGATAGCTGCTTTCAACTACCTGAAAGGGGGTTCCAAAGAGGATGGATCTAGACTGTTCTCAGTGGTAGCAAATGACAGAACAAGGAGTAATGGTCTCAAGTTGCAGTGGGGGAGGTTTAGGTTGGAAATTAGGAAAAAAACTTTTTCACCAGGAGGGTGGTGAAGCACTGGAATGGGTTATCTAGGGAGGTGGTGGAATCTCCTTCCTTAGAGTTTTTTTAAGGTCAGGCTTGACAAAGCCCTGGCTGGGATCATTTAGTTGGGGATTGGTCCTGCTTTGAGCAGGGGGTTGGACTAGATGACCTCTTGAGGTCCCTTCCAACCCTGATATTCTATGATACATCCACACTGGAAATTACAGTGCAGCACTTTGGTGTGTACTAGTCATATCTCCACAGTCCGAACTGTGAGGCAGTATAGACATAGTCAGGGTCCTTCAAACCCTTTCTCCAGCGTCTGTCCCTCCTGTTACAATCTTTTGTCAGCTCTTGGATCCGGTGAGAGTGCTGTCTCCCCATACAATTCTCTGTTCTTCGTTTGATAGCCTTCTCCAGCCAGTCATTGCATTGCTCATTTTGTGTCAAGAACAACATTAAACCCTTCCTGACAGGTAACAATACAAGGGAAAAGGGGAAACTGACTTAGACATTTTTTCATAAAAATAATTCAATGGTGTTTGTGTGTCTTTAATACCTGTCACATGCCCACTGACACCATTCTGTTTTCCAGAAAAAAGATAAAACATTACAGTATGTTTAAAAAGAAAAGTTAGAACACCAAGAGAAAAAAAAAACGATAAATTTGTGTTTTTATATATTTGGAGAAGTTAACCTTTCTTGCTTATTGAAGAGGACAGTTTGTTGGAAGACAGTGATGTAACTAAATGCTACTGTTTTGTTACATTTTGTCTGGAAGTGATCCTGGTGAGAGCAAAACATTAAGGTCCAAATATTTGGAAGAGCAGTGCACCCAGTGTAGGCTCACAATCTCTCCCCCACCCCCGACCCCGTTTGACACATGATATATCTACACTACAATGGAAGGCATGATTTGCTGCACAGGCTGGCACACCTCACTGTCTTTAACCTTGCTATGATGCTAAAAATAGCAGTGAAGCAGCAGTAGAGGAATGGACGTCAGTGGAGGCTGTACAAGCCTGCCCAGTGACCCTGGGTACATACTCACATTGCTAGCCTGTGCTTCAGACCAAGCCATAGGTGCCGACTCCGTGCGTGCTCCGGGGCTCAGCACCCACCGGCAGCTCCCCACCCCCATGGCGGGGAGGCAGGGGGGAGGAGGGGGAACGCGTTGCGCTCGGGGAAGAGGTGGGGCCGGGGCAGGGATTTCTGGAAGGGGTCCAATAGGGGCAGGGAGGGGGTGGACTTGGGGCGGGGACTTTGGGGAAGGGGTTGGAATGGGGGCGGGCCAGGGGCAGGGAAAGGGTGGAGTCAGGACAGGGCCAGGGGCAGAGGGGCGAGAGCACCCACCAGCGCCGGGGAAAGTTGGTGCCTATGGACCAGGCTACCACAGCTTCACTGCTATTTTTAGTGTGCTAGCTAGATTAAAGTCAGCCCAGATATTGCAGTCCAAATTGTAATTACACCTTAAATTGCAGTGAAGACATACCCTTCAATGGGAATTGGCGTACACAGCCCTGACTTACATACGTGCATGAAGTCTGAGTGGCTGTTTTGGATGCACAAAATGAAGTCCTCATCCTAAATTCATGAAAGTCAACAGAAAGATTCCCAAAACTTCAATAAGAGCTGGATCAGAGTCCAAGTGTGTGCATCTTTTCATGTGCACACTTCGAATGTTGTTGGTTCACAAAAACCTTCCTTTCAAACCTGTCAAAGTTACAAAGTAGGGACAATGTGGTTTCCGGTTTCATTATTTATAAAACCTAAGCACTTAAAAGTAATGAAAAGAATAGCTGATATAAATCTTATGCTACCCACATAATAAGCAAATGCATTCGACCAAATTCTTGGATGGTGTTAAGTGGTGCACTGAAGTTAATGATAGCAGCCAAGAATTTGGCCCACAATTCTTATTCAGTATAAAGAAATGCATATTTCATTATAACACAACAACTTGAACTTTGACCCAAAGCAAATGCTGTTCTTCCTTTATAACCTAACCTCCAAATATAAAAGTGGGGTGAACATGCTTTCTGAAAAGATATTGAGATTTTTATTTTTTCTGATCACTGAAACCTTTATCAACTCAAACTCTTCCTGAAAAGCATTTCCATCAGTGCTTCAATACCCTCGTGTAGACAAGACTTCTGGAAGCACTCTCATAGACGCCGACTCTGGGTGCGCTGAGGCTGGAGCACCCAGGGGGGAAAATGGTGGGTGCTGAGCACTCACTGGCAGCCCCCCTATCAGCCCCTTCCCCTCCGAGCAGCGCCTCCTGCCCACTGGCTGACTCCACAGATCAGCGCCTCCCACTCCCTCCCCGTGCCTCCCACCCGCCACAGTCAGCTGTTTTGCAGCATGGAAATGGTGTGCTGGGAGGAGGGGGCTGAACTGGGGTGGAGCAGGGGCGGGAAGAGATGGGGTGGCAGTGCAGCAGGTGTGGGAAGAGACAGAGTGAGGCCTTTGGGGAAGGGATAGAGTGGGGGTGGGGGGCTGAGGCAGAGCCGGGGGTCAAGCACTCCCCAGCAGTTTGGAAAGTCAGCGCCTGTGAGCACACTTCCTCTATTGTGATGGACAAGCCATGATTTTGTTCAACAATGAGCAGTTTTCCCTGGCAACACTTCACTGGGGCAAAAAGGTATTAAAAATATTTTCAGAGAACTTATGAAATGTTGACCTTCATTTTATCTATGAAATGTTTCAGACAGTGCTAGCTCTGTATTATCTCATCCTCAAATGGGGATGTTTTAATTTCAATGCTCTAGACCAGAGTGATTTCTGTGGGACCTCATTGCTCATTTCTTTTTTGCCTGACAATGCTCCAGTTTTATAGTTACTTGTTCATTGTCCTTTAGCCACTTCCTTTTAAACGAATTAGCCATGTTTTCCCGTTTCATTGACTCTGTACCTTACACATGAACCTCTGATATTAAAGGATTCCTGAAAATCTAGGTATGATGTCTATCCTGTGTTCCCTTTGTCTACCCTGGTAGTAATATTCTCAAAGAGAACTAACAAATTAGTAAGGCATAACCTTTCTATTCCAAACCCACACTAGCTTCCTTTAATCAAGCTGTGCTTTTCTAAGCATTTTCCTACTTGATGGTTTAAAATAGTTTCTAGTACTTTCTCTACAAATTGAACTTAAACTATTTGGTCTTTAATTTCCTGCTGTGTCCCTAGGCCTTTTCTTAAATAATGGTATTCTGTTGGCTTCTCCAATTTCTGTTCCCATTTCCATTAGCACTTTTGAGTGTTGTCTGCTTCTGGGGCCTTTATCAATTTTCAGAGCTTCAAACATTTTAATAACAATTTAAGGTTTTATTTGTTCTCTTCTTACTTCATCATCATTTCTCTCCTGTAAATTTGATTTCTCAATTACTGTAGGCAAATTTCTAGCTTAGCCATTTGGAAGAAATTTGCAAGACAATTTTTACTTTTTCTGCAATTTCCTCATATTGTATATATAATTTATAAAGGATCCTTTCATAATTTGCAAGGATTCTGATTTAGAGAATCAAATATTTGCTTTGATATTTGTTTACTTAAAAAAAGAACTTCTTACATGTATTCACATAAACAAATAATTCTTCAGTTAAAATATGGTCTGTCTGATGTGCTTATTTGTGTCTCTTGCTTACTATTCTTTTGCTTAACTTTGTCCTTATGTATAAAACTCATCCTATCCTTTAAGTGTTAAATTCCAGAACTTCTGAAATGTCATCTCTTCACCTTCAAAATTCTTCTGTACTTCTTTGCTAACCCACTGTGACTGTTGTTGGCATTGTTGTATACAGCGGCCCCGATTCAGCAAAATACTTCAGCATTTATTGAATTAAGGTCACAGTTAATACATATTTGGGTGAGTCACTTAATCTATCCTTAGCCTCAGTTATCCATGGTGAAATGGGGATAATACTTCCATATTTCACAAGGGTTTTGTGTGTGTAAAATCCATTAATGATTGTGAGACTACTACAGATACTACAATGATGGAGGTATTAGGAATCAGGGATGGCAGCAGAGCTAGTCTCCAGGGAGCCTCATCAGTATAGCTGGCCTGGAGCAGACTGCCTGATCAGCCATACCACATGATTGGCTGAAGAAGTCAGCAGGCTGGCTCTTAAACCAGCAGCAGCTTGCTGGCTTTTCAGTGCTCATGCCCACCATTCTGCCTGCTGTTCCTGCCTTGCACCAAGCCTTGCCTACGTCCTGCTCTTGCCTGATACCATGCTCACTCCAGTTCCTGACCTCTGGTTTGACCTTTGGCTCTGACTACTGACTTCAGTTTGACCTTTGGCTCTGATACCTAGTTTCTGCCTTTTGGTTTTTCCCTTGCCTTTGGCTCCTGGCTATTGAGTAAGGCTTTGAATATGACCGCTAGGCCTACTGCCTGCTCCGGCCACTCGGTTAGACTACTCCCATCCCAGGCGGCTGACAGGGGGCCGAATAAGTACCTAGATAGACGGAGTGAAATCTGTATATAAATACAATTATTGCTATTTGTCATCATTATTGTATTTTCCTTCTGATATACCGAAAAGAGAAGATATCTGCCATATGGGGAAATTGCTGATTCTATGTCTTGAAGCAGTGGGCAGAAAGGGATCTCTGTTTCAAAAGAAAGAATGAAGGAAAGAAATGAGAGGAACATGAGAAATATCATAATGGGTCAAACCAATGATCCATCTAGCACAGTTTCCTGTCTCTGAAAGTGGCCAGTACTAGAGCTTCAGGGGGAGAGTACAGAATAGGGCAATTTTGGTTCGATCCACCTATCTTCCCCTTTCAGATTCTGGCTTTAAGAGGTTTAAAGTCACCCCAAGTATGGGATTTCATTCCTGGCCATCATGGCTAATAGCTATGGATGGACTTGCATAGCTCAGTGGTTTGAGCATTGACCTGCTAAATCCAGGGTTGTCAATTCAATCATTGAGAGGGTCATTTAGGGAATCTGTGGCAAAAATCTGTCTGGGGATTAGTCCTTCTTTGAGCAGAGGGTTGGACTAGATGACCTCCTGAGGTCCCTTCCAACTCTGACATTCTATGATCTATCTTCTATAAATTTAACTAGTTCTTTTTTGAACCCTGTTATACATTTTGGTCATCACAACATCTCATGGCAAGAAGTTCCACAGGTTAACTGTGCATTGTGTGAAAAAATACTTCCTCTTATTTGTGTTAAACTCGGTGCTTATTAGTTTTATCGGGTGACCCCTATTTTTTTGTATTGTGGGAAACGATAAATACTTTTCTATTCACTTTTTCCATGCAATTCATGATTTTATAGACCTCTGCCATATCCCCCCTTAATCAGCTCTTTTCTAAGCTGAACAGTCCTCATCTTTTTCATCTCTCCTTGTATGGAAGCTGTTTCATACCCTCAATCAACTATGTTGCCCTTCTCTGAACCTTTTCCAGTTTCACTATATCATTTTTTTAAATGGGGTCACCAGAACTGGACATAGCACTCAGGGTGTGGAAACACCATGGATTTATATAGTGGCATTATGATATTTTCTGTCCCTTTCCTAATAGTCCCTAACATTCTGTTAGCCTTTTTGGCAACTTCTGAACACTAAGATGGTTTTCAGAGTCACCATGGATAGTTCTCTAAGATCTATTTCTTGAGTGGTAACAGCTAATTTAGAACCCATTATTATATATGTGTAGTTGGGATTCCACTGTTTACCTGACTCCATTGTGAAAACCATCCATTTAATCCTACCCTTTGTTACATATCTTTTAACCAGTTACTGATCCATGAGTGGACCTTCCCTCTTATCCCATGACTGGTTAAGAGCTGTTGGTGAAGGACCTTGTCAAAGGCTTTCTGAAAATCAAAGTACATCTTAAAGCCTGGATCACCCTTATCCATATACTTGTTGACACCCGCAAAGAATTCTAATAGATTGATGAGGAATGACTACCCTTTACAAACACAGTGTTGAGTTCCCCAACAAATCATGTTTATCAATATATCTGATAATTCTATTCTTTACCATAGTTTCTACCAATTTGCCTCATTCTGAAGTTAAGCTCACAGGCCTGTAATTTCCAAGATTACCTCTGGACCCCTTTTTAGACAAATGAGCATTACATTAGCTACCTTGCAGTCACTTGGTACAGAGGTTTATTTCAGTGACAGGTTACATGCTACAGTTAGTAGTTCTGCAATTTTATATTTGAGTTCCTTTCGAATTCTTAGGTGACTACCATTTAGTGCTGGTGATTTGTTACTGTTTAATTTATCAGTTTGTTCTAAAACCTCTTCCACTGACAAATCAGTCTGGACAATATTTTAGATTTGTTTCCCAAAAAAGAATTGTTCTGATGTTGGTATCTTCCCATATCCTCTTTAGTGAAGACTGGTGCAAAAATTTCATTTAGCTTCCCTGCAATGGCTTTGTCATTTGAGTGCTCCTTTATACCCTTGGTCGCCTAATGACCCCACTGCCTTTTAGCCATGCTACCTGTTTCCGATTACTTTAAAAAAGTTTTAAAATTGTTTTGTCTTTACCTAATTGCTCTTCAAATTCTTTTTTGTCTGCCTTATTCTACTCTGACATTAACCTGTCAGAGTTTGTGTTCCTTTCTATTATCCTTCTATAGGTTTTTACTTTCAAAATTTAAAGGATGCCTATTTTCCTTTAACAGCGTTTATTACTCCCCTATAGAGCCATGGTGGCATTCTTTTGGTCCTATTATTGCCTTTTCTGATTTGGGTGTACATTTAATCTAAGTCTCTTATATTGTACTCTTAAATAGTCCCCATGCTATTTGCAGGTATTTAACACTTGTAACAGCTGTTATTAATGTCCATCTAACAAGCGTCCTCATTTTTCTGTAGTTCCCTTTTTTAAAGTTAAATGTTACTGTGATTTTGTGTGTGTGTGTGTGTGTGTTATCTCCCATACAAGCATGTTAAATGCACTTACATTATGGTCACTGTTACCAAGTAGGTCATCTATAGTTACCTCTTGGACCAGATCCTGTGCTCCACCAGAACTAAATCAAGCATTGCCTCTCCCCTTGTGGGTTCCAGGAATAGCTGCTCCACGAAACAGTCATTAATGGTATCTAGAAACTATCTCTGCATCATACGTTAAGGTGACCTGTACCCAGTCAATATGAGGATAGTTGAAACCACCCATTATTTTTCTGTTTTTGTAGCCTCTCTAATCTCTCCGAGGATTGCACAGTCATTGTTATGATTCTGGTCAAGTGATAAGTAGTATATTCCTACTATACTGTTTATTCAAGCATAAATCCTTTGTCTCCACTATTTCCTTCCTAAATTGGTCATTATGACTAGCCCTGTACTTTTCCACATTTCTGCACCCTTCCATAAACTGTTTAAAACTTTTTTCCCCCAATACAGTGGATTTTTATCTATCTGCTACTCTGTTTCCCAACTGCATTACAGTAAACATGATCTGGTGTATTCCAGATCCCATCATTCAGCAAAGACCACAACCTTTCTAAACAGCAGTGCAAGAATCTAGCAAAAAAAATAGGCCCCATGAGAATGAGTCATAGATCAGAGGAAGATATGGCCAAAAGGTTCTTACCTAATTAAGAAAGGGTGTGGACAGATAGGACAGCCCCCTCCAGATACTAAATTCTCTTAGGAGGAGCAGTGAGGGAGGCAGACCAAGAACCTTCCTGGAAATAAATGTGCCACTGATGCATTAGGGGTGCAAGGTCCCACACAGATGTTCCAAACAAGGCTTATTGAACTGGTCAGCAGTCAGATCTAAAAATACGCAGGCCTTGATATAAAAACATCCAGCTCGTCCATCAATACTTTATTTTTAGGCTATGACTTCACTTTTTAGACTACACTAGTTTCTATAATAGAAATAGTTTAACCCAGAGCTCTTCCTTTTGTTGTCTTTCATTCTCTGCTCACTAGGATTTTTAGTCCACTGCTGCTAGAGTTAAATCTAGATTTTAGCATTCTGCTAATCTGCTATTGCTACTTTCTGCAGTTTGGACATGAGAAATAATACAGGTGTTCTGAGTCAATGGCATGATTTGGAGTATGTTAGATTCCCTTACAGTCATTTAGGGAGTCTAACAGATACCTAAGAAAGTCTAAATCAGTGTTTCACACACGTGGGGGGCGGGCAAGGGGGAAAGATCATGATTCATCCACTCATGTACCAGCATCTAAAGTCACTCAAAGTATTTAGTGCAGATGTTTACAGTATAACTCTTCCTCCTTCTTGCTCTTCTATTTTGATCAGCATTGAAATAGTTAACAATATTTACATTTACATTGTTATAACTCATGTTCCAAGTTAATGAAATGAATGGGATCTATTCTCAGGCTGTCTACGTATTCTAGAAGAAGACATTGTCTTGGTTTACATTAGGTTTCCACACTTCCAAGAGTTCTCATAACCTTGCTGGATCAAGACACTTATTCATAAATAGGAGACTATTTTTCTGATTTCAAATATTCTTGAGTGAGCGTACATGCTGAATTCCCTCAGCCTAGCTGCCTATAGAGAAACACAGTATTTTATTTAACTTCTCAGAGAAATCACAAAAAAGAAAATTCTCTTTTCTTCTATCTCAATTTCTCCACTTGATTGTATCAGAATTTGGATGCACAACTTCAGATGAGAGTCAAGTCAGCATGATCGCTGTTCATGCAATATGCAGTGACATTTTGAGTACAAATATCAAGATTACTTTTTAATATTAAACATTTTATGAGTGTTTAAAGTGGCTGTGAAGCATATTCATATTAAATATTATTGCTGACATTTGGGAAAGGTCAAATATAATGCCCTCATGCAAAACACGTTTGCACCAAGACAAAATTATTTCAATTATTAAAAATACGAATTTGATTCACAAGTTCAGGTTTGGGGTATATAGTCCGAACATTTTTTCTCCCTACGAGTTAACAGTTTCATTGTTTAACTTTTGGCCTAACCTGCATTTATTTGAAATCACTAATTTATGTCAACATCAACATTTCCTGTGACTCCGGTTGAGCATATTTATTTTTTTCCAAGCAAACCACATATTAAAAAAATAAAGCCAAACAGCTGAGCATGTCATTGTTTCTCTGACACAGCAGATATAATTACCGTGCTTCTTATGCATATAACAAAAGTGAAGCTGAGAAGAATGTTTGTTTACCATTCTCTGCAGCAGAAAGAGCTAACATTCTATAACTAATCTAATTCTTTGCTTGAGCACAGAGCGGATCCTGTGTAGTCATCAGCCTTTGTCCCCAGAGAATCAAGCTTTTGTCTGTTATCTGAAACTTGTTTTGCTTATAAGTTTAGTAATAATAAAGTTTGTTTCAGAGTAGCAGCCGTGTTAGTCTGTATCCGCAAAAAGAACAGGAGTACTTGTGGCACCTTAGAGACTAACAAATTTATTAGAGCATAAGCTTTCGTGGGCTACAACCCACTTCTTCGGATGCATATTGAGTGGAACATATCGAGGAGATATAATAAAGTTTGTAACATAATAAAAGTACTGGAGAGGAAATTTCAGATAGCTGCAGATAATGTATCTTCCCACCTTCTCCTCTTCGGAATCTCTGCTATGCTGATATAGTAACAGTGATTGTTCTTTCCAGCTTCATAAGTCCTGCTGTCATATAGCTTCATTGTATAACACTTGCAATTTTTATTCTGAGACTTCTGGACAACTTCAGGGTTTATGTGTAAGGTAGTGTAGGCGGGAGTGTCCTTTCAGAAAAATTCCTGGGGAGGGGACAAAATTGTGTTAGCATATAGAACATCAAATATGATTATATCCTGAAAACTCTGAGGCATGGGAGGGGAATAAAAAGCGGATGTCATAATGGAGCATATAGACCTATGAAAAGTTGGGGGGGCAACCTCTCATTCTCCCCCTCTCCACCCACTCCATAGTAAAGGATTTCCTGAGTATAAATTATACATGTTAAGAAGTCTAGGGTAGATTAAGTTGGTGTAACTCACAGTAAGGAGCCAAAAAGAGAAGATTTACACCCATGTAAATCCATTGACATCAGTGGGATTACTCCTGGTTTATACCAATATAAGCCAGATCAGAATTCAGACCCCAAGAAGCATAAAATATAAAAAGGTGAAAGTTAATGTAGGGA
The DNA here is from genome assembly GCF_002925995.2 of Terrapene triunguis. Taxonomy (NCBI): domain Eukaryota; kingdom Metazoa; phylum Chordata; order Testudines; family Emydidae; genus Terrapene; species Terrapene triunguis. Next base: position 67,616,598 of record NW_020664417.1, on the reverse strand, counting down.
GTGGCCTGCTAAATTTATAGATTCTGATACCCACTTTCGGTTGCTTTTCCTGCTAAACATATCTTTTCTGGTATGTAAATTATACCAGCTTTGCCTCCCTTTAGCTCCTTGGACAAAATTCAGAGTTGATGTCTAATAAGCTGCATTTTGCATCTAAGGAGTTAAGTGTAATTTATACACTGAGATATTGGGGAAAAAGGTATGTTACACAACTGATTCTTTTTCTTGCAGTTACTTAAATGCACTTTCTCTCACCTCCAATGTGTGTGTGATGCCAAATTATGTGTAATAGGGCAGAACTCTAGGCTGGTAACGCAAGGAAAGCATAATTAAACAATGAGTGGGATAGAAGAAAAGGAAAGTTACATCAATTTATACTCAGTGTACTTTTTTTTTTTAATTTGGCCCTTTGTTTAGGGCTTCCCCTTCCTGTTTATATAAATAAATATCCTATTATTGAGTATCTCATTCCTATCAGTGTGGAGCTGATGTTGCAAAACTAAGGCCCTTTGATGCCAACATTTGATTCTATAGATGCTGACCTCAAAAAACACCTCAAAGCTTCAGAGGCCCAGCTGCTGTGGAGGTGGACAGTGTTACCATGTGGCTTAAGAGCCCTCAGAATCCTTCAAATGTTATGTCAAGGGGTCTAAAAGTAAACATGACTTTGAGTACACTAAGGTTCTGTTACTTATAAAATGGAAGTGACAAAGTGTTTTTGTGCTTGTGATTGATTTTGATGATAAGAATAACAGATTATAAAGTTGTAATGGAAACCACCAGAAAGAAATAAGTGGGGAAAAAAACATTATAAAACAACTAAAAGGAAGACAAGGGAATACAATATTTAATATTGATTAGTTGAAAATTTGTTTTGGATCCATGTTAAAATAGGTCAAAACTGTTTTGATTCTTTGTAGCTTGAAAACTGAAGGGTAATAGAAGGGTAAATGTTTACATTTGCTGTTGACTGACTTATTCCAAGCTATGATGTCTATTGTTTGACTAATAAACCAAACTTGAGCTTGACCAGTTGATGTCTCAGTCATTACTTTAATAGAATCTATTACTTACAATCCCTTTTCAAGGGTTTTAGTTTCCTTCTTTGGGTCTGCTCAAAATTTGAGTCATAGCCTGTATCATGACAGACAAGTTCTTGGGATTAACAATAAGTGGGGGGATGTATGTTATTGAGCTCCTCTCAAGTCCAACAATAGATCTGTAGAAACTTCAATGAGCAACTCTCAGGTGCTGTTCAGCTCTTGTGGCAGAAGAGAAAGGACTAGGTGCAGAGAAATTGTTACATGAAAATTACTTATACTTTTCCACTCCTGAGTTGTGTGTTTACATGGGATCACATCTTTTCCACCCTGTTTCTCATTGGTTGGGCAGTGGCAGCTTCCTTCTCCTACTCTCTTGCCTGTCCAAGGTCTGAAGATATTTTCTTATGGATCTGGCCCTAGATGCACCTGCAGCAATATTGGTCATCTGCAATTGCTAAAAGCTTCAGCAGCTTTCAGCTCTTACTACTATAAATTTATTATAAAACATATCTTATTAAAATAACACCCTTATCTAAGTCTTAGAAATACCACCAGCTCAGCAGGGGACAGGACTCAAGCACTCTCTAGAACTAAAATAATCTCTGTCAATGATACTTATCCTTTTCCTTTTAGAGTTCAATTCACAAATTTGCACACATTGTAACATTTGGAAATGATTTTCCTTGGTACTAGTAGTAACAATGCAGATTTGAGTGAAGTCGTGAATATTTAGGTTGCCTACTTTTTGATTGCCAACAAAGTTCCACTTGTGATGTGCCCTCTTTGGAAATAAAATGTTTCTGGAATGTTCTACATGAATAGTGAAGGAAAAGACAATATGATTTAATATTGAAGAGCATTGTTATGGCTTTTTATCATTTAGGTTTTCCAATCCTCTTTATGCCTGTGAGCACTTCTGTGACTGTTTTGGAGGTTGTGAGCATGTATGTGCTATTTATTGGCTGAATAAATATTTTCAAGCTTCCATATGCTTTTGACTAGATCTGGTCAGTAAATTATTTCATCCTACTTCCCTCCCTGGCTTGCTCCCACATTTTTTGGAGGGAGGGGGGATAGTAAAAATTCCATTTTTGGTTGCTGAAAAGTTTTTGATTTTCATTTTGTTGGGCTAAAACTCCAAAATGTTCAATGAAAATAGTAACTATTTTGCAAAAAATTCTGAATTATATTCCACAGAAAAAAAAATACCATGGTGGAAAAAAAATTGACCAGCTCTATTTCTCAGCCAAGACACAATTAATCATCTTTACCTTTCTCTCCTTAACTAAATAGGACATCAGTAATGGTGCTTTCAAAAGTGTCCTCATCAACAACCAGATTGGATACTTAAATAACCCAACTCACCTCAGTTTAAACAGCAGAATCTTTTATCAATGTACAGATGAGGAGAAAAGTAACAATCAGAAAGAATGCAACTTCATATATACTTACACGAATCATGCCTTACCAATCTACTAGAATTCTTTGAGGGGGGTCAACAACATGTGGACCAAGGGGATCCAGTGGAGGTAGCATACTTAGATTTTCAGAAAGCCTTTGACAAGGTCCCGCACCAAAGGCTCTTATGCAAAGTAAGCTGCCACAGAATAAGAGGGAAGGTGCGCTCATGGATTGGTAACTGTTTGAAAGATAGGAAACAAAGGGTAGGTATAAATGGTCAGTTTTCAGAATGGAGAGAGATAAATAGTGGTATACCCCAGGGGTCTGTTCTGGGACCAATCCTATTCAACATGCTCATAAATGATCTGGGAAAAGGGGTAAACAGTGAGGTGACAAAATTTGCAGATGATACAAAATTACTAAAGATAGTTAAAACCCAGGCAGACTGCGAAGAGCTACAAAAGGATCTCTCAAAAGTGAATGACTGGGCAACAAAATGGCAGATGAAGTTTAATGTTGATAAATGCAAACTAATGCACACTGGAAAGCATAATCCCAACTATACATATAAAATGATGGGATCCAAATTAGCTGTTACTACTCAAGAAAGAGATCTTGGAGTCATTGTGGATAGTTCTCTGAAAACATCCACTCAATTTGCAGCGGCAGTCAAAAAAGCGAACAGAATGCTGGGAATAATTAAGAAAGGGATAGATAATAGGACAGAAAATATCATGTTGCCTCTATATAAATCCATGGTATGCACACATATTGAATATTGTGTGCAGATGTGGTTGCCCCAGCTCAAAAAAAGATATATTGGAATTGGAAAAGGTTCACAAAAGGGCAACAAAAATTATTAGGGGTATGGAACAGCTTCCGTATGAGGAGAGACTAATATGACTGGGACTTTTCAGCTTGGAAGAGAGATGGCTAAAGGGAAATATGATTGAGGTCTATAAAATCATGATTGGTGTAGAGAAAGTAGAAAAGGAAGTGTTGTTTACTCCTTCACATAACACAAGAACTAGGGGTCACCAAATGAAATTAATAGGCAACAGGTTTAAAACAAATAAAAGGAAGTATTTCTTCACACAATGCACAGTCAACATGTGGAACTCCTTGCCAGAGGATGTTGTGAAGGCCAAGACCATAACAGCGTTCAAAAAAAGAACTAGATAAATTCATGGAGGATAAGTCCATCAATGTCTTTTAGCCAGGATGGGCAGGATGGGGTCTCTGGCCTCTGTTTGCCCGAACCTGGGAATGAGCGACAGGAGATGGATCACTTGATGATTACTTCTGGGGCATTGGGCACTGTTCACTGTCAGAAGACAGGATATTGAGCTAGATGGACCCTTGGTCTGAGTCAGTTGGGCCATTCTTATGTTCTTATGAATACTACAATAAAGCTCTTTAGACCTGTTCTATAACTTGAAGGTACAAAATATGAAAAGATTATCTTCCATAGAGCATTAGGGATATATGGAAGGCCTGCTGTTGCCTGTGAGAGATACTTCGGCATGACATGTTCCTACCAGGCTGTCTTTTGTGCTTTAAATAAGACCTTTTAATTGCAGTGAATGGAAAATTTTGCTCTCTTCAGGTAACTGATTACTGTAGGTGACAATATACACCTTAGTCTTCAATTACATTGCCTTCTGCACAAAATAAAATTAAATATTCCTGCTGGAATACTGTTTCCAGTTCTGGTGCCCACAGTTCAAGAAAGATGTTGATAAATTAGAAAAGATTAAGTGAAGAGCCACAAGAATGATTAAAACAATAGAAAACATGCCTTCTGGTGATAGACTTGAAGTGTTCAATCTATTTAGCTTAACAAAGAGAAGGTTCAGCTCTTACAGTCTGACTTCCTACATGGGGAAAAGTATTTAATAATGGGCTCTTCAATCTAGCAGAGAAAGATATAACTTGATTTCAAGGCTGAAAATTGAAGCTAGCAAAATTGAGACTGGAAATAAAGCATACATTTTTGACAGTGAAGGTAATTAACCATTGGACCAGTTTGCCAAGGATTGTGGTAGATGCTCCATCACTGTCAATTTTAAAATCAAGACTGGATGTTTTTTCTAAAATATATGTGCTACAAATTATTTTGGGGAAGGTCTATGGCCCTTGTTATCCAGGAGACTAGACTTGATGATCACATTAAATAACCTGTTATAAAATACCTTATCATGGCTGGAATGTGCCACATAGGCACAAACTATACATAAACTATACATAGTTTGTGGATGATACCAAGCTGGGAGGGGTTGCAAGTGCTTTGGAGGATAGGATTAAAATTCAAAATGTTGACAAATTGGAGAAATGGTCTGAAGTAAATAGGATGAAATTCAATAAGGACAAATGTAAAGTACTCCATTTAGGAGGAACAATCAATTGCACACATACAAAATGGGAAATGACTGCCTAGGAAGGAGTTCTGCAGAAAGGGATCTGGGGGTCATAGTGGACCGCAAGCTAAATATGAGTCAACAGTGTAATGCTGTTGCAAAAAAAAAAAAACACACACCATCATTCTGGGATGCATTAACAAGAGTGTTGTAAGCAAGACACGAGAAGTAATTCTTCTGCTCTACTCTGCACTGATTAGGCCTCAACTGGAGTATTGTGTCCAGTTCTGGGTGCCACATTTCAGGAAGGATGTAGAAAAATTGGAGATAGTCCAGAGGAGAGCAATAAAAATGATTAAACGTCTAGATAACCTGACCTATGAGGGAAGATTGAAAAAATTGGGTTTGTTTGATCTGGAAAAGAGAAGAGTGAGGGGAGACATGATAACAGTCTTCAAATACATAAAAGGTTGTTGCAAGGAGGAGGGAGAAAAATTGTTTTTCTTAACCTCTGAGGATAGGACAAGGAACAATGAGCTTAAATTGCAGCAAGGGAGGTTTAGGTTGACATTAGGAAAAACTTCCTAACTGTCTGAGTGGTTAAGCACTGGAATAAATTGCCTAGGTAGGTTGTGGAATCTCCATAATTGGAGATTTTTAAGAGCAGGTTAGACAAACACCTGTCAGGAATGGTCTAGATAATACTTAGTCCTGCTGTGAGTACAACAGACTGGACAAAATGACCTCTTGAGGTCCCTTCCAGTTCTATGATTCTATGATAATGGCACTGAATTCTGCAGCACCCCAGAATGGTTTGGGGCAGGGATCAGCAACCTTTGGTACGCAGCCTGCCAGGGTAAGCCCCCGGGCAGGCCAGGCCAGTTTGTTTACCTGCCGCATCCACAGGTTCGGCCGATTGCAGCTCCCACTGGCCGTGGTTCGCCGCTCCGGGCCAATGGGGGCTGCAGGAAGTGGCAGCCAGCATATCCCTCGGCCCGCACCGCTTCCCGCAGCCCCCATTGGCCTGGGATGTCAAACTGTGGCTAGTGGTAGCTGCGATTGGCCGAACCGGCGGATGCGGCAGGTAAACAAACCGGCCCGGCCCACCAAGGTACTTACCCTGGCGGGCCGCGGGCCAAAGGTTGCCGATCTCTGGTTTGGGGTATGTTTACATTCCAACTCAGGTAGACAAACACGTGCTAGCTCTGCTTAAGCTAGCACACTAAAACTAGCAGGGGTAGCACGGGAGGCAGCTGAGGTTAGCTGCTTGAGTAGAAACCCTCCTTGTACCATTGGGTATATTTAGAGGCAGCTAGCCTGAGCTGCCAGCTGTGCTAACCCCAGATACACTACTCTAACTTGAGAAGACTGCATGCATGTCTGTTTACCTGAGAAGCACAGTCCCAGCTGAGATGTAGATGTACCTTTATGGGCTGCAACTTTATACTTGCTGCACAGCTAGTCAGTTCTCCTGGCCAGGGCATAATGGAGCAGAGCCATGACCCTGTATACTCCCTATCATTCATCACATGGCACAGTGCAGTAGGGAGGTCAGGTTCTTGCACATTCCTCATTCAAGAGGTTAGAATTCTGCATGGCCCTTCACACACCATGAAGTAGGATTGTCTGTATAAGCAGTCATTGCGGAGCAAGCTGGGATCTAAATCTAGAGCACAATAACCTATTCCTATTAAATTAATGGAGATATCCTATCCTATTTCCTAGAACTGGAAGGGACCTTGAAAGGTCATCGAGTCCAGCCCCCTGCCTTCACTAGCAGGACCAAGTACTGATTTTTTGCCCCAGATCCCTAAGTGGCCCCCTGAAGGATTGAACTCACAACCCTGGGTTTAGTAGGCCAATGCTCAAACCACTGAGCTATCCCTCCCCACATGCTATCCAAACCACTGAGCTATCCCCCCACCGTCCATGTCAACCCTAGTGCTACATACTAGAAGGTCCCTAATCATTCTTGATCTACTGGCATTTGAAACTTCTAGTGAGCAGCAGCAGGGTCCACACAGAGTTTGTGTATGGTGTGCTAGAACTCAGTGCATGACAAGCTGGGTTATAAATCTACAAACTTGTATAAACATATCCTTAACAAAAGCAAGATTTATTAAAAACATGGAGAAAATGGAATGAAAACTAAAGATAGACTTTGCTTAACATATCTGGATTCACATTTCTCATAAGTGAAATAAAAGAAGGCTTTTTCACTTGAGTTATAGAATAAAGAAGAGGGTATAGCTTGCATCTTTTGAAAGCAATCTTCTCTGATCAACCTGTCAACATCAGGCCATCCAGATACTAACTCTTCTTTGGTCCTCCCTAGACATGCTTATTATATCTCCTCCCGAGTTTCCCCAAACAGTTTTCTGAAGACAAAGAGATATAATAAGGAAATAGTCTAGTGAGGAAGAGAAAACCCTTAATAATGATTAACGGCTTTCTTTCACGGGCTTAATGACCTAGCTCTGATATAAACTTTTACAAACCACTATGGCTGGTTGTGCCCCCCATTTAGGTCAGGCCTCTTGTTAAATTCCCCCGAGCAGCATTTTTATTCATTTTTCCTTCTGTCATGAGCTATGAATTGTAGACTAAAGGTGTCTAGATGTTCTGTCACAGAACTGTTTGTGAGTACAGATGATTTTTCCCTTCTTTCTTCTCTAGTCCTGGAGAAGTCTTCTCCACAGCAATATACACCAAAACTGTGCAAAATAGAAAGAATGCAAAAGCTACCTGCAGGCCAGAAGTATCAAGAACTATTACGCATCTAACTATAAAGCTTTCTAGGACCTTGAATTCTTATGGCTAAGGTATAGCCAGTAGCTGCACAAATTAAGTGTTAACCAAATGTGAGTTCATCTGGAAGAGCGAGAAACGTCCCTAATGGGAAAGACTGTGCTTCAGGCAAGAGGCTTATCAGACCAGCACTATCTAAAATAAAGTATAAACAAGAAGAATTGTTACTAAATATGAAATTGTTTTAAAACTCCACGGGGATGCAATAGGATCTTTATAATTGGTTGCCAGGCATATCATACCAAATCCAATAATCCCAAGTAAATGTGCAAGCCTGTTTTCATTATTTTCATAATGATTGCACTAAGACACTCCAGGCAGTATATTTTAACATCATTACTGCATTTTTGAATGGTTATAGTCACTTTTCTCTCAGACTTCTGCCTTATAACTTCACCTGAGGCATGCTATAATCACCTAGAAATGCATTGCCTATTGTATCGTATTGCTGAATTATGAAATGGACAGCAATAACTGAACAATCTGATGAGCTAACTAGAGTTCTGAGAAAGAAAGCTAATACAGCAGAAATGCATATACAGATGCCTCATGTATTCACATTTTTCTTCCCAGCCAAAATTCTGTGGGTTAAAATCCCATACTCCTGGTCTGATTCTCCATGAAAATCAATGTAAACCAAAGTAACTTCTGTGAAATCAGTAGAGTTACATTTGGAAAAAAATACACCAGTGTAAGGGAAATTAGAATCACAAAGCCTAGTATTTGAAATTACAGAATGGCATTACATTGCAGAACATGATGGGAATGCTATAGTGCTAGAGATACGATGGTTTGATGGTTACTAGTTCTCTGGTAGTAGTTAAAGAGGGAAGGGGAAACCTTCAGTATCCTGATAAGTGAAAATCAATTTCTAATATGAACAAGGCTGAGTATATGATGTTGACTGATACATAAGTGCTCTATGTGCCTATAGAGTTATTATGCCAGAGGAATCTATATTCTTAGGGTATGTCTACACTACGGGATTAATCTGAATTTAGATAATTCGAATTTGGGAAACAGGTTGTATAAATTCGATTGTGCGCGTCCACACTAAGCACATTAATTCGGTTTTTAACCACATTAATTCGGTGGTGTGCGGCCACACTACCCCATTAATTTTAACCACATTAATTCGGTGGTGGCGGCCACACTAACCCTAATTCGAATTAACAAAATCGATTTTGGCTCTACTCCGCTCGTCGAGGTGGAGTACAGAAATCGATTTAAAGCGCCCTTTAATTCGAACTAAATGGCTCTGTTGTGTGGACGGGTGAAGGGTTAATTCGAATTAACGCTGCTAAATCCGAATTAATCCCGTAGTGTAGACCAGGCCTTAGAAACACTGTAAGTATGGAAGGCACTGTACAAAACTGAGTTATTATTTTGCTGCTGTCTGGCTGGTGTTTTGTATTACTCTTGCTGCTTTTTTGATGAGCTGCCAAGCTACAACCCTTCCCTTAATCCCACACCTGCTCCTGATTGGGCAAATTTCAAGCTTCTCAGGCTTCAGGCAATAGCAACAGTGGCCCTGATTTTATAAAAGCTGCCAAAAATACTGCTATACATGACTCTTAGGGAAATATTTGTCCTCCTTAAAACTCTGTGGTAAATTGTGGAAAACTCCAAGGATCTGGCACCCTTGGATGGCTATTCTGATTTTAACAGGATGAAAAAAACTGAGCTCCTGTTGGCTTTGGGGGACTTCTGAATCCTCATCATAGGGAATGTGGTTAATTTTCATGACCAGAAATGGGGAAGAGTCATTTTAATTGAGTTAAAACAACTTCAAATATTTTAGATATGTTTCATGCTGTTGGGTCTATGTCCTTTTTATGATTATTCATATTGCTGTAGTGACCAAGACACCCTTGTGCCAGGCACTATACAAACAGACTAAAAAGACTAGTGTCTGCCCCCAAAGACCTTACTATCTCCTTTCTGTGATATAGGAGTGTTTTGTTTCTGGTGTCCTAAAGCCTGAAGAGACATCCTCATGCCATCACTGTAGCAACTCTTGGATGAACCTTCTGTCAGTAATTTACATGAAGACTAACTGCTCTGAGCTTCAGTTTGGAGATGGAAGCCCCACCAGAGCTTGAAGACACTTGCTTACTCTGGCTAAATAGGTGATGGAAGGAATCAAGATGAAAAAAAACACCTGAGCAGTCCTGAAGCCTAACACTGGTTTTAGATCTCAAGGCCAAACTCTCCCGGGAGAAAAGATTGAAAGAGGAATATTGGAAGTCCTCCAAAGAGTCTGAATGGACACCCCAAAAATGCCTCAAGTATGAAAGGAGTGGAAAGGCTTTTTATACAAAAGTCATTGCCAGGGGATGTTGTGAAGGCCAAAACTATAACTGGGTTAAAAAGAGAATTAGATAAGTTCATGGAGGATCAGACAACTTCATACTCTGGATGCCCCTAAGCCTCTCCCTGCCAGAGGCTGGGACTGGAAAACAGGGGTGGATCACTCAAAAATTGCCCTGTTCTGTTCATTCCCTCTGAAGCATCTGGCAGCAGCCACTGTCAGAAGACAGGATACTGGGCTAGATGGACTATTGCTCTGATACAGTATGGCCATTCTTATGTTCTAAATGACTTTTCAATTGTTTTGGTTAATAAAATGTTTGCATCATTGTCTTTGTTTATATAGAGTGTTTTTCTTTCTGCTTACAGGGCCACATGTGTGAAAACAATTGAAACCAGAGGAATTGTGTTCACTCTTGCTAGCACTGGTTCACTGCATAATGGGACTATGTAGCTCATATTTAGTGTTTTATAATCCCCAGTGAATATTTTAAACACTTAAGATTTAAGAATAAACTTGTTCTGCAATTTTGCCTCAATTTGTAACTTGTTTTTTTAGCAACAAGGAGCAGTAATTAAGGAGAGAAGGAAGCACTGTAGCATGAAAATCTTGAAAACAGACTATTATAGAATCAGAGGGACAATTCTTCAGTCTGATCTCCCTATACTTATAAAATAGGGGTTACTTGCTGGATAAATAATAAATTAAATTGTTTCTAAAAATGCTTGTCTGTTAACTTTGGGGGCTATAGAACCGACCTTGGCTTTTTTCATTCTGTTTAACAGAATGAAAGTGCTGTTTGTATAAAGACTATATAAATAAGTAGAATAGTATTTGACCATGAATGATGACACACAAAGATCATGGCTGAGTGTTGAATAACTATTATCTATGTGTTTTATTAATAGATTATTACATCAAGTAGACATTATGTCTGTAAAATGGTTTACATTTATAACTATATTAAACCACAACACTCAAGGTTTATCCTCTCGTTGTTCAGCTCTTGGCAAGATTGTTTCTAAGCAGGGGATAGAGTATCATCAATCTGCTGACAATTTACAGGTCTCTTGATCTTTGGATCATACTTACTCCTCCCGCCCCCCCCATCCCCCAGTTGCTTTTGTGGGATGCATTCTTATTTATTATACTTCACAATGAACTCATTACAGCATGAAGTACTTCAGCACAACTGATATTCTGAGGCAGCACAATTCTTAAAGGGCAAGCAGTGTTTTCACAGCAAAGAGAAAAATCTCACAATAACGGAAGTATTTTATTAGATAGTAGCAGTTAGATTTCAACAGGGTCAGAGAGTGTAATATCAAAAAAATCTAGATACTTTGTATTTGCGCCAAGTTAGCAGAGATCTTCTAATTAGTACAAAGTAATATTATCATTAAATGTCCTTATATTCTAACAACTATGTTCATGTAGTTTATACGACACCTGAACTAGAAGAAGTAAAACAGAGCTTTAAACTGAAACCCTCTCAGGCTTGAGTTATGCTAATGGCTCACTAAGTAACCATGTACTGTAATTTCAAAAAAAATGCTGCAAGATAGTTGCTAGGTAGTACAGTGGGTTCATACATTAGCTTCCTGTATTAGCCCACAGCTTGATTCATTTAATCTACTACCCAGTGTATATTTGATATTACAGAATCACCATGTATTTCATCATCTCTGGTAGTTTTTACTTGGAAAAGGCCAGACTGGAATAGAATAGATTTTCCCAGTCACTAGTGAGGAAGATTGGCACAACCAGACAAAAAACATCAGTATGCAGCACTTGCATACATTATGCCTGTAAGGATCTAGTGCTAGCAAATCACTTTCACAAGCAACAAGGCTTTGATTTAGCTAAGCACAAGCTTAACTGTTTTGCTGACTAAAGGTTCGAAGCTGGAATTCTAAAAGGAGAATGAGGGATCCAGGGGCTCTAGCAGTGGCCACTTAAGCAACCCCATGCAGTCTGGGGTGCCTCTGCAGTGCCCTGCCTATAGTAGCCCCCTCCTATGGGTCCTTTAAGCACTGCAGAGAGTCTTTGTTGTGGTTTATAGCACCCATTTTGGGGTTGATTTAAATGTTAAAATTTTGTTAAAACTAATGTTAAAAAAATATAATACATAGGTTGGAAAAAGAGTGTCTGCACATCTGGGTATAGTGCTAGCTTATCCACAAATACAAAGTTAGTTTTTTAAAAGTCATATGATACATAGAGTACATAATCAGCAATAGCCCAAATTTAGGTGAATAGATTTAACAATACAGTTTAGATATTAGAATCCGAATACTCATGAAAAGTTGTACAGAGATTTGGTTGTGGAAAGCAAAATATTGAGTGGAGATTGTCCCTCAGTAAATGATAATTAGGTTGGTTGTCCATTTAGAAAGTACAGTCCATGAGGAAAATATTTGTTACTTTCCTGACTGCGCTTCTCATCAGCACTCCAGCTCATCCCTCCTGGCATTGCTGATGTCCAGTGATGTGTTCTATGTAGATGTCCCTCGATCACCTGATGGTGTCCGACATCATGAGTTCCCGCACCAGCCGAGCGTAATGTTGACCGATTCCGCATTCTCTCAGCACTCACTTGTTACTGGGGTCTTATGCGCCTACGGCTCTGACTATCAGTGCGTGTGTCTGGACCTGGTAACCCTTAGCTCTCAAGGTTTCAGCCAGAGGGGCATATTTCTCTACCTTTCGAGCTCGGGCATCATGGAAGGCCGGGTTCCTGTCTTGAACGGCACTTTGACATCTACTAAATACACAGTCAGTCCTTAACCAAAAAAATAATCTAACAATATCTAAAATCATAAGCTCTACCTGAAGCCACCAGTTCCCGCTCTGGCCTTATTTCCTCACTCTTTTTTCCCCCTCCACCAGTCACAGCTCTGCAGCTTCCTGCTACCTTTTATCTTAAAGCATCTGATTCCCTTCAGGGGAGGCTCATCTCATAATCAGGGTTGGTTTAGCCTCAGGCTCTTCAGCCCATGGGCAAGCCACCCTGTTAAAAGTGCCCAATTCCCATTGATTTTCAATGGATATTGAATTATTCAAAGTTAAATCTAATCGCAGCAAACACTGCAACCATTTCTCACTAACATTATTTAAAAAATAAATATCCTTACTTGTAGGAACCAATGAGATTTTACTCAGTTCTTTCATACATGTTGAAGTCTTTTGTACTGTGGTATTGTATTTACACTTTCATATCTGAAATAGGAAGAATTTTTTTTTTATTATTATTATTTTTTTACACTGAAGTCCCACATGGGCAGACATATTCCAAACAAGAGTTTGGTCATTCCAGCAGATCAGCAGGAAGCAGGTATTTCAATAAATAACATTCCTGTCTAGTGTACTCATTAGTGATTTTTATTATACTGTGAAGGTGTTCCAAATCCCTCATGGAACTCAATTATGTTTTGAAAATGAAAAGCAAGATACTATGAAATATTCAAAGAGAAAAGATTTTTTCCCCTAACTGAGAAGCTTTAATACATCTGCCAAAAATCTCTCTTCTCATTCTGTGCCCTAAAACAAAAAGAATGTGTAGTAAAGTATGTACAGATGGCTAAGAGGTAATTTTACTGTCAGGTGTAGATGGTTAAAGCATTTTGAATTGACCTTCTGTAGATGGTGATAGGCAGGGCTCAAATTGGGCTAGGTCACCCTGGGTTGGTCACTCAGGCCCATATCCTCAAAGGGAAATCCATGGGAGCTAGGCATCTCAATGCCTTTGAGGATCTGGGTCTCAAGACTATTCTTTTATTTATTTTATTTTATTTTATTTTATTTTTAGCTGGCTATTTTTTCACCAGAATCCAAACTTTTCTTTTTTATTTTTACAGTAAATCTCTATGCCTTTATGACTGCAGACTAAATCCTGAGAACCTGAAACAGGGGTAAACAGTGGAATGCTGCACAGAGACTACATCAACAACTCAGAGACCTGAACTTCCCCATTAATCTCAGAGTGTTTTCAGATGCCAGGTGATGACAATATAAATGGCAACATCTTCATTAACTATTTCACTGATACCAGATTATGTGAGAAAGGAGAGGGAAGATCACAGATTTGCAGTCTACTATGAGTAATATTTTGATATCACAGGTGGATAGTGTTTGGCAGAAAAAAAAAATCAGTTTAAACTAACCTGGGATTGCAAACTTTAGTATGCACTAATTATAATGTCATTGTTATTGCATGACATCACCAGTGGACAAAGATAGGATAGTTTGGGTGAATTAACCATGTACTTCCATACCTTAAAATATCGGAATTTCTTTTAAGTTTATCTTTAATTCTGAGTTACCTAGCTTTGTGATACTTTTCATAGATGTATAGATTTTGAAGCCATTGTGACGTTGTGCAGTCTATATGGTTTTATAAAAACATGATAATAAGTGAATATAATGTAACTGGGATAGATTTAGAGAAAATACGGTAATAAGTGAATATAATGCAACTGGGATATGCTCCGTGCAAAAGGTCTCTTGTAAGGTATCATTACAAAGTGCATAATCTACTGAGTATGATCATCTGATTTGTATAAATGTACCACTCTTGTATCTAAAACTAGAAATATAAAATGTAACTCTGAGGGCCTATTGTAATTATGTAGAGTGTGGGCCATTAAGGATGGTTTGGAATCTTGATGACTCCCATTGTCTGCAGATGGCTGTATTTACCTTTGAGTCTTCCTGTATATGTGTGTGCTGGCAAGTGAGTAATGAAGTCTTGCAGTGACATGTGATCATGTCACCTGAACTGGAATCCATCTTTAACCTGGTGCTTTTCCAGTGAGGGGGGGTGGAAACCCAGAGGGACAAAGGATTCCCGCCTTATGCAAAAGATATATAAAGGGGTGGAAGAGAACAGAGAGGGGAGAGGAGCCATCATGGAGAAGCCCTTAGATAACACCTAAGCTGGAACAAAAGCTGTACCAGGGGAAAGAATTGTGCCCAGGCCTGGAAGGTGTCCAGTCTGAGAAAAACTTACTGAAGCATCTCTGAGGGTGAGATTATCTGTATTTAGTTTGATTAGGCATAGATTTGCGCATTTTATTTTATTTTGCTTGTAACTTACTTTGTTCTGTCTGTTACTACTTTGAACCACTTAAATCCTACTGTCTGTATTTAATAAAATCACTTTTTATTTAGTAGTTTACTCAGAGTATGTATTAATACCTGGGGGAGCAAACAACTGTGCATATCTCTCTATCTGTGTTATAGAGGGCGAACAATTTATGAGTTTGCCCTGCATAAGCTTTATGCAGGGTAAAACGGATTTATCTGGGTTTAGACCCCATTGGGAGTTGGGCATCTGAGTGCTAAAGACAAGCACACTCCTGTGAGCTGTTTTTGGGTAAACTTGCAGTTTTGGGACAAGTGATTCAGACCCTGAGTCTGTGTCTGGAGCCAGACTGGAGTGTCTCGCTCAGCAAGACGGGGTGCTGGAGTCCTGAGCTGGCAGGGAAAACAGAAGCAGGGGTAGTCTTGGCACATCGGGTGGCAGCTCCCAAGGGGGTTTCTGTGATCCAACCCGTCACAGCCATCATCTAATCTAACTTCTTGTATAAATATGGGCCATAGAGTTTCATTCATTTACTTGTTTTGGGGACAATTTCAAGAGCCCCATAGTGTTTTTTACCCCTAAATTACTAGCGTATAGTCAGTCAAGCTGATATATATAAAATCCCATGCACATACATTTCAGATTCCATTAGATGGTCTGTTTCCCCATCACTAGGGCTAGTTATACTCCTTGTTGGAAGCAATGTACAGATTTCACTGTTCCCCATGCAAGATATTCTGCAAAAGAAGAGAGAAGGAATGTAAAATAGCACTGATTTCTGAAATACCCATATGTCTGATATAGAATATTTCTTGTTTGCAGGACAATTGAAATATGTTCTATTTAAGTAAAGTGAAAGAATATATTGAATGCAGGATTTGCAAAATATTAGTGTTTTTCTCATTTTTTAAAAAAATTAAATAAATTAGAAAAGGAAGAGACCAACTAGTCCCACTATCTCCTTATACAATACTGTATTTTGTCTTAACTATTTTAGAAAAAGAAATATCCACATATCTAATGTAGAATTTATGTTGAAAACTCAATACAGAGCTTGTAAAATATCTGTATGATTTTTCTAATAGTCCTGGAATTGAGTCTTGTATTTTCTCTCTCTGTTCACATTTATTTATATAAAAACTTTAGAACAAAGACAGAAAGTACAGAACAAAGATTAGGACAAATTACAGATATAAAAAATAAATCTAAACTCTCTCCACCCCAGACTATCTCCTGAAAATTAGAAGATCAGTGTAGTATTAGATTCCCAGGTTTATCACTATTCTGCCAAAATCATTCTTTTTCTCCCTCTGCCACCGCCAGCAACCAAATAACTGCACAAATACTGTAGCATGAAATAGAGTCTCTCTCTCTCTCTCATACACACATTTTCATACCCAAACATTCTGAAAGGAATAACCAGAAGCAAAATCCATGTATAAACAACTCCTGATAAAACTTCCCTTACAAAAGAAAAAAAAATAGATAAGCAGCCCTTAAGTTCAAAACTGATTGCTTGACCTGAGGTGCATAATTATCTCAAACAGCAGCACTGAGACCCCTATTCTGTTTGTGATTTCCCTCTCTTATTCCTGCCAGTAAGCTGTGTTTTTTTTTTTTATTATTCCATTCACAATTAGGGCGCCATTATCCAATAACAAAATCCATTAACACAATAGAATGAATAATTAATCTATTAACAGTTTATTAGATAAATCATTGAGGGCTTTAACTGGTCCCATAATTTTCTCAAGTTATTTCATAATACAGAACACTAATATTTTAAACCATGACAAACTCCCTGGAAAGAAGTTGTTTTAACATTTAATCATTGTTGCGGGTCTTTTAAAGCAATCCAGACTATTAAATGGAGTTTGCTATGTTTTAATACATTTGAAGCCCATAAGTGAGTTCTCTTCACAGGTTTTTGGCATTTTATGAAATTAGTGATTAGAATTTCTGCTTACTGTGGACTTAATTGTGGTTCTTACCCTCAGCTCTCAGGGATGGGGCTGGGCAGACAGACTACTTCAGTGGCCTGTCCCATAAGCATTGTGCTAGAGGCAAGCACACTTTCTCCGGGAGCATGGAGGGAGTTTGGGCACAACTATTCCTTTTGAAAAGGTGCAATATGGGTTCTCCCACTGTAGGGCAGCTGTGGGCACCTGTGCAGAGAGCAGATCATAGGGCCATGCTGATTCCATTCTACATAGATTCTTATATCACCTTCATCACCAGAGTATCTGAAACACAGATCCTCAAAGATATTGAAGTGCCTAGCCCCCACTAGGACATAGGGACCTCAATACTTTTGAGATCTGGGCCAAAATGCCTCCTTTCCCTCTCTGTGTGTCTTTTGGAAAAGATTAGCACTGCAGCAGGCCCTAGAGTGAAACAGTCTGTACATTTTCTGATTGCAAGCACATGGTTGTGCTCTGGATCCAGATTTTTAAACACCCATAGTTCAGCCTATTACAAAGACAGGGAGCTATTTTGGGATTGTAAATAACACCAGATGGCCAATTTCTTCCACTTTAACTCATGTTAACTTCAGTGGACTTACCTGTTGACAAAGTTACTACTCAGTGTGAGTCAGGGCATTAGAATCTGGCCAAGAGTTTTTTGGAACTCTGGTTCTATAGGTTTTGGATAATATTCCAATTTTTGTTGCTAAACAGAGTCACTCTGGATCTGAGAGTATTTTAAAGTTCATTTAAATATCTTAAGCTACTTAAAGTTCAATTAAGTATCGTATAGTCAGCATCAACATTAAAAAAAATACACAGAGCATGGGACATACACAAAGCCAGCACCAACATTATAAAATTATACACAGCCATGAGCATGCAGAAAGCCAGAACTGACATATAAAAACTGCAGAATTAGGCACAATAATAGTGCAAGTGTTGAAGAAATATATAGAGAAGTGGTGGAATGACCATCTCAGCTCTTCAACTTGTTGGTTTTGCACAAGTGCGTGTCTCTTTTGTCAAGTCAATCTCTCCTCCTTTTCCTTCAGGTTGTCCATGATGAGGAGCTTTTCCCTTCTCTCCCCTGGAGAGGTCTGGCGAGAGATGATAATCTCCCTGGATTTGGTGGTGTTATTCTTCACAGAAATGGCATTGTGCCAAACCCCAATGGATTCCAACCTGAAAAAAGTTTGGTTCAGAATCTACATTCATTATTTCTAAATTCTGCACAAAGTGTTCCTGTCAAAATTCATTGCTGACAACTTCTGTGAACAAAGTTTTGACATCAGAAGTGTGTAGTATGGGCGTCAATAATCTTTTTACGTATTCATTGCACAACTTAAAATAGAAAGAAAAGTGAAAACAAAAAGAAATACTTGATGTTAATGCAACACTATGGTTAAAAAGGCAGGATATTTAAAGTTATGTTTCCTCCAGCAACTATACACCTCCTTGTATATAGCATTATATAAATATTACTTTTACTATAAAAAATGTATAACTATGACTTTTACTGTAAATACAATAGCTTTTCTTTATATTTTAATATTGATTATTAATCTTTTTAATATTACAGATTTAGACATACACACACACAGAGAAATATATATATTTCTATGTCTGCTATAGTAAAAAGATGAATATATATTATACATGCTAGATTACTGGAGCTACATGTTCAGCCATTGTAAATTTACAATCAGTCCACTGAAGTCAATGAAGAGATGAAGAAATATGTGAGCTGAGGATCTGTCCTTATGCCTTAATATAGATATGGTTGGGGTGGCTTTTCTGAAAGACTGAAGCTTCTGATGAGCAGGTATGCTGAGAAGGTAGAACATAGTTGCTGGCTTATGCCCTAACTAACTTCTACATTTTTATAACTCAGAGCTCTGATCCTGAACTGTGAGATCTTGGCCAGATTTGGCAAAGGGGGAATTTTAGGTAAGGGCTATAAACCTCTGAAAACAGATTTCCCCCCACATTATCTTTTTATTATGAAAAATATTTTAACAATTGCAATAAATAGGTAAGGCAGAGGACATTGAAGAGTATGGCACAACTTAAACCAGTGGTTCTCAAACTTTTGTTCTGGTGACCCCTTTCACACAGCATGCCTCTGAGAGCAATCCCCCTTATAAATTAAAAACACTTTTTAATATATTAAACACCATTATAAATGCTGGAGGCAAAGTGGGGTTTGGGGTGGAGGCTGACACCCCCATGCAAAACCTCATGAGCCCCTAAGGGGTCCCGACCCCCAGTTTGAGAACCCCTGACTTAAACTTAACTGTTTGCATCCCAGAGGTGTCATACTGAAAACAATACATTATTCTATTTCCTCTTTTCTTAAAACTTCTCAACATTGTTACCACTCAGAAAGATAGATACATAATACATGAACTTTAAACTAGATAAATTCACCAAATTCAATAGTGTAAGAAGAGACAGGGCATAAGAAAGACCTTTAAGAACACCTGGGAACATTGTCTGAGCAAAAGGATGCTGAAAGGCATAGGAATCATAAATACATTCACCTTAAACACTAACCTTAAACACGGCAAAGAAATTCTCATAAGGAAGCAACTCCCACTTTCCAAAAATGTGTCTTTTGTGTCAGACTCACAGGGTTGTCCCATTTAATTTCCAAAGCATTTAGGTGACAGTCTTCAGTGTGTCTTGGATATGGTTGACCTACTTAGATTCTGAAAATGAATTTGGAAGAATGTGAATGGCTTACAGTAGAATGAAAACTAAAGCAATCTGCAGGCATTTGGCTCTGGATAGACATTACTGGTCTGGGAAGACAAACTATAAATTAAATCTAACATTTTTCTTTAATCTACAATAAAATGATCTCTTTTAATACTTAGAGTTAATTTATTTAAGCATGCATGACATCGCTGGGCAGAAGAGAGAAAGGGATTTTTTGCAGACATGCCAAATGGTTAGATGCTATAAGGAAGAGAATGGAAAAATGTTAAATGAATGACTATGTTTGATATTATATAGCTATGCACACACACACACATTCTCATTTTTAAATTGGCTTATTCTGTTTTCAGCTATTTCATTTGAAAGAAATTTTACACTGTATCATTCATCTGTTGAGCTCAGAAAATAAACCTGGGAATAAGGGTGTACCCTATTGTTAGCCAAAGATGCTCCTGTCTGCATTTGTGCATTTCTGGTATAAAACCTTCTAGACATTCAGAATGGAACAATATAGCCGGTTGCACCAGAATTACCTGTGGAACTGCAGCTGCAGTGCTCACTTTACACAAGCAGCCCAGAATGAAGCCCATATATCTTACTAATTGAGATGTAATGGAGTAGTATGCTATCAAAGTTTTATTGCCATGAGTTTAGGAAGACTGAATTACTCACAAGTAGTGAAATCATGACAAAATTATGTAGGTCATCCCAAATGAATGCCAATAAATCCTTTAAACCATGTCACATCATTATGTATTCTGTATGCACCACATATTTTTCCGAGACAAATGTTAGTAACAATTTAAAGAGCTTTAACAATTTTATTGATATTATTTTTCAAATCCCTCTGCCTCTCAGATCTGACTACCACTTTCCAGCTAAATAAAAACAAGAGGGAAAGGAAAATCATAACTATGACATTTTAGAAACCTTTACAATTATGTAGAATGGCTTTTCTGTTTATAATAATGTGGCAATTTTAAGACTGATATATTGGAACCTTCAAGCAACTATTTTTAGTCTCATTGGAAAGTTCTAGCCGTAGTGGTTCTTATATGATATCATTCCGTTAATCCTGATGAGGGGTTAATAGTGCCTCAACACCACGTCAGCATAATTTTGGGAGAAAATTTAATATTTGATGGTGACGCTGTTTTCTGAAGGTTGTTTTTATCAGAGACAGATTTGTGAGCAGAACATAGGTGAGGCAATACTGTACCCTGAAAAATACAATTTATCACATGGCTCAGCAATTTATATATCCATCTTGTATGATATGATATTGTATTGTTTGAGAAATGATCGTGTAGTTAATGACTTTATTGTCATACATGTGTGCCACTTTGTGTAGTTTTTATTTGTATGCTTATTAATTTGAACCAATGACTGTGAAACCCATTGTGAATTATTTAAATCCCCAATATTGAAAGTTATGCACATGTTTCACTTTAGACAGCCATTTCAGGGTCAGAGTCTAAATTTGTAAATTAGGGAGTATATGTACACACAAAATCAGGCAGATGTTACAAAATGCACTTTGTTCATCATTTATTTTATCAATGATAATTTAGTTTCAATCAAGTGCTAATACTTCATAGCACACTTGTAGATGTGCCATAGTATAGTTTGTAAAAATAAGGAAATGTTCCTAATATGAGAACTCACAACATCTGAACATCTCTGCTGAGAGATGGGGAGAGATTGAAATTTTTTGTGAATTATAACGAAAACAGATTAATTAAATTCAGATTAGTGAATTTCTGTGGTATAGTAAAAGCAAGTGTGTACAGTCACTGATTTAAATTAATGTTTCTATGTACATGGCTATGTATATGAATAAATAACTACACCAAGTGGCACACATATATGACAATAAAGCCATAGCGTATTATATATATATTACACAATGTATATATATAAATTCCTTTTAAAAGCTCACCATTGGAAGTTAATTCCACTTCTTCTGTTTATACAAGTGTATTGCTTTAAAGACTTTGTCAAACTGTTTAATGAAGGGTTTAGTTCCTGGTAATGAATGTCATGTTCCTGACAATGAGATCCGGTAAAATGGTTTGAAGTGATATATAGAGATTGTTGACTTTGTTACAGAATACACACAGAGTTTGATTTGTCTAATACACTCTGTAGTCTGGCTGAGATACAATATGCACAGCCCACCAGTATGACGCCTGCTGTGACTTTGCATTATGTTTCAAAATAATAGATTCTTCTAGAGGAATGAATGCCTTATAGTACAGTAATTGATTGCAAGTGCCAATACAGCAGCTGCCTTTGTGCACTCAGGAATAACTTTATTTTAGGATTGTTCCTTTTATAATATCCTTATTCTATTTTTTAAATATATATAGATATATAGTGCCAATTATTCCTTAGTGATATTATTTCATAGGCCTCTTGTGGAACCGCTAACAGTAGGGGAGGAGCTATAAAAGTGAAAGGAGAGCACCATTTTTACTAAGAATATCCTATGAATATAGTTAAACCTAATAGCTTATTTGCCATATAGAAGTAGACATATGGCATTAGATAGATTCCAGTGGATGGATAAATAGCTTTTATTAGCAGAAAACTGTTTAGATGATTTTCATGATTAACATAAGTATAAAAACTAACTTACAAGGCAGGGATATTGTGAAGAAATACATAAACTCAGCTGTAATGTTTAAGCACTCAGGGCAGGCGTCAGGAGAGAAGGTTCAGCTCTTTTAGTTACTGCACAAACACTTTGCTCACTCTGCCTCTTCTAAGATTTCTAGAAACATCTAGTTTACACGTGGTCCATTCAGAGGCTTAACGCAGTCATTAGCATAGTCATTGCCATAGCCATAGCATGTTATAATCTCATTTGCAAGCCATTCCTATCCTAGGCTATTTATATGAGGTGCATTCCTATCCTAGTCTATTTATGGCTCTCATTACTGCATTATCTGAGCACCTCACAATCTTTACTATATTTTTTCTCATAACACCTCTGTGAAGAAGGCAAGTTCTATTATTCCTATTTAATAAATAGGAAACTGAGCCACAGAAAGTAAATGATTTGTCCAAGGTCACATAAGAAGTCTGATATAGTTAAGAACTGAACCTATGTCTCCCCAGGCTGAGGCCAATGCCCTGGCCATAAGACCAACCTTCCTATCAAGTAACTTGGTATCTATTCTTATACACCCATGAATAACAATATATACACATTGGTATACAAAAGGGCTGCTGTTAGAGGTGGGAGAGATGAGGACCTTATCCCTAGCTGTGGCTTATCTGCATGCCAGAGATGGCTATGTTGCTATTATGAACATGTTAGGAGAGGAGTGAGGCCAGGGAAAAGTGATAATGAATGAGGGGGATGGGGGGGTAGCTTCCATAGTTACATGTCTAACAGCTGGCTAAACCTTTCCTCCACAGGCAAGGACATGAAAACAGAATCTTTCCCCAGCAACCTAGCTAAGAGGAAAAAGAAAAAAAAATATCCAGGCCAGTGGCAGGATATTTAAGTCACCCAGAGGAAGGAGAAATGAACTGAAGCACAAGACTTTGGTTACCATGGATATTCTTCCATCACTGTGGGTATGTCTACCTAGCTGTCCAAGTACATACCTAGGGGGTTGGGTGGGATTGTACTCAGGTGGTTAGCCCAAGCTGCCACTCTAGCAGATTGCTATTTTTAGTGTGCCAGCTCGAGCAGAGCTAGTGTTTGTATGTATGTCTACTTCCCAGCCTCTGTGCAGACATACCCTATGTGGTTTAAAATAAATGACATTATCTTATTGTTGTTTATTACAACTCCTAAAGAGTTGTAATAAACAATATATCTTTAGTTTTAACATTTTTTTTCCAAACCCGAGATATATTGACAGACTTTTGAGAGAAGAAATGCCCTTTTGTCTGGTCCTTAACACAGATTGGACTATAGAGTGTGTTTTTGTATGTTTCAGACACACTGGGGAGTTTAGTTCTGCAGGGGCTTGTTAGCAGGGTTTAAGATAGTTGTACAGATTGTGGTCGTAGTTATCTCACCATTGACATTCCTGATGGATATTATGTTCTTTAGTTTAGAATTTCTCAGAACCCTCAAAGAGGTGAGGAGAGGAAGATCAACTCTCTAAAATGGCCTTTGTCTTACTTCTTCTCCTTGATTATTTCCCATTATTACTGTCATTCATGAAGCACCCTAGAGGGATCAGGTGAGGCTCTTTGTGTTCCCTTTGAACAGGCAAAGCTGCCTGTCAGTCATGACTGCACCTGCGGCATTAAACTCCCACTCCAATTAAGCAGTAGACAGAGGGCAGCTTGGATAAAGCACAGCTATTTGTGATGGTTAATGCTGACCGTCAATCCCTCTTGAGCTGTTAATACAGAAGTGTCCTCTGCTGACAGACACACCAGAGTTGTCAGGAAACAATATCTGATGCTAGCTGTGCTGTTCTTGCCTTAGTAGTGTCCTGGAGCTCTGGGACAGGACACACCACGGTTGTGTACAAAGCCCTCCCACCAGCTACCTCAAAGAGAATTCACACTTCATGAATATTTCATAAGCTCAAAACCAAGCCGATTTGGATTAAATAACATTTTGTTGTGAAAATTTTACTCAATTCTACCTCTATTTACAAATGTCTTTTTCCCCCCTGGGAATCTTCATATACACATGAACAACATGGGAAGGTAAATGAACATTGAGGAATGCTACATATTATGTCCCCCACAGAGCTGAGTGAAGAATTTTTGATTCAGTGACTGAATAGAGAAACTTAAAAACAAAAAAAAAGTTTCTAGTTGAAACTGGTTTTCTTTCAGCTTTTCTCTTCAAAATTAAAAACCAAAAAACAAACAAAAAAACCATTCAAGTTAAACAAAACAAAATGGTTTATTTCAAAAATATCAAAACAAAACATTTCTGAATTTTTATTTTTTGGCAGAAACTATTCCCCAAATTCAACCCAAATTCATGAATAGTTTCAGTTCCCTAAAAAAAATGCAGTTTTGGAGACAAAATTCTTGTTTGCCCAAAAATATTTTCCCCAGCTCTAATCCTAAGCATAGATACACAATTTCATATACACCACTACCAAGGGGTCCAGCAGAAGAGAGGAGAAAAAAAATAAAAAGCAAATACAGTACAGTGTTAAACGTAAACAGCTAAAACAAAAATAAGGGAAAGTTTAAAAGAAGAATTGACAATGTAAGGAAACATCCTGTGCTTGTTTCATTTAAATTAAGATGGTTAAAAGCAGCATTTTTCTTCCGCATAGTAAAGTTTCAAAGCTGTGTTAATTCAATGCTCAGTTGTAAGCTTTTGAAAGAATAACCATAGTGTTTTGTTCGGTTACAAAACTATCAGAATTATGAACAACCTCCAACCCCAAGGTGTTCATAACTCTGAGGTTCTACTGGAGTGGTATTAGTAGCAAACCTTCATAACACAGTAATACTCAAAGGCTCCCAATCCTGCTGAGGGACCTATTGTACTAGGTGCTGCACAAACACAGTTAAAAGGTGTGCAATTACCCTCAGTATCTACTCCTTGACCAGAATCTAAGCTTTTATTTCCAGCCCTCACAACTGATAGCAAATCCTGCTATTTCTTCAACCATGGAGGGCCCGTTCAGAGTAGAATGAGTGTAGTTCCACTGCACAGGATTTAGGACGTCTATGCACTGAGCACAGATCCTATCTCCATAGTGAGTCCCTTCATGATGCTGTGCAGCAGGAATATGAGAGCATAGCCATCCACCAGCTTTTCTTCCCAGTGTAATGGATGGCACAAGCAGAGATGAAGGTATTCCTGCCCTGACACTAGACTAGCAGCCATGGGGCAGCTCTGCTGCTGTGAATTGATTGTGTATGAAGGAGGGAGAAAATTGCTTTTCCAACCCCAGAAGAACTGCCCTGCATACAGTCCTGTTGCTCAGGTTGCACTCTGGAGCTAGCATTTGAGCGTTAGACTGTCCACCTCTGTACTGTTCCAAGAATCAGTCTGCAATGTCAGGAATCAGTCTTACTTTAATTTATCATTTCCAGGGCCGGCTCCAGGCACCAACCTACCAAGCATATGCTCGGGGCGGCACCTGGAGGGGGGCGGATCTCAGGCCCGAGAGCGGGGCCACGACTGGGCTCGCCGCCCTCCCCGCGGCGCTCCGGCCGGTTGGGGAGAGCGGGGCCCCGGCCGGGCTCGCCGCCCTCCCCCGAGTGCTCCGGCCGCCGGGGAGAGCGGAGCCGCAGCGGGCTCACCGCCCTCCCCCCGGCACTCCGGCTGGTCGGGGAGAGCGGGGCCCCGGCCGGGCTCGCCGCCCTCCCCATGGCGCTCCGGCCGCCGGGGAGAGCAGGCCCTCAGCTGGGCTCTCCGCCCTCCCCTGCTGCGCTCCCTGCCGGGGGGCGGCGATAAGCTTTTTTGCCTGGGGCGGCAAAAAAGCCAGAGCCAGCCCTGATCGTTTCAATCCTTTGGCTCAGCAAAGTCAGTTGATATAGTTTGAGGATCTGTCCCAAGGAATCTGCCTTGTATTAATATTTAGTCACATTTGGAAGGTGTTCTTCACAACCATAAGAGCTAGAAACTTACATTTTATTAAATGAGATCTTAACTTCTGGTGAAACTAATGGAAAAGCTCCACATTAGCCTCATAGAATTTTCTACTCAACACTGGATTGATGATCTGTGAAACCTTGTTATAGCCTCCTAATGAGGAGAAATTTTCTCTGCACACTGACAAAGAGCAATGAATGATCAAATGAAGACCATCACAAAACACTTAGTAAGAATAAATAATTATTCCTCTGATCTGATTTAAAACCGGAGAAGCAAATTAGGGAGTGGTGCCTCTTTCCCAACCGAAGATGGACAATCATTCACATAGATTCATGGATTTTTAAGACCAGAAGGGACTTCAGATCATCTAGTTTGGCTTTCTGTATAACACAGGTCATATAATATTACCTAGTTACTCCTGTATTGAGCCTAGTAACTTGTGTTTGACTAAAACATCATCCAGAAATGCATCCAGTCTTGAGATGAAGACTTCAGTAGCTGGAGAATCCACTTCTTCATTCCTCGGCATATATAATAAAAATGTAGCAGCCATATAAAAAACCCCACAACAGAACAGAAATGGAAAATAAGAAGTGATTTAAACACTTACTATACAACCTCTACATAACTTTCGGTTAGACTTTTTTTTCCCCATTGGGATTAAATCCTAGAATTGAACCACACATTTGTTAGTGATTGAAGACAATTTCAGTTTGGAGTGAGCTGACTTTGGCTGCCATTACAGTACTATGAGCATGTGACTTTCCCATCTGATCTAAGACTCAATCCACCTGTCCTATGGTAGGGTCAAAACTGATCTTGCTTCGGTTGTCTGGCTTTACTAATAAACAATAAGATAACATAAAATCTAGTCCAAGCCTTCTTCCCAAGCTTGGTTGTTCAGCTCAGCCACTAGGTTCTCTTTGCCTCAGGCCCCAGTTCCTTTGTCAGGACAGTCCCCTCTAAAGTCTGCTTCCTCCCTTTTATTAAATCCATCTGGATGGCCTTCCCACCTGGCTTGATACTAGCAGTAGGTTTTGACAAGTGAGTCCCTTTAGTGCCTATCTCCAGACCAGGCCATTGACCTCTTCCTACCCTACTCAAGTGTATAATATGTCCACATTATCAGAGCATGCAGCATTAACAAATCTGACTTGATTACCAGTTGTACAGTCTTTTGTTTTATGAAGAATGCAGACATTAGTGCCTAATGGTAATGGCATCTTTTGTAATATCAGAATTGACATTCAACACTTCCCCTGATATCTTCTGATGCAAGGTGGCTCCCAAATATGGGCATGAGAAGCTGTTCTAGTTTTGATTTTGACAAATAGGGAGGAACTGGTTACCTTCTTTGAAAAGGTAACAGATTTTTTAGATCAAGGAAACACAGTGGATCTAATTTACCTCAATTTCAGTAAGGCATTGATATGGTTCCACATGGGGAATTATTAGTTAAATTGGAAAAAATGGGGATCAATATGAAAATTGAAAGGTGGATAAGGAATTGGTTAAAGGGAGACTACAACGGGTCATACTGAAAGGTGAACTGCCAGGCTGGAGGGAGGTTACTAGTCAAGTTCCTCAGGGATCAGTTTTGGGACCAATCTTATTTAATCTTTTATTACTGACCTTGGCACAAAAAGTGGGAGTGTGCTAATAAAGTTTGTGGATGACACAAAGCTGGGAGGTATTGCCAATACAGAGAAGGACTGGGATATACAGGAAGATCTGGATGACCTTGTAAACTGGAGTAGCAGTAATAGGATGAAATTTAATAGTGAAAAGTGCAAGGTCATGCATTTAGGGATTAATAACAATAATTTTTTTTTATAAGCTGGGGACTCATCGGTTAGAAGTAACAGAGGAGGAGAAGGACCTCAGAGTATTGGTTGATCACAGGATGACTATGAGCCGCCAATGTGATATGGCCGTGAAAAAAGCTAATGACGTCCTGGGATGCATTAGGCGAGGTATTTCCAGTAAAGATAAGGAGGTGTTTGTACTGTTATACAAGGCGCTGGTGAGACCTCATCTGGAATACTGTGTGCAGTTCTGGTCTTCCATGTTTAAGAAGGATGAATTCAACTGGAACAGGTACAGAGAAGGGCTACTAGGATGATCCGAGGAATGGAAAACCTGTCTTATAAAAGGAGACTCAAAGAGCTCGACTTGTTTAGCCTAACCAAAAGAAGGCTGAGGGGAGATATGATTGATCTCTATAAATATATCAGAGGGATAAATACGAGGAAGGGAGAGGAATTATTTAAGCTCTGTACCAATGTGGACACAAGAACAAATGGATATAAACTGGCCATCAGGAAGTTTAGACTTGAAATTAGACAAAGGTTTCTAACCATCAGAGGAGTGAAGTTCTGGAACAGCCTTCCAAGGGGAGTGGTGGGGGCAAAAGACATATCTGGCTTCAAGACTTCTTAAGTTTATGGAGGGGATGGTATGATGGGATAGCCTAATTTTTGCAATTAATTGGTCTTTGACTACTAGTGGTAAATATGCCCAATGGCCTGTGATGGGATGTTAGATGGGGTGGGATCTGAGTTACAACAGAGAATTATTTCCTGGGTGTCTGGCTGGTGAGTCTTGCCCACATGCTCAGGGTTTAGCTGATCACCATATTTGGGGTCGGGAAGGAATTTTCCTCCAGGGCAGATTGGCAGAGGCCCTGGGGGTTTTTTGCCTTCCTCTGCAGCATGGGGCACGGGTCACTTGCTGGAGGATTCTCTGCACCTTGAAGTTTTTAAACCATGATTTGAGGACTTCAATGGCTCAGACATAGTTTAGGGGTTTATTGCGGGAGTGGGTGGGTGAGATTCTGTGGCTTGCGTTGTGCAGGAGGTCAGACTAGATGATCATATTGGTCCCTTCTGACCTTAAAGTCTATGACTCTATGAGAATTTGAAAGTGGGAAGCAGCTTTGGTGAAAGTGATCATGAAATGATAGAGTTCACGATTCTAAGGAATGGTAGGAGGGAGAACAGCAAAATAAAGACACTGGATTTCAAGAAGGCAGACTTTAGCAAACTCAGGGATTTGGTAGGTAAGATCCCATGGGAAGCAAGTCTAAGGGGAACAAACAATTGAAGACAGTTGGCAGTTTTTCAAAGAGACATTATTAAGGGCACAAGAGGAAACTATACCACTGCATAGGAAAGATCGGAAGTATGGCAAGAGACCACCCTGGCTTAACTAGGACATCTTCAATGATCTAAAATCAAAAACAAGTCCCACAAAAAGTGGAAACTAGGTCAAATTACAAAGGATGAATATAAACAAATAACACAAGTATGTAGGGACAAAATTAGAAAGTCCACGGCACAAAACGAGATCAAACTAGCCAGAGACATAAAGGGTAACAAGAAAACATTCTGCAAATATGTTAGAATCAAGAGGAAGACCAAGGTCAGGTTAGGCCTGCTATTCAATGAGGGGAGAAAAATAATAACAGAAAATGTGGAGATGTCAGAGATGTTTAATGACTTCTTTGTTTCAGTTTTCACCAAGGAAGTTGGTGATGGACGTCTAATGTAGTAAATGCCAATGAAAATGAGGCAGG
This sequence comes from Terrapene triunguis, assembly GCF_002925995.2. NCBI lineage: Eukaryota > Metazoa > Chordata > Testudines > Emydidae > Terrapene > Terrapene triunguis. The sequence goes on along the minus strand of NW_020664417.1, from coordinate 67,586,795 downwards.
AACAGAAGACACTAAAATAGGGAAAGAACAAGTTAAAAATTACTTGGACAAATTAGATGTCTTCAAGTCACCAGGGGCTGATGAATTACATCCTAGAATACTCAAGGAGCTGACTGAGGAGATATCTGAGCCATTAGCAATTATCTTTGAGAAGTCATGGAAGATGGAAGAGATTCCGGAAGACTGGAAAAGAGCAAATATAGTGCCAATCTATAAAAGGGTAAATAAGGAAAATCCAGGATATTACAGAGCAGTCAGCTTAATTTCTGTACCCGGAAAGATAATGGAGCAAATAATTAAGCAATCAATTTGAAAACACCTAGAAGATGATTAGTAACAGTCAGCATGGATTTGTCAAAACAGATTGTGTCAAACCAACCTGATAGCTTTCTTTGACAGGGTAACAAGCCTTGTGGATAGGGAGGAAGTGGTAGATGTGGTATATCTTGACTTTAGGAAAGCTTTTGATACTGTCTTGCATGACCTTTTCATTAACAAACAAGGGAAATGCAACCTAGATAGAACTACTATAAGGTGGGTGCAAAACTGATTGGAAATCTGTTCCCAAAGAGTTATCTGTGGTTCACATGCTGGAAGGGCATAACGAGTGGGGTCCCACAGGGATCAGTTCTGGCTCTGGTTCTGTTCAATATCTTCATCAATGATTTAGATAATGGCATACAGAGTACACATATAAAGTTTGGGGACAAAACCAAGCTGGGAGGGGTTGCAAGTGCTTTGGAGAATAGGAATAAAATTCAAAATGATCTGGACAAACTGGAGACATGGTCTGAAGTAAAGTATTCCATTTAGGAAGGAACAATCAGTTGCAGACATACAAAACGGGAAATGATTGCCTAGGAAGGAGTTCTGGAGAACATAGTGGACCACAAGCTAAATATGAGTCAACAGTGTAATGCTGTTGCAAAAAAAGTGGACATCATTCTGGGATGCATTAGCAGGAGTGTTGGAAGCAAGACACGAGAAGTAATTCCGCTCTAATCCACTCTGAGTAGGTCTCAACTGGAGTATTGTGTCCAGTTCTGGATGCCACATTTCAGGAAAGATGTGGACAAATTGGAGAGAGTCCAGAGAAGAGCAGCAAAAATTATTAAAGGACTATAAAAAATGACCTATGAGGGAAGATTGAAAAAAATGGGTTTGTTTAGTCTGGAAAAGAGAAGACAGTTTTCAAGTATGTAAAAGGTCATTACAAGGAGGAGGAAGAAAAGATATTTTTCTTAACCTCTGAAGATAGGACAAGAAGCAATGGGCTTAAATTGCAGCATGGGAGGTTTAGCTTGGACATTAGGAAAAACTTCTTGTCAGGGGGATTAAGCACTGGAATAAATTGACTGGTGAGGTTGTGGAATCTCCATAATTGGAGATTTTTAAGAGCAGGTTAGACAAACACCTGTCAGGAATGCAGGGGACTAGACTGGATGACCTCTAGAGGTCCCTTTCAGTTCTATGATTCTATGAGTGTATGGATGAATTAATCATTTTAACAAGCAACCCAAAAGACCGCAATGGAGTTAGCAACCTAACATTAGACGAAAAAGGCTCTATAGAATGTGTAAATTATGCATAGTATGAAACACCATTTTTTAAAAAACCATGATATTGAATTGAATCACCATCTTAACAACTAGAATGGAGGATAGTGGTATTAGAAAGGAAAAGATGCTCTTTGGTTAGATTACTGGACCCAGGAGATTTCAGTTGAATTGCTACTTCTACCAGAGACAGTCCCTGTGATCTTGTGTCAGGAATAAGAACTTGCAGCTGTGCATGCTTAGTCTCGGGGCAGCCTCTGAGCATCACTGAACCCACAACAAGACACCTGATTGATCTCTCCACCTAAGAAAGTCAGCAAACCTTCTTTTAAACCCAATGGCAACAAGTGATTTCCGGCTGCTCAATGCACATATCTGCAGCTTTAGTCTCTCCTGTGCTAGCCTTGCACCTGCCTCAACCCTGTCTGCTCCAGCACTGCTTTGTTCCTGACTCCAGCTCTAACCTTCAGTTATGTTCCTGGCCTGATTGCCCCTATTATGACTATTAGAGCTGACCGCCAAATCCTGGTTTGTGACACCTTGGACAAGTCACTTAATTTTGCTTGTTTCGGTTCCCCATATCTAAAACTGGAGATGAAAATACTTCTGTTCTTCACCCTTTACCTTTTTCATTTATGAGCTGTGGGGCAGTGACTGTCTCTTATTATGTGTATCTACAGAACCCAGCACAATGGGGGTGCCACTGTAATAGGGGCCTGTAGTCAGTACTGCTATAGAAATAATAATAAATGCTCATTTAAATTAATAAGTTTGGCTGAATAAAATGCAACAAAATACTGTGAAAATAACTCAGTGCATGAGGTAAGGCCATCCCATCCTTGGATACATTTTCAACTAGAACAAGGGTTGAGAACAATCCTTCACTGCTAGTGGACTAAGTTGACCTATGGATATTTTCCATCGCTATAATCTCTTCAAGAAATAAGCTTGTAATTTGGAATGGTGCTTAGCTTAAAATCATTTGTGATTCATTATTAGAAATCTGCCAGTAACAGCCACCTACTGCTCCCTGCCTGTTTCAAGAACAGTCACTAAACTTCTGCTCAATTTGGAACATTTGATTTTTTTTTTTTTTTAGTTGGCTTCCAAATAATTGAATTGAACTACTATCAAAAAATGTTGTGGCTGTACATATATAAATACTAAGTGATTCACTTCTGGGAAATTATGTGAATAAAAATACAACAAATTACTCAGCATTATTTAAGTGAGATATCAAAGATAATAAAGGTATTTTATAAGGTGTCTGAACCACCAAGGAATTGTCACTTGTCACCATCGTGTAATGAAGTGGAGCAGGAGTATGCCTGCAAGACTATTCAACATGGAGGGCTGGTGGGCTTTTGGTTGGTTGGTTTAGTAAATACTGCATATCAGAGTGAACTTCCTAACCTTTCGTAGACAGTCTTTCATACTTCCAGTGGTTGGTAGTTGCGGCTCAGTCTTGCATGGTACTGAGTGTCCACAACTCTCACTGATGTTTATGGGAGCAGAGGGCAGTCAGTAACTCACAGAATGAACTCACAAGGTTTTTGTTGATTATTTTATTTTTCACAGGTGTAGTCAGAAGAAAAGGGTTTTTTTTTTTAATTCCTGCATTAGGGGGCCTTGCAATGGCTCTTAAAAGGAGGGTAAATTGGAGGCTAAAACAGAAGTTAAACTAAACTAATAAGACGTGGTGGATGTCCCCATCTTGTCCTTATAATCATTAAATAGATACCATACATGTTTTCAAAAGTCTTAATGTTGTTGTAGCTCTGCTTCCACTGAAAACAATAGTAAGGCTTACTTGACTTCCGTAGGAACAGAGGCCAATGCTTGAGTGCTTTTGAAAATCCCACCTCAGCACCCTATGATCTTTCAGCTCTATTAACATTAACAACAGTTATTGCATTATCTTGTCCTTCTGGCTCAAATATTTGTAACACATAGAGAATAAAAAGAGAGGGATTATTTATCATCATTTAAGGAGACATAGATAGGAATAATGGTATGAAATTAACAATTTATAGAAGACAATTCTTGGAGTTTAGATGGAAGAAGAGGTCCAGACAGGTGGGGTGGCAACAGGCAAAAACAGCCCTGCACTCTGGGAAACCATCTTTGGAAGAAGGACAAAAGTCGAGATCAGTCCATTGCCCACCTTAAACTGTTTCTTATCCTCCAACTGCATGGAATTCCACTATAATGCCACCATATTTTAGACTTCAGGATTTATGAAATATCACTTTTGTTAAAGGACAGAAGATTTAGGAAACTGTACAAGGGTTACCAGCAACATTTCCTGCAAATCCTTCATTCGGGGGGTGACCTTTGGTATTAGAGAAGAAAGCAGAAGGTTTGAGATCCATAGATCCATGGAGAAAGGAAGTCCCAAACTTGTATACAGGTTGCCACCCTTTCTCCTCAGCAGCATATTTTCTGTAGGCACTATGCAATGGTTTGAAAGTTCCTCTTCTGTGAGGAGTGGATGGCACAAAGCAGCAATTCCTTCTCCTAAATGTTAAGGAATGAAATACTGTACCTACTGTTTCAGAGGAGACTATGCCACAGAGTGGCACATCTGCCCACCCCATTCCAGCAAATAGTCTGCAGATCCACTGAGATCTGGCTACTTGTGACCTGGAGTAGTTTCAATAAGTTCCCAGGGAATCATAGACACATAGAATATCAGGGTTGGAAGGGACCTCAGGAGGTCATCTAGTCCAACCCCCTGCTCAAAGCAGGACCAATTCCCAACTAAATCATCCCAGCCAGGGCTTTGTCAAGCCGGGCCTTAAAAACCTCCAAGGAAGGAGACTCCACCACCTCCCTAGGTAACGCATTCCAGTGCTTCACCACCCTCCTAGTGAAATAGTGTTTCCTAATATCCAACCTAGACCTCCCCCACTGCAACTTGAGACCATTGCTCCTTGTTCTGTCATCTGGCACCACTGAGAACAGCTGAGCTCCATCCTCTCTGGAACCCCCCCTCAGGTAGTTGAAAGCAGCTATCAAATCCCCCCTCATTCTTCTCTTCTGGAGACTAAACAATCCCAGTTCCCTCAGCCTCTCCTCATAAGTCATGTGCTCCGGACCCCTAATAATTTTTGTTGCCCTCCGCTGGACTCTTTCCAATTTTTCCACATCCTTCTTGTAGTGTGGGGCCCAAAACTGTACACAGTACTCCAGATGAGGCCTCACCAATGTCGAATAAAGGGGAACGATCACGTTCCTCGATCTGCTGGCAATGCCCCTACTTATACAGCCCAAAATGCCGTTAGCCTTCTTGGCAACAAGAGCACACTGTTGACTCATATTCAGCTTCTCGTCCACTGTGACCCCTAGGTCCTTTTCTGCAGAACTGCTACCTAGCCATTTGGTCCCTAGTCTGTAGCAGTGCATGGGATTCTTCCATCCTAAGTGCAGGACTCTGCACTTGTCCTTGCTGAACCTCATCAGGTTTTTTTTGGCCCAATCCTCTAATTTGTCTAGGTCCCTCTGTATCCGATCCTACCCTCTAGTGTATCTACCACACCTCCCAGTTTCGTGTCATCTGCAAACTTGCTGAGAGTGCAGTCCACACCATCCTCCAGATCATTAATAAAGATATTAAACAAAACCGGCCCCAGGACCGACCCTTGGGGCACTCCGCTTGAAATCGGCTGCCAACTAGACATGGAGCCATTGATCACTATTGTGATCAAGTGTGAGGAATGTTCTGTACTGGTTTGATATCTCCCTTTCCACAGGTTCAAGATCACAATCACAACATAAACAGGAAAAAATACAAATCTAAATAAAGCTCTGTCAGACAGTTAATATATATAAACCTGGACTGCTGTTCTGTTTTCCTCTTGAATGCAAGTCTGGAGTTCAGATTCCTCTCAAATGTCTGTGTATTATAACAAATTAACTGTCCACAGAAAAGTTGCAACCTTCCATTTTGTCACTGATTTCATTAAAAAAAGAAATAATTTTGGCCTGTCCCTTGAGGCAATCCTTTATCACTATAAGCATCTCACAAGGAGGAACAAGGATCTTGACTTTTTATTCACCTCTATAGCACTTTGTACACCTATGGTTCTAAGTGTCTCCCTGATTTTCACAAGCTTTGTATGGAATTGTTCCTAGCTAGATAAGAAACCACAAACTGACATGTGGTTTCTAAAATCCATTAGAAAAATGAAAATGGCTGTCCATACAGGGAAATATTTAACCATGGGACAAAGAAACTTTGCAGGAGCCAGCCAGTTCAAGTTTATGGAACTAGCTATCATATAAACTAAGGATAACTATTGTCACAACATTCAGAGCTAAAATTCAAAGCTCAAACAACTTCCTGAAGAATTTTAAAATGCATTTTTTTCTAAAGTTTTGCTTTTCTTTTGCCAGCCTATTAGATTTAAATTAATATGCATTATGTTCTTTTTTCCCCAGGTTCCTCTAAGAAACTGAAAGGAACACATTGGGTATAATATCTCCAATAATACTGAGTGGTAGGAAGATTTTTTGAAGTGGTGAGTAGATTATTATTAAATTTTATTTTCTGCATCAGTTGATATGTTTGCCATAATTGTGTCATTATATGTATGGGAGTTTTCTTCCTGCTTTTTGTTTTAGTATCGGTGTTGCATACAGCAAAATGTTTGCTAAACCAATACCAGGGGGAAAATAATTCAAAAGAAGAAAATTCTGTATCATCTATTGTCCCTTCTGTGGCATATGGATCCAATTCTACTTCCTTAGAAATCAAAGGAAGTTTTTCCATTGTCTCCAATGGGAGCAGGATTGTGCCATTAGTAAACTACAAAAACAGCAAGGAACAATCTGGAAATGCAAAGGCTGAATTTTGAAAAAGAAGCAAGAAATGTTCAAGAGTCCATTGTAACATTAGTAAGAATTGCAAGGCATTGATTTTTTGTGTAGTTCATTTCATGAGCTTGAGAACAAACTTGTTCCATCCTGTTGAATTCTGACTGAGATGTAAGAACAACTGAAAACACATTTTTGAGTGTAACAAATTAATTAAAGTAACAAGTGGATATCACAATTGAGAGCTTAGTATTCTTAGATTTTTTTCTCCTAATTTAAATGGTTAATAAATAAACTGTTTGGGAAAGAGAATCTCTCTTACTTTATGTCTATAGAACTCTCAGCACAATTAGGTACTAATTATACCTGGGAGCCTCTGAATGCTACTGGAGTCCAAATAATAAATAATAATGATGATTAGAGGAATTTATTAAAGTAATGTATGTGATAGTGCAAGATGTGCCATAGAATATTCAGCAATCTAATTTTCCCCTCTGTCTGCTGGGGCATAATGTTGTGAGTCAATTTAATGCGGCTGTTAAAACAGAGGGAACAACACTCTGCTTTTTCAGTGAGACTTGTATTTGTTCTTTGTTTGTCCTTTTCTTTATTCTCAAAAGGCACTCAGAGTGAAAATACATGTTTTGCTCTTTTGTCTTGTGTAACAGGGTGGCTTTCCCCTTTAAAGAGTAGGAGCCTGGAGGCTAGCCAAGACTATTTAATTAGTCCTGCCCTACCACACCGCTGCTGCAGGCAGGGTTTAAAAAGGGAGGAATCCCAGTATTTTGGGATTAGCTGTGGAGTGAAGCAGTTAAATTATGTCCTGTCTGGAAAGCTGGGCCACAAAAGTGGAGCTAAGTAGTCCGGTGAGACCCTGGAAGGCAGTTTATAACATCTGGAAAATGAACTAGCTTTAAAATAACACAGCTGATCATGATTACTGAATGGCAAAGACTGCAACTGCTGTAACGTGCAAATAAACCAACAAATACATCTTTATTCAGAAAATCCTCTTTCAATTTTCATGTGTGTGTCCTTAACTGTTCTATTATTTCAGTCCGTGCCTGTGAAGGCTGAATCCCCACCCTGTCACTTTGAGTGCAGAAGGTGGGGGCCCATCAGGATTCTAAAAATTAATACTGGCCACTCCAGGCTTGTATTAAACTCCCAAGGTTACAGCTTCTCTCTGACCTTGGCTTGGTAAATGCTGCCAACAACCAAATGCAAAAAATACCCCTTTGAACCCAGGAAGGAGCACTTGGGAATTACTCCCTGTGGGGTACCCTCAAGCCCTTTCACACACCCCTACCCCTGGGAAAGAGCTGAGAAAGAAAACAAAGGAAACTAGCTGTGGCTACCAACTAATCAAACATATGCACAAACCTCTTAGGACACCAAAAATCCAATCCTGTTCTTAAAAAAGGTAAATTTTATTAAAAATAAAAGGAAAAAAATACCTCTAGAACTTAGACTTTTTGCTAGATCTTAAAAGAAACAATTACAAAAATTAAGCACCCAAAATAGCTTTTTTGGGGGGTTCAGCTTAAAGGTTACAAACAAACAAAAGCATCTAGGGTTAGCACAGAGGAGATCCAGGAGACAAAATAAGACATAAACCTGATAGCATCAAACTAAACATTCCCTATCCAAAATATTTCTTTTAGGTATGGAAGATACTTTTTCAGACCTGGTTCAAACCTTATACAGCATTTCTGCTTATAGCATTGCTGTTTCGTGTCCTTGCAGCCCAGAGAACAAAAGACAAAGGGAATGTTTCTTTCCCTATTTTAAAAAGTTCTAGCCTTCCCATTGGCTCTTTTGGTCAGGTGCCCACTTCTTCTTTTTTTTTTTTTTTTTTTTTTTAACCTGGGGGACTTTTTAACCCTTTACAGGTAAGGCAAGTAAAGAAAAGATACCAAGAGGGATTTTACAGCTAACTGGCTGGCTGGATGTCCATCAAAGGGAGCTACCCTCCCCACACTTCATTTATCACAGTGCCTGTTTAGGTGGTGTTTTAGAGCAATATGCAGCCAGTGTACATTGGCTCATGAGGCTCTTTTCTGGAGCAATGAAATCTAGGTTATGTGTTTTGAAGCACAGTTCCATAGAATGGATGGAGCAAACCACACTGCTTCAGTGGGAGAGCCCGGAAGCACTGACCAATTTTTCAAACACAGATACCTAAACTTAGACAACAATCCCACATTTAGGCATCTAAATAACAGGGCTGATTGTCAAAGGTTCTGAGCACCTGCACCTCCCACTCATACCAATGGGACACGTGAATGCTCATAGCCTTAAAAAATCATGACTCTATTCAGGAGCCTAAATCAAGATTTATAGGCACTCTCCTTTGAAAATTTTGGCTATTGTGCCTGAGGCACATTACCTGTCAGGATTCAGCAGGAACATAGACCAGAGCAGTCTTGGCTACAAAATTTACAGGGCACAGTGTATATTCCTTTGCATGTGGCCAGCTTTGCTATGTACCATTCTCTCTGACAGGCCAGTATTTGATAAGTTTGTGCACTCGCTGTGAGCAAGGATATGAATTGTGTCTTGCCCAGGAAAAGTATTTTGTTTGCATGCATATGGTTCCTTGTGCCCTGATCCTCCACCTCTGAATGCTCAGGGATGGCTATAAATTGTCTCCTGGAACAGCAGCTTATTATGTCTCCCAAGAAGAACATTTCCCTCATCAATGTTTTGGTCACCATTAGTTAAACTCAGTTCCAACTTCTACTCTTCTTCCCCTCTCCCTTCCAAGGAAGGAGTGAATATTATGTACCCATTTGTTCAGACACATCCAGCAAGATTACCACTGCCATTAGTGTTAGTGTCCCTTACAGTTATAGTGTTAGTCCCCATTACATTACAATTTGTTAAAAGGCACTGTCAAAATAATTTGGTATGATGGTTACTTTCCCTCATTGTTTGCTGTATCTTCTTAAAAGCCTGAAAATCATTGGTTCTCTTTCCAAACATTTATGTTTCTTTTTGGCAAGCACTGATATTTTTTCTGACTGGAATGAAAGCTGAAATTAACATGACTGGCTTTGGTTATTTTTTTACAACTGCTTCAACTTATTTAGCAGCGTATCATGCCAAGAACATCTTTGTTTATGCACTGGCATCATCGATTTCTGTCAGCACAATGCTGGGGTTCTGCTTATTAACTGCTGCTGCAAAACCACCCCAGGAAGCTAAAAGCCTTGTGCGATATTCTTCCCTCTCCTCCTGTAGGAAGAGTGGAGCCAAATGCAGGCAATCATCACCAAGACTAGAGAGACTACTGGCTCCGTGGCATGCTCCCTATAATGCAATGTAAGCCCTTCTATTGGAGTGCTTTGGTGTCAGGAAGCTGGGGAGCACCTGGTCATCATTATACACCCCCTTTAAAGCCCCACACATTTCCAGTTTCAAAGCCAGTTGGTTGTTAGTGTTACTTAAAACCATATTAGCACCAGTGATTCCTGTTGTGGCTGTCAATGCCCCATATTTTGAGTCTATCAATGTGGCATGGCTCTTTCAGAAGCCATGTTGCCAGGGCGATAAAGCTGTGGTCCTCGGAGGACAGCAGCCTTTGCATAGCTGCCTTTTGAGCCCTTTATCCTCCTGGCAACACAGCAAAGAGCCATGCTACCTTGAAAGACTCCATGGGTCTCCTGTGAGCTGAATCCTGTGCTCATTCCATAGGAGTGGAAAACCCTGTCTATGGAAGATCAACAGAAAATTCTGCCAGCTTACACCACTATGTGCCTATAGTACTTATTAATATAAATAGGAATCACTTGTTCATCTTCAGATGTGAGAGAATCTATTATATTGGTGTAACCCCTGCTTTCTTTGAGTGGTGCAGTGCACGCATCTAGGCCCCCTAGACCTCATTGAGCCTGCTACAGCCTTGGCTAAGAGATATGTAGCTGTTAGCTCTAGAGGTCCCAAGTTTGATCCCACTGCTGATGCCCCTGTGTGAGTTGGTGGTACATTGGCTATTGTTTCTATCAAGAGTGATGTCATACCACATAAATGGAAAATATGGAGTATCTCATTTTTTTTTCCAGTTTGATTATATTATTGTAGAGCAAAGTCTATGGCTAAAGCTCTTATAACATAATGGCCATATTCTCAAATAAATCTTTAGTGCCATAAAGTAATGTTCTTGAGAAATATTCCAATGAACTTCACAAATACAAAGCACAAGATTGCAATGTATTGCCTGTGATTGCAGAATTTGAGGCAGTAGCTTTCTCGTGAAGGTGAACAATAGGAAAGTAAAATCCTATTCCCCTCTGTCAAAGAGTATGTCAAAACATGTCAATAACATAACATTTCCATTTGTTGTATTTATTATATATAATCCATATCGTATTTTATAGCTCCTTCTCTTGTGCTTATATATAATGTTTGATAATTATTTTCTCTTTTTTCAGATGACTTTTAGAAAAAAAGAAAGTCATAATTCTCAAGGAAAAGTAAGCCATTTAAGTTTTTTTTTGGTGGACTTTTGTTGATTTATAGTATAAATCAACTGACCTAAACTCACCATTTCGTTTTAGCAGGTTTGATGTTATACAATAATGATAAATAAATAGATGATATTGTGCTATCTACTAGTTACAACCTTGGGCAGAGATACTCAAAGCTCCTTAAGGAATCCATATATAGAGCTCCAACTGAAAAGAATGGGAATTGTACATTTAACACTCAAGATGGCTTTGAAAAGCTCAGTTTCAGTGTTTAAATTAGTTGGTGTCTAATTATTATACATTAACTCTTGAAAGAATATGCAGTTTTTACTGGTGTTTCCCATTGGTTACAATAAGGGCATTGTTGACTACAATGACTGAATACTGTAGGACTGGGATGTTAAGATCACTTCTTTCTAGAACCACAGTAATTATAGCTCATAACACAGTATGTGGAGTATTATATATTTGAGGGTCAGTTTCTCCCTTGAGACACCCTTCTCTCTTTTTGTGTGCAGATTAAAAATGTAAAGCTGCAAGCAATCCTTAACCAAAAAAATTGTTTATGGCAATATATAGCAAAACAAAGCTCACTGGGCCCTATTTATTAATTTTTATGTGCTTTCTGTTAAAAAGGGAATTAATGAATTTACTCTGAGCTATGACCTGAAGCTCTCTAATTCCCTCCAAACCTTAGAGCTATTATGTGTAAATTTTACAACAACCATGGTGTCCCTCAGAGATGTGCAGCCCAGAAAATAGGCATTTCATAAAGAATAAAAGCCTACCCCATTTACAGTAGGTCTGGATTCTAAAAAGAACAGCTTAGAGACACAGAACAGCATCACAAGAAGGAAAGTGATGAACCTCCAGGAGGGAGGAAGAAAGAAGAGGCTAGTTTAAAAGATACCTCTGCCTGTCTCTTGCACTTCCAGTATGGTTAGCTGAACCGACAGCAGATGCCTCCTACCACAGTATAGGCTTTTCTTAGTGAAAGTAGACTCATGGGATCAGTTCAAAAGAGGTTCGGCTTGTCAGTGAAAGAACAAAGATATTCAAACTGAGATTTTCAAGTGGCCCTATGGGCCATGCTTATCAAAATGCCCTTCCTCAATTTTCAAACTATATTATTCTGATGTAATGATTTCTCATTAACTCCACAGATGATGTTAGTAAGGAAAGTGCCTTACTATTTCCACTATGTAAAGGTGGCGTAATAAGAAAAGTGATAATAGAAGATTTTTACTGTACTGACACTTTTGTTATATGCAAACTGAGTCAGGCTACATTAATGCAGGAATTGTGAAAAGGAGCAATAGTCTTACTTTGCAACAGCCATTTGCCAAATGGAGTATAAATTTACTATTCAGTTTAACAAAAGACTAATGCAGCCTTTTGCAGATGCAGATTAATTATTATTTAAAATGATTTTTCAGCTCCTTGTACAGTGCTAACATTATTCATGATGAATTATTTGATTTTTATGTGATGTGCATGCAATTGCATAGGGATTCCAGAGCAATTTAGCATTCATTTTTTGTTCGTAATTTCAGCAGAGACTCTTAAAAATAATGTTAATTCACCTAATACTATATCTTTACATGATGTAAAATCCTATTCATCCCACCACAACATGTTTAAGGGGTAAATCTTGTCTTCTACTTATTCAGAGAGACATATTCAGGCAGACTAGATTTTCACATCCTCCAGTCACTTAAAGTAGTTTCCCCTCAGCACTGCTTTTAGCTATGATTCTGTTTCTCCCTCAGCAAACACATATTTTGGGGGGTGATCCAATGCTCAGTGAAATTAATGGCAGTCTTTCCATTAAATTCAGTGGGTTTTGTATCAGGCTTTAGCTTCATAAGATTGTCATCCTTCCCATGTTACCCTATCTTTGGTCTCAGGTTCCAGAAGTGTTAAGGGGCTATACAGGAAAAAGGGCTGGCAATGAAGAATGTTTATGCTTACACTTTTTTTCTTTTTGTGTAGGTGAAAAATAGTTATATGTATTGTGGCAACCAAAATAAATTTCTAAAGTACCCTGTGAAATACTGTGTGAGTTATTTAAGATATAATTTACAGCTACTCAAATTCTACACTGTAAGTAATATTCACTGTGAACTTGGCTCTTTTCCATTCATGAACAAGACTTTATATTTACTAAATCTATGTGCTGAACATAATTAATCATCAAACATAAATGTTTATGCAAATAAATTTCCAACTGTGGGTTGTTTACAAGCTGCTCACCCTGCTATTTGCTATTTATTAGTCATAGTATGTGATTAGTACGTCATATGATCTTGTTTTTGCTCTCTGATTGGCTGGCTGAAGAATTTTAAATAGATGAATAGCAAGATGCAAACAACAAAGTTGCATGTGAGAACAGTCTTGTTCACATGTGAATATGAATACTTGTACAGAAAACAATTATTCCCCAAACATTTGTGTGAACAAAAAATAAGTGTATGAATTTTCATGAAGAACAAATAACAAGAGATGCATGAAAACTGACAAATCAAACAGCCATTCATCATTCAAATGAATGTTTGTACACATAGCTTTTCAACATTTAGACAGTTCTGTTAATATTATGTATGTTGTTTTAACTGATAAACTCCAACCAGCCTTATACTTATCCATTTTATTTTATGACAGAATATTTTTAAAATTAATGAATTGCAAACTCATGGCACTTAGGGATAAACACTAGAGGAACTGAAGATATCCAGTATTTGGATGACTTACAAGGGTATTGTATGTAGAGCCCTGTGCAGATACAAATTTATACCCACAGAGATGGATATCCACGTGACGAAACCACAGGGCTCTTCTGGTAACCGCAGTGGCGAAAGGAGCAAAACCAGGCAGGCAGCAGGCTCACCGGCAGCTGTCCCTGGTTGTGCTCTTGTGTTCAAGCAGGGCATACACCCCCAGACAGGAGAAGCATGGAAGGGATGGGGGCAGGACTGGGGGTTGAGCTGGGGAAGTACAGCCATGCTGAAGGAGCTCCTGGCATGGGGCGCTGGCTCCTGGGAGCGGCGGCCCCATGTTCTGCTCCTTTCACTGCTGCTGTTCCTGGGAGAGGAATCTGTGGTTCTGCAGATACCAATTTATATCCATGGATATCCTCATCCACGGATATAAATTTATATCCATACAGGGCTCTAATTATATGCATCTTTTGCCTGACAATACGCTGATCAGTGTCTAATATCAGGATTAGATTCTCATCTTCCACAAAATTAAATGCTCCACACTACAAGAAGGATGTGGAAAAATTGGAAAGAGTCCAGCGGAGGGCAACAAAAATGATTAGGGGGCTGGAGCACATAACTTATGAGGAGAGGCTGAGGGAACTGGGATTGTTTAGTCTGCAGAAGAGAAGAATGAGGGGGGATTTGATAACTGCTTTCAACTACCTGAAAGGGGGTTCCAAAGAGGATGGATCTAGACTGTTCACAGCGGTACCTGATGCAGAAGGAGTAATGGTCTCAAGTTGCAGTGGGGGAGGTTTAGGTTGGATATTAGGAAAAAACTTTTTCACTAGGAGGGTGGTGAAGCACTGGAATGGGCTACCTAGGGAGGTGGTGCAATGTCCTTCTTGAGAGGTTTTTAAGGTCAGGCTTGACAAAGCCCTGGCTGGGATGATTTAGTTGGGAATTGTTCCTGCTTTGAGCAGGGGGTTGGACTAGATGACCTCCTGAGGTCCCTTCCAACACTAATATCACTGCTCTACAGCCAAAATGCTTCTGATATAAATGTAGTCAAACTTTACTAATTCTGGGTCACTGAGAACGAAAATGATGCTTAAAATTGTTGATTGGCTCTAGTTTTCAAGATATGCTATTGGGTCAGTATATATGACCCTTGACTTGGGAATGGCAGAGGATAAGTGAGTTATAAAGGGAAGGGATCTCAATTTAAACCAGAAATGACTAAAATACATCTTTGACTGGATCTATGAATAAATCTATGACTGGGTTTGGACAGTACTTGCTTTTTAGGCAAAACAATGAATGATGCAATCTGAAGCTGGTATTGCGTCATACATGATATGAATTGCATCATGTTATTCCTAGAAGTCATGGATGATGCAATCATAATGAAGCTTACATCACTCTGCTGAACAAATTGCCCTATATCAGCTCTAGAAATCATACAGTGTCGTGCTCTCTTATTTGTCAGTGTTTGATTTTGCAAAGGGACACATTTCTGTTTAGCCAAAGTGAGCAGAGATGCCTCGTACTTGTGTGAACAGTGCAGATAACTTCTGCTATGTTTGTGGTGAAGTGACTTTTGCATCACAAAAGCGCAGTATAACCACTATGGTTAAGAAAGCCTATCACCTTTATTTTGGCTGCAAAATTGGAGATCAGGACAAGAGGTGGGCGCCACACATATGCTGCAACACTTGTGCAACAAATCTTCGCCAGTGGTTGAACAGGAAAAGGAAATCTATGCCTTTTGCAGTGCCAATGATTTGGAGAGAGCCAACAGATCATACCAGCAATTGTTACTTCTGCATGGTGCCTCCAGTTGGGAAAGGTGTGTCAAAGAAGAAAAAGTGGACTGTGCATTATCCAAACATTCCATCAGCTATACGCCCAGTACCCCACGGAGAAGGACTGCCGGTTCCTGATGCACCAGAATCATTCTCACTTGAGTCAGATGAGGAAGAGGAAGAGGATGAAACTTCTGGTCCTGAACCATCAATGTCACAGGATGTGGGGATGCAAAGTTCCATGAGAGGGTAAGGGTCACGATGGGACA